>NW_006408530.1:9653395-9671949 GCF_000296735.1 Chrysochloris asiatica
TTTTAAAACATTCAGTGTTCCCATGTAGTGTTCCCTTATTGTTGTCACCTATGAGGTTTATGTGAAATAATAAACACCCAATAGGAAGAGATTTTTTTCTATAGCTGGGATAGTTCATGAATTATAAGAGAAACAATGGCCTCATTTCCAGGATTTATATTTGAATGTTTTAAACTGGTGTGGTATTGAGCTTTTAAAGTATAGATCTGTATATTCTTTATTAACTGAATCAAGCATGGAAATATAAGGGTGAGTCAAAAATTATCTGCACTCTAGCTGTGGAATTTATTTTAGTCAACGTTTAGAAAAGATGAATACTTCATTTTTTTTAACATAATTGCCTTGCTTTTTGTCAACAAACTTTCATATTCTCTTATTTAAAAAAAAAATTTTATACTGAACTACAAACCATGAATACACTGTTGTCTTCACTTCTTCATCAAAGGTGAAGTTTTGTCCTCAAAGGGCTGCATTCAGGGGACCAAACAGGTAAAAGTCTGAGGGAGCAAGATCAGGACTGTAGGGAGGATGCTTAAACACCTCATTTTGCAGAGTGTCAACAGTGTGGACAGAGCTGTGTGGATGTGCATTGTCATGCAAGATCACAATATTCTTCTTTTGTGTTTTATTGAAGTTTAGGCTTTGGCGTTTCACTGAATATCTCACTGTAATGAGCACTGTTGATTGTTGAATATTTTTTCCTGTTAGCGTTCCAATACTGGCCCTTGAGAATCCCAGGAAACTGTAAACACCAATTTTCCATCTGATGGTAGACTTTTGAACTTTTTCTTGGTCGGTGATTGAGGAAGTTTCCATTCTATAATCTGCCATTTACTCTCAGGCTTATAGTGATGAATCCATGTCTTGTCACCAGTAACAATTTTGTAAGAAACTTTCACCTTCTTTCTGGTATCAGTTCAAATTTTGTTTTCAAATGTCCAAACACTTCTATTTATGCTTTTCCATGGGAGTCCTGGTGTGGTGCTGTGGGTTAATGTGCTAGACTGCAAAGTCAGTTTGAACTGCAAGATTGGTGGTTCAAGCTCACCAGTTGCTCCTTGGAAACCCTCTAAGAGGGTCCCTGTGAGTCAGAACCGACTCGACGACGACATTTAACAACAACATGAGTTATTTTAGTACTCATCTAGCACAAACTTCTTGAAACCCAACTTTGTCATGGATTATTTCATAGGCAGAACGATGGATGATTTGCAAATTATTTGCCACATAATCCACTGTCACCTGTCTGTTTGATCGAATCCTTTTACGTACACACTCAATGTTACCATTAGTTGTGGACATGGATGGGCATTTTAATATAACCTGAGTATGGATAATTTTTGACTTACCCATGTATATTTGTAAAATCCAAGAATACTCAGTATGAGTCTAACAGAAGAAGAAGAAGAAAAAAAAAACATAATATTAAACCTCATCTTTTTATTTTGTTTTTACTCAATACTCCTAGTGATAGAATTCTGAGGTTCTTCCTAAAAAAAATGCAGTTATCTTATAAATAAAACCAGATTATTCATATGTAGTAAGTAGAAACAAAAATCCTCACAACTGGACTAATAACTAACATCATGAGAAATGGAGAAACACATTGAAGTTGTCAAAGACTTCATTTGCATGGATCCACAATCAACATTCGTGGGAACAGCAGTCAAGAAATCAAATGAAGTATTGCACTCGGCAAATGTGCTGCACAAGTCCTCTTTAAAGTGTTCAACAGCACACTTTAAAGTGTTAGAGGATTAAGGTGTACCTCACTCAAACAATGGTATTTTCAATTGTGTCATATGCATATGAAAGTTGGACAATAAATAAAGCAGACTGTAGAAGAATCTATGCATTTGAGTTATGGTGTTGGAGCAGTATATTGAAAGTACTTGCAGGAGAAAAAAATCTGTTGGAAAAAGTACAACCAGAATGTTCCTTAGATGCAAGGATGCTGACACTTTGTTTTTCATACTTCAGACATGTTATTAGTAGGAACTAGTCCTTGGAGAAGGCTATAATGCTTGGTAAAGTGAAGGGTCAGTGAAAAATGAGATGGATTGACACAGTGGGCAGTCACAATAGGCTCAAGTGTAACAATTGTGAGAATGGCGCAGGACTGGGCAGTGTTTCATTTTGTTGTACATAGGGTCATTAAGAGCTGGAACCAACTGAATAGCACCTATCAACAACAACAAATAAGTAGAAACAGAAAGTAAAGTAGTTTAGATATATGACTATATTAATATTTCAAAACTTAGAGGTAGTCCAATTGGCAGACTTGTAGCTTTTTATTTAGTTTTGATTTATATACACATTTGTTCTTCTGGTAAATATGGATGGTAGATGCTCAAAAAAGTTACTAGTGAAATAATTATATTGGCTCTATAAAGCATGGAAACAGCAGTCATGAAATCAAATGACGTATTACATTAGGCAAATCTGCTGCACAAAACCTCTTTAAAGTGCACAAAAGCAGAGATGTTACTTTGAGGACTAAGGTATCTTCACATACATGTAAAATTTGGAAAATGAATAAGGAAGACCGTAGAAGAATTGACTCATTTGAATTATGGTGTTAGAGAAGAATATTAAAACAACCATGAACTGCTAGGAGAGCAAACAAATCTGTGTTAAACGAAGTACAACCAGAATGCTACTTATATGCCAGGATGGTGAGACTTCATCTCTCATACTTCAGACATATTATCAGGAGTGACCATTCCTTGGAGAAAAACACCATGATCGATAAAGTGAAGGGTTTGTGAAAAAGAGGACGACTCCCTAACGAGGTGGGTTTATCCATTGGCACAGCAATGGACTCTAGCTTAATAATGATTGTGAGGCTGGCTCAGAACCAGACAGTGTTTGTTTTTTTTTTGTGTGTATAAGGTTGCTATGAGTCAGAACCAACTTGACAACACCTAACAACAACCACAATACAAGTAAGGTGAATTGTAAAGGTAAAATTATTATTAACTTGAATCAACCCACCCTATTTTCCACCTCCAAAAACAAAGACAAAAACAAAAATCAAAAGTAACAAAAGGTAGACCTCAGTCATCAAACATTCCAGTTGACAGTTATATTAAAGAACTAACTTCTCTTGTCTTTGCTTTAATATGAAAATAAATAGTCTTTGAAATAAAATTATATGCTTCATCTCTTGTTAAAGGCATTGTCTTGAAGACCAGGAGACTATAGTGACTAATTCCAAAGAACACATCAATGATTTCATGTTGCTTCTAAATCACATTCTTATATATTTTCATTTGTTTTCTTACAATTAGTTCAAGTAAACAAATATGGAGTTGGCATGAAAGCATGAGGAGCTGCCAACCTTCAGTCTTTATCTTAGTTTATATACTTCTATTAGTTTGTATATTTTTGCTGTTTACATTGCAAATCTACCAAGATTTGGTTTTCTATCTTTCACCTGTATTTTTTACTTTGTTTTCATTACACAAGACTGGCTTTAACTCTTTCATATTATTTTGCACAAAGAAAGTCAGAGTGAAACAAGGAATGATCATTTTTGTCTCTGGTAATGTTGATGTGAATAAATTTTCTGACTAAATAATCAGTCATTTGGAAATCCAATTAGGATGATCATGGTTCTAACCTTAAGAACATCTTCTGAAACATATATTACCAATATTTTCTACCCAGTTGGTCTTTGCCCATCAGATAGATTCAGATACATCCATAATAAAGACATAGGCCTCTCTTCTCATTTTTTAAATTTCTATGTTTTCCAAGTCCTAGCCTTGTATGTAATTTAATCTTGCTCTGGTTTGAAGCTGTGAGCCACAGGTCAAACATCCTGGAGGCATGTAGTTCTTGTTTCCCTGAAATCCCAGGGTATAACACAATTTGTACATCTTGCCTCATATGCCTTGTTTCTCCCTTAAACCCTGCACCCAAATCCAGAAATTATAAATGGAATTATACCCTTCTTTTTTGACCAGAAGTACCCTGGTGATATAGTAGTGGTTAAGTACTTGAGTGCTAACTGATTTGTCAGCAACTTGAACCCACTGAGCACTGTGGCAGTATACCTCCTTAAAAGTCCTGTAGGGCAGTTGCAGTGGGACACTTCTACTCTGTCTATCAGGTCACCATGAGTCAATAACAACTTGATGGTAATAGTTTTTGGAATTTCTTTAAAACTAAAATTGACTTGTTCCTACAAATTTCCTTCAGGGTATTTATTATGCTCCAGGGCTCTGTCCCTCTCCATTTACTTCCTACCCATTAACAAAAGCCAGACTTGTAATCCAGTGTAAATATTGGAAGCATTCCTGAGATATATTGATTTAGTCTTCATCAAATGTAGGTATGCATTTTGGCATTTTTCTTTTTGTTTTCCCTGAGGGCTATATCTATGCTGTATACACACAGTGAAACAATGGGTTTGTGTTTCATATTAAGTGATGAGTTCTTCCATCAAATGACTGGGTAGGACTATGTAAATATGAAGCACTTGTGAACCACCCAGGAAATTGGATAACTTGATGATAATATAGACAAAGGGCATGGCATGCTGTAAGGGTTGTTGTTATTGTTAAGTGCCATCGAGGCAATTCTGACCCATAGCGACCCTATATAGGGTTTCTAAAAAGCAGCTGGTGAGCTTGAACCACTGACCTTGCAGTTCAAACAACTTTGCAATCTGACACATTAGCCCACAGCATCACACCAGGGCTGTAATGATAGGACCATGCAAATAAGATGTGTGGAACCCTAACATGGGGGATTGGTTAGTTTTATCATCCTGATGTGCTTAAAATGGGAGTCCTGGGGTGGTGTTATAGTATAAGCACTCGACTGCAAGGTCAGTTTGAACCTCAAAGTTGACAGTTCAAATCCACCAGCCGCTCCTTGGAAACCCTAAACAGAGTCACTATGAGTCAGTACCAACCCAAGGCACTTAACAACAACAAAGCTTAAAATGAGTCATCCCAGAGGTCAAAAGGGGGGTGTTATAACCATCAAGAACACATTGTTTGGATTTTAGATCCCTGCTCTGAACATTGTCAATACAAGAGACAGAGACCTATGAAAATGGCAATAGTAAGAGATGGCAAAAAGCAGTGGCAGAGAAATGTACCAAGAGACCAGTACAGCACAGAGCAGGGAGCTTCCTGGTTCATGTAACAAGAAAGCTGAATACCTTCAGACAAGAGACTTGCTAGCGGTGTGGTAAACATCTAGGCATTTAATCACTAGAACTAAAAGAACCCTTGTATAATCAGAACAGAAACTAAGAGCTCATGGGTCAGAAAGAGACCAAAATCAAAGAGAAATGTGTCTATGGGCATATATGAGAAAAGGCTGTATCAAAGAACTGTATCCTGAGTTGTTTTGATCCTGAATTGTAACCCGTTACTTCAATAATAAACTCCATAATCATGAGTCTTGTCTGTGAGTTCTGTATGGTCAATGCAACAAATTATTAAGCCCAGTAGAGAAACAGAATGTTCCCAGGGTGGAATGGGGAGTGTCAGAATTGGCCAGAAGTTTGGAGAGTGTCTGATCACTGCCTCATAGAAACCAACCTTGGGTTGTTAATCCTGATCCTCCTCCCCACTTATGAAGTTGGAGAGCATCAAGCATAAGTCATCCCTTCCCCCATGTCTTTTTAAACAGTATTCACACAGGGAAAGTCAAAACTAAAATTGAATGAAGTCTTTGAAGACCATAATGCATTTCAACCCCACTAAAAAAAGGAGCTCTGGTAGCGTAGTGGTTACGAATCGGGCTGTGAACCTTAAGGTCAGCGGTTCGAAACTACCAGCAACTCTGCGGGAGAAAGATGAGGCTTTCTACTCCCCTAAAGATTTACACCCTCGGAAACCCTGAACAGGGTCACTATGGGTCGGAACCGACTCAATGGCACTTAACAACAACAACAACGATATCAGAATGGCTTTAGTGGTTTGGGATTTAAAAAATAGTTTCTTCTTTCTGATTAACAGAGGATCACATTTTTAATAGCGAGTTTTGAACATATTGGGAAAGGTAGGGGTTGGGAGTTGGAGTATTAATAAAAACAAAAATTTATGGTCAATCTCATCACTATGGAAACGACCGTGAAATATTTTTCGATTCCTCTTATATGATACATGAATTGACAAAGCGCAGTTATTATAGGTATTTAATGTCCTGTCCATAGGAAAATAATTTCTTATATGTAGTTGTTGAAAACACTGTCATTAATTGAATTGTGTGCCTCAAAATATGTCATCTTGCCTGGGCCATGATTCTCAGTGGTTTGATCATTACGTAATGATGCAGTTTGACAGTTGTGGAATGATGTAGTCATTCTCCATGATGAGAGCTGATGTAATCAGTTGTAAGGGGTTTAGGGAGAGAAGAACACCTTTACTCTGGTCTGATATAAGGACATAACTGTGGAGTGTGTGTTACAACACATTTTGGCTTATAGTAGACAAAAGAAAAGAGAAGCAAGCAGAATAGAAGAGACCTATGATCACCAAGAAAGAAGAGCTGGGAGTAGAGTATAACCATTGGATCTGGGGTCCCTGTGCTGAGAAATTCCTAGACATAGGAGGAGATTGATGGCAAGGGCCTTCAGAGACCACCTTACCCTGTAGCTGAGACTCTGAATTTGAACTTCTAATTCCTAACCTCCACTACTCATGTGTCAGTTTGTCGTACTGTGGCAACTTGCATGTTGATGTGATGCTGGACATTATGCCACTGATATTTTAAATGCCAGCAAGGTGTGCCCATGGCAGATAGGTTTCAGCTGTGCTTCCAGACTAATGTTTAGCCACTGAAAAAATACTGAAACACATTCAGAAAGAACCAGAATAAAGAATATTGAAAAATGATGAATAGTCCCTGAATATTGCCAGATACTGTGCCAGAAGATGAGCTCTTAGGTTGGAAGGCACTCCAAATATGACTGAGGAAAAGCTGCCTCCTCAAGTAGAGTTGACCATGTGACTCAAACGGAGAAAAGCCTTCAGAGCCTTCTTTGCTGTAGGGTACAACACAAAATGAGAAGAAAAATCTGTAAACCTCTATTAATTATCAGAACATGGAATGTACAAAGTATGATTTGGGGACAATTGGAGCTGTCAAAAATAAAATGGAATGCATAAAGGTCCTAGGCATTAGTGAACTGAAATGGACTGGCATTGGTTATTTTGAATCTGACAATCATGTGGTTCACTATGCCTGGGAAGACAAACGGAAGATGAATGGTGTCACATTCTTCATCAAAAAGATCTTGAAATCAATATCTATGTTGAAGTATAATGTTGTCGGTTATAAGATAGTATCCATACGCCTACAAGGAAGATCAGTATTATTAAAGCCAGTATTATTCAAATTTATTCATCAGGTGGAATGTGTTCAATTTGGCTCTTGTCAACGTGTTTTAAGTTTCTTCAGCTTCAGTCTAAACTTACATGTGAGCAGTCTGCTCCTGGACTTGCTTTGGCTGATCATATGGTTCTTTTCCACTGCCTCTTCCCACAGATGTAGTCAATTTGATTTCTGTGTATGTCATCCTGTGGGTTACCTGTGTATCATCATGTTTTATATTGCTTTGAAAATGTGTTTGATCTACAAGGTCAATGGTTCAAACTCACCTGCTGCTCCTCGGAAACCCTATACAGGTCGCTATAGGTCGGAACCTACTCAATGGCACTTAACAATAACAGCAATTAGCGATATATTGAATGATGAATAAAACATCAAAAGAAGATGGAAGAAATACAAAGCATGGAACCAAAAACAAATGGATGATGTTCAACAATTTCAAAAGGTAGCATATGATCAAGAGCCAATGGTACTGAATGAAGAAGTCCAAGGTGAACTGAAGGCATTGACAAAGGACAAGATTCCACGAATTGATGAACTACAAATTGAAATCTTTCAACAAACTGGTGCAGCACTGGAAGCACACACTCATCAATGCCAAGAAATTTGGAAGACTGTTATCAGGCCAACTGATTGGAAGATACTCTTGTTTGTGACCATTCCAAAGAGGGTTGACCCAACAGAATGCTGAAATCATTGGACAATATCATCAATATCACTTGCAAGTAAAATTTTGCTAAGGATAATTTAAAAATGGTTGCAACAGTACAATGGCAGGGAACTGCCATAGGTACAAGTCAGATTCAGAGGAAGGCATGGAACCAGGGACATTATTGCTGAAGTCAGATGGCTTTTGACTGAGAGCATAGAATATCAGAAAGATGTTTACTTGTACTTTATTGACTATGCAAAGGCTTTCAACTGCGTGGATCATGACAGGCTATGGACAACATTTTGGAGAATGAATATCTGGAACACTTAATTGTGTTCATGTGGAGCTTGTGCATAGAGCAAGAGGCAGTTGTTTGAACAGAACAAGGAGGCATTGAATGGTTTAAAATTAGGAAAGGTGTGTGCCAGAGTTGTATTCTTTTTCCATATTTATTTAATCTTTGAGATGAGCAAGTAACCTGAGAAGGTGGATTATATGAAGAAGAACTTGGCATAAAGATTGGAGGAAGACTCATTTGCAACTTGTGATGTGCAGATGATACAAACTTGCTTCCTGAAAATGAAGTGGACTTAAAATACTTATTGATGAAGATCAAAGATCACAGCCATCAGTTTGGATTGCACCACGATGTAAAGAAAACAAAAAAATCCACCATGGGACCAACAAATAACATCATGTAAATGGAGAAAGATTGAAGTTTCCAAAACTTCATTTTTCTTTTATCAATACTCATGGAAGCAGCAAAACTATCAAATGATGTATTGCATATGGCAATCTTGCTGCACAAAAATTCTTTTAAAGTGTTCAAGAGAAAAGATACCAGTTTGAGGACTAAGGTGTGCCTGACCTAAGTCATGGTATTTTCAATAGCTTTATATGTATGTGAAAGATGGATAGTGAATAAGGCAGATCATAGAAGATTTGATGTATTTGAGCTATGGTTTTAGAGGAGAATATTAAAAGTAACGTGGACTGCCAAAAGCACAAACAAATCTATGTTGAAAGTACAGCCAGAATGCTGCTTAGAAGTCAAAATGACCAGACTTTGTCTCTCATACTTTGGCTATATACAGGAGGAACCTGTCCCTGGAGAAGGACATCATGCTTGATAGATTGGCATAGTAACAGCAGCAATGGGCATAAGCTTAACAAAAATTGCAAGAATGATGCAGAACTGGGCAGTGTTTCTTTCTTTTGTGCATAAGGTCACTGAATCCGACTGATTCAAAGGCGTCTAACAACAACAAACTCCTAAACTGTGAGTGAATAAACTTGTTTGTTAAAGCCATCCACTTGGGTATTTCTGTATAGTGGCATGAATTAACTAAGACAAAGCCTTTCAGATAATCTACCCAATTTGAGAGCCTTAACTGATCAAGTTGATAATATTGTTATCTCCTTTTCACAGATGAGGAATTGAGTCCTGAAAGGTTTGTATTCTTTGCACAAAGTCAGAGGGAATGGACCTGAGCCATGGGTTACTACTTCTCCATGATTCTTGACGTTAAATGCAGTCAAAGAAAAAAGTAACTTGTAATTCTCTAAAAGATAACCAAATCGAAAAACTCACTATTCTTTCTACCCCATCTGAACCTGTATCAGGTACTGCAATAGAAAATCTCTTTCCTACACTCTAGATGTTTATTTATAGTAGCCTGAAATACATCTGTATCTGAATGTTCTATAAAAAAAAAAAAAAATTAATGAACTGATGATGCCTTTCTAAATCTTATTCCTTCATGCCCCCTGCTTTTGTTATTGGTGTCTTCTAGGTTCCAAACTTTGATACTGTCTTTGAAGCATCCCTCTCTCTTATCCCACTATCTAATATTATACCGCTGTGTGAAGGAGTTCTTTTTTGCATGCAAAAAATCTCTAAGCTCCATAACCTGGAATCAAGGCTATTTGTGATCTTAACCTGCCACCAGTCCTACATCTACCCATTTGACACTAATCCATCTCTTTTCATCTTTTAGACTGCAGTTCCTTAACAGCAAAATCACTTGGGATTAGGGTTAAGAGATAGGTTCCTGGGTCTCATTTAGACCCAGTGAATGGTGATTTCTGGAGGAGGACCCAGGTGCTCTCAACAGGGGGAGAATTGTAGGTCCATGGGTTCCAGTTTACACTGGGCCAGAAGTGAGCTTCTGAGGTGGCCTGGCGCTGTCTGGTTTCAAACTGTGACCTTAAGACCCTGAATGCATTTCTTGGCACTGATGACACAATTTCAGTTAAAAGCTAGAGCACTGTTAGCATTTTATTTTAGAATCCAATTGATGCACCCTTATAAATACGACTTACCAATGTAAGTAGTATATTGATTACATTTGTGGAAGGAAATACTTTGTGAACCATTTAAACCCAGGGATCCAAATAAACCAGAGTCTAGGAATTGGTTTCTATTTATTTGAAGTCTGTGATTAGAGGTCAGCGCAGGAGATATAGCCCCTCAAGGTCTTCTTTGTTTCTGTGGCCACATGTGGAAGCAGCTTCTTTTATACCAAGGTTAATCCAGCTGGCCTCAAAGTGACACTGGTAGTAAGTGTAGTAAGTGCAGTTACGTTAGTGTGTGGTGCCTGGCATCTGACCTCCTTATGATGTAGTTTACTGAAGTTCAGAGCTCCCTTTGAAGTCCTTGTCTTTCAGGCTAGGAGGTCCAAGGCAGAACACAGCTATTCTGGCAGACTGGAGCTGGGGGCAGTGGATTCGGTGGCAAAGTTGAGCAATCATTGGCTTCCTCATTCCATTTTTAAATGGTGTGGCTCCACACAACATGCTGGGGAAATATGGCACTAAGATTAATTGATCTATGTCACCAACCAAGTCCCACACGCGTTCCTATGCTGAAGAGACAGGCTCTTCAGTGCCTTTCCTTCTAATCTGAGGACATCTGCATCAGCCAAAGCACAGGCAAAGGGGAGAAAGAAGTACCCACTGCCCACTAGTTAGTTACCAGTATCTGAGTTGGTGTGAATCATTCTGATAATTTGCTTTACAATGATTAAGGGTCTACACTAAGTGGCACAAACGTTGAGTGTTTGGCTGCTGACCCAAAGAGGGGTGGTTTGACCCACCCAGTGTCACTGTGGCCTAGTGTTCTGCTTTTGTAAAGATTACAGCCAAGAAAACCCTATGGGAGCAGTTCTGCTCTGTAACACAGAAGGTGGTCATAAGTCAGAACTGATTTCAGTGCGCAACTAGTTGGAGTTAAGTTTTTTGATATTTTACTAAGCTACTTAAATTGTTGTTAAGTGCCTTCCAGTCAGTTCTGACTCGTAAACGACCCCGTATAAGGTTTCTGAGGCTTATAAATCTTTGTGGGACCCAAAAGCCTCATCTTTCTCCTGAGGAGCAGGTAGGAGACTCATACTGCCAACCTTGTGGTTCGCGGTCCAGTGTTTAGCCTATGTAGCCACCACACTCCCAATCTACTTAAGCAGGCTAAGCTAAGGATATTTAACTTTAATAAAATAAGTTAAAACTCAGGACATTTTCACAGTTCTTACTGTTCTCTGCATCTAGTTAGCAACACTTTGTATCAGGTCTGGTTTATTAACAGACCTCACAGGACAAGGAACTTCAGTCTGGCTGAAGTAACTTGTCTGCTGTTTTCACCTCTGAGAGGACAGTCATGGCATTCCCTTATACCATTTAAAGATTCAGAAACAAATTGACCAGGTGTGTTTGCTTCCTTTGTCATATCTAGAGACCTGCCACATTTTTTCACAGAGGGCTGCAAAGAGGGAGCTTGTAATTCTCTGGATTCTTTGAGGTGCCAGGGCTCAGAGCCTGCCTTTAACTGTGAGTGAAAGCACCGTTCACAGCCTCTGTTTTCCTAATGGTTAACAAATGTCCCCCCTCCCAGGGAAGAGACTGAGAAACAAGGAGGGAGTGTGAGAAATAGCTCCTAGCTGGCCCAGGGACTTCAGGCCTGGGTACACATCAAAACTAACACCACAGAAGTTTCAGTGCCAAACGTTGCTGTTCTGAGACGTCGTCCAAGTGCCCAGCTGCTGAGGTGAACACTGGCCAAGTAGATTCCAGAAGTCTCACGGGAACAGCATCTGCTGTGCTTCTCTTCTGTGCTTCATTCAAAGCCCTACTACATAAAAGAGGCACAAAAAGATAACCTTTGAACCACTGTCTTGGGTCTGGGATAACCCTTCAGGTCACATGGTTTTTCCCTCCCAAAGATTTGTATGTTTAAAGAGCTCTACTTAATCACCTCATTCACTCACTGTTTTAGCAAATATTCTCCAACCCCTCCTTTTCCAGGAATGCTGATATGTGGCTGTTCTCTGAGTCTGTGGCTACTGCCGTGGGGACAGCAGATTAGTAACTGTTCAAGTAGTCAACCTAAAAATTATCTGCTGCTACCACAAGCTTCAAAGCATTCGAATAACAAGGGTAAACACAACAAATTGTTCATTAAGCCTGGGTTTTCAATATGGAACCACAAAAATGTACTGGGGACCACCTGGGAGAACTGTGCAGGGTGGCAGAATTCTGGAATCAACACTTTAATTGAATCAGCTCTGTTTTGTTCTTTCTTAACTGTTGCCATCATTGCAGGTGTAATATTTGTTGAACTTGGGTGAAAGTTTTCACTGCAACAACAATAAGAGTCTAGACAGAATCTGAGTATTAAAAAGTTCTAATCTCTATATGAAGTTAATTGACTACCTCCTAATCCCTCAAAGTCTACAAATGATCTATGAGACAAGTGAAGATGCTTGGAATTATTTGTGGTTATCTGGATCTGTTTGTAGTTTTTCAGGTATTATTTTTATGCCATTTACGACCAGATTAGTCCCAAATCAATCCTCCAAACACATTTGAGAACCTATGAGGTATTAGGCACTGAGATAGTGGTGGGACCCCATATAGAATCACAGAAGCCTGCAGGATATTTCTACTTGCATTGTCTTAGTCTAAAACCAAATTTGTTATCTTCCTCACCTTCCCTTTTACCACCCCATTTATAACTGCCACACTGCTTCACCACATGCATATATATTAAGCTGGCTTTCCTAACTGTATGTCAAGGTCTTGATTTTGATTTCATTTTAATATAGTATTTTGTTTTATTTAGCCATTTCATTCAGTGAGTCACTTTCTTCAGATTGGCTTCTACTTCACCCGTTGCCTTGAGTCAATACTTGAACAGTTTATAACTGGATTAAAGCACTTTTCTGCTAGTTTTTCATTCAGAACAGAGAGCTGTTGAATGGCTATAATGACGTTAACTAGGAGGAGGTGCAATGTGTAGCCCTCTTAGAAGACTGAGATCCCCCAACTCAGCATAAGAAGGGCATCTCTGTGTGGCTCACTTGGCTTCTAGTCAGTGCATGAGGTTGGAGGTTCCAAGTTTGAATTCACCCAGAGACACCTTGGAAGAAAGACCTGGCAATCTACTACCCAAAACTCAGCCAACAAAACTGTACATTGTGTCAGACTATCCTGATACACATGAGGTTACTCTAAGTCAGAATCAATTGGATGACAACTAGGAAAAGAGTGAAAGGAACCAAGAGTCCTCTGTAGAGAAGAGTCAAAATGTTCTATGGGATTTGCGAAGTCAGAGACATCCTGTTTCATGCCAGGAAGCCCTCCAAGTGCCAGGAGGAATTTGATAAGAATTTGTGTTCCAGAAGTTTTCCTGGTAGGAACTGACAAAGAGAGACAATTGCTTGGACACTTTGACCCAAGTCCTCAGTCATGCTACGCCAGTCCCCTGCTTCCTTGTCTCATCCTTCAAAACTTTACTCAGACAGTATTTTCTTAGTGAGAACATCCCCTCTGATGTGTACATTTTCTGACTTCTTTTCCATTCAGTATCTACTCTGCTGAATGGCCCCTCAGTTTACACTGCTGCGGCCTTTTTTTTTAACTCAGCATTTTATTATACCAGTGTCTTAGATTGCTAGTGATGCTGTTATAAAAACACCCCAAACACACATGTGGCTGACTAACAACAAAACTTAATCTTTTTATAGATCTTGAGTCTAAAAGTCCAAACCAACCAAGGCCCTGGCAGTGTAGATTCTCCTGGTTTCTGTCCATCCTTAGTACACTTTTGTTTGTAGCTGGCTCCTCAATAGTATCTGCACCCCCTGTGGGCATAGTTGTGTCTATTCTGCTTTTTTTTAATTATACATTTCTCAGAAGGTTCTAGGACCCATTTTACTCAGGTTTGGTTTAATTAATATTAAAGAAACAACACTTATTCTCAATCTGGTCACATTCACAGGTACAGGGGTGAGAATTTCCACAAAACATTTGAAGGATACAATCAACCTATAACGATTAGTATTCAGTGCAGTTTTTAATTGCTTAATTGTCTTTCAAGAAAATCTCTCTCTTTTCTTTTTTCTTCTGTGCTAGTACCTGGTATGGGGCTGTGTGTTAATGCACCAGACTGCAAAGCTATTTGAACTGCAAGGTTGGAAGTGGAAGCTCACCAGCTGTTCCTTGGAAACCCTGTATAGAGTTGCTATGGGTTGGAACGGCTATTCACAAAAACGAGGTCTATAGTGAGTCCTGGTGTGATGCTGCAGAATAATGCACTGGACTGCAACATCAGTTTGAACTGCAAGGTCAGCAGATGAAACTCACCACCGCTCCTCAGAAACCCTATCCGGGTTCACTATGGATCTTAACTGACTGGACAGTACTTAGTAACAACATCAAGATATGTAGTAAATATCCAAGAAAATGTGTTGCTAGATTTATTTGTGATGACTTCATTAATTTAGGGGGAGTGGTGTAGAGAAACTCTGGCCTTGTCCTTATTGACTAATGCCATGTACATATGGAAAAATCCTGGACAGCTCTCTGTAAGTTAGGAACGGCACCTACTTAAAGATTCTTTTGGAATATCTTTTGTTAATAATAATTTCCTTAGAAAATAGTTCCTGATTTTGAGTGTGCTCATGTGTTTGTCTCATTGTTTCCTATACTACTCTGAAAGAAAGTCCTATAAAAGTACATTCTTAGAACCAATTATAATCTCTTTGACGAGCTCATCCATCATTTTTCTTTATATCTTATTTGCAGCAAGTTGACTATGAAAAGTCTGTCAAAATAATAGAAACAGCTTTCCATGGCTTTGACTTCCTTCCACAGGATGTCAAGAACATCATAACAAAGGACAGCCTTGACCTTTTATGTTTCTCTTTAAGGGGTGAAGGAGGGAGGGATTCCAGAGTGATGTGTCTCATAATCCCCACTGAGAGCTCTGAACTCATGAGGTTTTGCAGGCTTTCAAGTTCAGTGATTTTATTTCATTGATGACAGAATAATCTTGTATTTATTTACTACAAAAAAAAAAAAAAAATCCTATTGAGAAACGTGTCTTGGGGAGTTAATCCTCAGTCTAGAGATGAAAGATTCCATAGTCATTGAGTCCATTCTGACTCATAGTGACCCGATAGACAGATTGGAACTGCCCCAGATTTCCAGTATGGAAGCAACCTGTCACAACTTTCTGTGGAACAGAGTCAATGGGTTCAAACTGCTGACATTTAGGTTAGCAGCTGAATGCTTAACTACTGCGCTACCAGGTGCCCTCTAGTGATGAAAAAAAGAAAACTCTGATGTGGGCTTAGTGTGTTCAACTGTCTCTTTCACTACTTTTAAAATATTGCAGTCTTATAAGCTTTAGGTGATGGTCATCAGGCAATTTCATTCTTCACATTTCTTGTCAGAGATAAAGGAGCATGTGCTTCCCTGCTGTGCAAACATGCTTTTTATGAACACTGGTGAGCAAGAATGTAAGTGCATTTGGCTGCAGAGAAAACGAACAGAATTGGAAACGCAGACTATTAAAGCTCAGAGTCTAAGATCAGGCTTTCAAAGTATAAGTGGATAAAAAGCAAAAAAAAAAGGCGCAGTATAAACAGCAGAGCTAAAATAAAAATAGATGAACAACTGGAGGAACCTGAGACTATGGTTCTTGACCACCCATCAGGCCTGGAATGAAACTCATCCTCTTGGCCCAATTTTCACCCAAGCAGTAGATAGGTATATAGGGGACAATCGCACAGGTACAGAAAACTCACCATGGAAAAGTCAATCATTCAAAATCAAAAAGGCAACATTGTCTTAGGGTCAAAGTTGAGAAGGTACAGGAAGGTGGGTGGGATGCAAATGGGAACGACAGGGAGGAAGCAGGATAACTGTTGTTGCGTCTAAGGGAATGTAATCATTGAGATGAAACAAATGGATGATTTGATTAATGTGAAGCTGATGATTAATGTGAAGCTACTCAGTTCACAATAAAAAGTTAAAAAATAATCATAGTAAAAGAAAATCAATGCATATATAAAAGCCGTAGTATAGCTTGACTGTTTTCTACCTGGCTGGGGCATGTAACAATAGTTTAATCTCCTACATGTCCAGCCAGGTCAGATCAGAAATTAGAGCTGTTCACACTGTCTTCAAAGTGCAGTATACCATTTGAGCTTGTGCTCCTTATCTGAACTCATAACATTTATTGTTTATGCTAACATTTGGTAATGGACCCCCAGAGTCTTGTGACACATGTATGTTTTCATACAACCTAACAACTCTTCATTGGGCAGTGTTTCGTTCTGCTGTGCATAAGGTCACTATGAGTCGGTGGCACTCAATGTGACTCAATGGCACCTAACAACGACAACAACAACTTAACTCTTAAATTATTGTTTTAGTTTATACTTATTACAGCCTATTTTCCTGTTTAGAGTTTGAAAACAGGCAGTCAAGAACTGTGCCATATTTATTTCCATAGCACC
Organism: Chrysochloris asiatica; assembly: GCF_000296735.1. Lineage (NCBI taxonomy): Eukaryota > Metazoa > Chordata > Mammalia > Afrosoricida > Chrysochloridae > Chrysochloris > Chrysochloris asiatica. Next base: position 9,670,196 of record NW_006408530.1, read on the forward strand.
TAACCTTATTTCTTACACATAGATGCACCAGTATTATTTCATTGTAAAATCCAAGCAGTGCCATTCACTTTGCATTAGTGTTACCCCCTGGAGTCACACAGGTGACTCTGATAGACCCACAATGGCTACTTATTCAACCAGTGAAATCCTGGGATGTCTGGTACAATATGAACACCCTTTAGCACTGTTTCAGACTCCTGGTGTGACACTGTAGGATAAGTGCAGGACCTCAGGATTGGTTTGAATTGCAAGGTCGATAGTTCAAACTTACTAGCCACTTCTTGGAAACCCTAAATTGGGTTGCTGTGAGTCAGAACTGACCCAAAGTTACATAACAGCAATAGTACTGAGGAAAAGGGAAGATTCTAAACCACAATTAAATGCAGAGCTTCCTTTGAACAAAAGCTCTTTGAATTCTAAAATCTTGAGAAAAGCCATACATGTTTTCACTTCTGGGTACAAAGAAGTTTCTATTTTTATATTAAAGACTTCTTGTCTATCAGTTTGCCATACTGTGGTGGCTTGTGTGTTACTATGGTACTGGATGCTATGTCACCAGTGTTTTAAATACCATCATGGTCAATTACGGTAGAGAGGTTGCATCAATACTTCCAGACTAGGAAGTAGGACAGGTGGACCACTTCTGAATCGTTTTCTACAGAAAACTTGATGAATAGCAGCAGAATACTTTCAGATATAGAGCTAGAAGATAAACCCTTCAGGTTGGAAGGCACTTAAAATACAACTGGAGAGGGCTGCCTCATCAAAGTATGGCTGACTTTAATGACAAGGATGGAATTAAGTTTTCTGGACATACATTGCTGGTGGGGCACAACTCAAAATGAGAAGAAACAACTGCAAGCATCCACTAATAATCAGAAAGTGGGATATATGAAGCATTAATCTAGGAAAATTGAAAATTGTCATAATAAAATGGAATGCATAAAAGTTAATGTACTAGGCATAAGTGAGCTGAAATTGGACGGATATTGGCAATTTTGAATAAGACAATCATATGGTTTACTATGCCAGGAATGACTCATTGAAAATGAATGGTGTTTTTTTGTTGTTAGGTACCATCTAGTTGGTACTGATTCATAGCGACTTTATGCACAGCACAACAAAACACTGCAAGGTCCTGGGCCAACCTCACTATTATTGCCACGCTTGAGCCCATTGATGCTGTCACTTTGCCAATTCATCTCGATGGCGGTCTTCCTCTGTTTTCCTGACATACCACTTTACCAACATGATATCCTTCTCCAGCGACTGGTCCCTCCTGACAATATGTCTGAAGTGTGAGAGATGAAGTTTGTCCATCCTGCCCTCCAAGGAGCACTCTGGCTGCACTTCTTCCAACATACATCTGTTGGTCCTTTTGGTAGGCCATGGCACTTTCAAAATTCTCCTCCAACACCATAACTCAAAAGCATCAATACTTCTATGGTCTTCCTTATTCACTGTCCAGCTTTCACATGCATATGAGGTCACTGAAAATACCATAGCTTGACTCAGGCATCCCTTAGTCCTCAAGCTGGCATCTTTGCTCTTCTATACTTTAAAAAGGTCTTGTGCAACAGATTTGCCTAATTCAATATGTAGTTTGATTTCTTGGCTGCTGCTTCAAAAAGTGTTGATAGTTGATCCAAGAAGAATGAAGTCCTTGACAACTTCAATCTCTTCTCCATTGATAAGAATGTTGTTTATTGGTCCAGTAGTGAAGATTTTTGTTTTCTTTACATTGAGATGTAATC
>NW_006408530.1:9674079-9675638 GCF_000296735.1 Chrysochloris asiatica
ACAGTGTTTCTCTGCTATTCATAAGGTTTTCAGTGACTAAATATTCAGAAGTAGTTCGTCACTCCTTCTTCCTAGTCTGTCTTTGTCTGGAAGCTCATCTGAAACTTGTCCACTATGGGTGAACTTGCTGGTATTTAAAATGCCAGTGGCATAGCATTCAGAATAACAGCAACCCACAAGCCACAACAGTATGATAAACGGATAGACAAGTGTGTCACACACATCATCAAAAAAATAAATAAAACCCCAAAACTTAAGTATCCTCCTAAAAGTACAATGTTGTCTGTGGTAGGACAATTTTCATACACCTACAAGGAAGACCAACCAAGATCATTATTATTCTAACTTTCATACCAACCATTAATGCAATTGATGATGTACTGGAAGAATTCTATCATCTTTATGTCTGAAATTGATCAAACATCCAATTAAGATGCATTAATAATTACTGGTAATTGGAATGAAATTGGAACAAAAAGGAAGGATGTATAGTTGGAAAGTTTTACCTTGATGATAGAAATGATATTGGAGATTGCATTATAGAATTTTGCAAGAAAGATCAATGACTTATTCATTGTAAATACCATGTTTTCAATAATATAAAAGGTGACTATACACCTGTACCTCAACAGGTGGAATACATAGGAATCAAACTGACTACATCTGTGGAAAAAAATGATGGAGAAAGTCAATATCATAAACCAAAAGGAGGTGAGGGGTCAATTGTGAAACAGACCATCAATTACTTATATGCAAGTTCTGGCTGAAGCTGAAGAAATTAAAACAAATCCCTGAGATCCAAAATATTACCTTGAGTGTATCCCATCTGATTTCTTGAGACAATCTAAAGAATGGATCTGAAGACCAGAAGAGTTGTAGAATGACATCAAAAACATCATACGTGAAGAAAGCAAATGGCCATTAAAAAGACAGGAGAGAGAGAACAAACAAGATAGCAGAGAGGGTGGAAGTACAGTGAGGAGCTCCGCCAGCAACAGCACAGAATACCAGACCAAGCAGGCTCAGGGGATGGTCCTAGAACTCTGAACCACATATAAAGGAATATTTAGAGGTTGGAAGGCTTACAGCTAGGGAAATAGGTAGCAGAAGCAAGAAATCCATTGCTTTCTAATTCAAGATGCTCATCTGCTCCTGGTGCCACCATCTTGGGTGAGACCAAGTGGGAAAGGATCAGAACAGCCATGGATGCCTGACAGAACCACAGAGATAAAGGTGTGGATATACTTTTTTGTTGTTGTTGTTCATTGGTCTCTCACTGTCTACACAACTCTATTCTGGTGACTAGAGAGGATGCCTGAATGAGTGGACACCCCACCCCCACCCCCGGAGGGTTCTACTACTCATGCACACAGATCTCCTCAAAATTTAAAGTGACAGTTTCCACTTAAAACCAAATGATAGTGCAAAATGACCACAGCTAGCCCGGAACTGTTTATCACTAGGAAAAAGGCCTGGAGTGGGACAGGAAGACTAGGAAACAGACCTAAAAATACATCCTGAGTTATGTCACAATGACCAACAGTGGCATCTTGAAATTT
>NW_006408530.1:9676838-9678011 GCF_000296735.1 Chrysochloris asiatica
TGGGAGGTCAGTCTATGATCAAAACAATTACAATGTGAAAGAAGGTAAACACAGAGGAACAGAGATCCAGGTGGTGGGAAGGTCAGGTAGATTACAGGATAAAATAGACTGTCTTAAATCGAGGGAAGAGTTAATGGAATATAAGTGTGGTTGGGTTGAGGGGTTTAGTTTGGGTGTTGGGGAGGGCAATACAAGAAGTGTGAGGAAGCTTAAGAATAAGATAGATAGGAGAACACTGAGACAAGTTTGCATGGTCTGAGTAGGACAGGGGTAAATAGTGATGCATGCTCAACCTTGGAACAACAGGGCTCTGTGATACAGGGATCTAGGCATAGCTTGAAGAGGGGAAATAATACTAAAATGCTTGATTGTCTTATGAATATTGGTTTCCCTTGCCTACTATTGTAAAATAGACCCTTGATTGGGATAGAAAGGAATTTTGGGAAACATGATTACAGAAAACTTGTAAGCCCGTCTTCAGCCTATAACGGATTGGAATACCCAAAAGGGTTCTAGAACTTGCTCAATGAAATAGGCCCTCTTGCAAAGCCTTTATAGAGAATAGGACCTTAGGTGGAATCCTGAGTCCCATCCAGAACCTTCTGAGGTGGGACATTCCCACTAGCAAGGACAGGAAGATCAGCCTGGAACAGCTAAAGTGACAGAAGATGCATCTTCAAAGAAAGATCAATCAGGAAAAACCCAAAACAAAAATGTCAGCATGACTGGCTACTACAAGAATAAGCAAGTTGTTTGCTAAGAAGCCATCAATGCAAGCAATCAAGTTCCTTCAGGACAAACTCCTTTCTAAGACTGAAACTCAAAGTGAATACACAAACAGGCATGTAAGCTTGCTGGCAACCACATTGTTCTACTGGTGAATGGAAGAGGGGGAAAGGCAGCAGTGAAGAAATAGGCTGAGTTCAACCACAGTCCATTGACTCCTGTTGACCTGGAGATGAGAGAGAGAAGAGGAAGGGCTGGCTGGTCCTAAGTGTGGTGAGACCTGAGGACACCTGAGCCCATAGACAAGGACATAGCCATAGAGGGCTAGAGCTGAGAGTGAAGCATCCAACTGATATGAAGTGAGGGGAGATGCACAAGAACATACAAACATCAGGCAGTACTTAGCCTCAATGATTTGATAATCAGAACTCGAATAGAGGAAGATTA
>NW_006408530.1:9680146-9694010 GCF_000296735.1 Chrysochloris asiatica
ATTGCTGGTTCTGGTTTCTATCTCTTCAATTCTATACTTTTGGCCTTTCAGTGTATTGTCCATTTCTGATATTTTATTATTAATTATCTGGACCTCCTTTTGCAGGTTTTGAATACTTTCCAATGCTATAGCTATCTTGTTTGATCGCTCCTGTAACACTTTCCTGACTTTTTCTTTATTTTCCTCCACCCCTCTGTGAAGCATTTTGATGTGTCTCCACATCATTCTTCTGCCTTCCTTCACAGGCAAATCCAAATCCTGTTCTTCTTCTAATGGGATATCTATGCCTGCCTCCAGCTCATTTGTCTCCGTTATGCTTTTCTGTTTCTGGACATGTGCTGAGATCTTTTGTTGTTTTTTTCTTGGACATTTCCAATAGTTAGATGTATTTTCAGTGATTAAATGAATGTGTGTTGCTGTATTGCTAAGCTTACTGAGTGTCTCCTGCTGGATGTGATCTGGAGATAGGTTCCCCTTTTCACGTCTCTTATTACTCAACTGCAAGCTGTCTTAGCCAGTGTTGGCTATCTTTGAAATGCGTAGCATCTGGTATTAGCTTCTGTCTGGATGGTGAGATATTATGGGGTATGCGTGTAGCTTGGCTATATGGCCATGATTGCTGTCTCTTCTTGGGTAACGTAGGGAGAGGAAGCTCCCACCCCCCAGGAAAAAGGTAAGACCAAGAGGCCCCAAACCAAAAACAAAATAGTGGCAAGGACAAAAACCAGCATACGAAAACAAAACTGTAGGAGACTGTCCAATAGCCTTTGCTGTGCAGGTCAGTGTGCATGCACAGTAGCAACCTCCAGCAGTAGATGGGTGTGTCCACTTGCTCAGGCCCTCCTTCTAGTCACTGCTGTGGAGGTGCACATTGAGAAATGAATGGAAGAAAGATTGTTCACAATTTTTATCTCTGCAGGTCAGTTAGGTATCTGCATATGTACAGCGTAATTCCAAATGACTGCATCCTTATACATAGTAGTTGGTGTTGGTTCTTGCCTTTTATGTTGGTGTTTTACAAGGTACAAATATGGTTTGACTGTATGGCCAGACCTGCTGTCTCTTTTTAGGTAAGGCAAGGATAAAGGCTTCTGCCCAAGTAGGAGAGTCAACTTTAGGGCTGAATCCCAGAGTCAGACATCATAAGAAGTAGCCATAGGATTAGCTTGTGGGACTGCTGGGGCTTTCAGGGATTTTTCCGTGGGAAAATTGTACCCTGTGGGCAAAATGCTGGACCCTTTTGGGGGTGAGCTCCCACCTGCCTGAATGTGCCTGTGCTGGGCAGAGAGAGTGCAACAGGGGAGAGGAGAAAAGAAAAGTAAAAAAGTTGTCACACCTCTTGTTCTACAAGTTGCTCTGTGGCTTTTGCACTGTGTCCGCCTGTCTGTGGCCCCACACTCTGATAGCTGCACAGGCTGAGGGGGCTTGCCATTCAATCCCGCCATAGTCAGGCTTCTACACCCATGGGGGCCGGAAACTATTTCCCCCCAATTTATGTTAGATCTGCAGCCTGGAACTGTCCCAGCAAAGCTCCTTCTCTGGTTTTTACGTGCCTCCGCTGAGAAGCCTCCGCTGCCTGTCTCCACTTCTCCTGCCCCCAAACAGGAAGTCCAGAGAAGGACATCTTGCCTGGAAAAGTGGAGGGTCAGTCCAAAATTGAAAGATCCCTGACAAGATGGATTGGCACAGTAACAACAACAATGGGCTCAAACATAACAATAATTGTGAGAATGACGCAGCCTTAAGCACCATTTCCTTCTGTTGTGCATAGGATATTTATGAGCAGAAACTAACTTATCAGCACCTAACAACATCATCAGTAAAGACATGAATATGAGCACCAACTGCTCACAGGCAAAAGAAACAAACGCCTAGGAGAGTTACTCAAATTCAGAAGCATTTGTGCTTTTCTTGAAGGAAAGTGTATTTCACCAACTCCTACATTACTAGTCCAATCTTTTGGCTTTAGAAGTCAGCTGGAGCCCAGTGAGAATTAGATTTAATATAAATTCAATGGGGAAAATATTGTATCCTGGCAGAGATGGGAACATACAGGTTTCCAAGTAGGAGAACATGTCTCATTTTTTATCCAGACATTTTTGGACCTTTGGAAGTTTCCTTTTATCAATTAGGAATTAGATGAATTACTCTATGGAGTCATAAAAATGCTTCTATTAAATAATATTAAACATATTATCTTTGAGCATAGAGCTCATATTAAAACTTGTCTAATTGTAACCACCGATTTTAAACATACAGCCATTGATGGAATAAAGCAAAGTACTCAGTGTAGACATTATAATTATTACTAGGTACTGTAAGCAAGGTCCACATCTAGAAAGCTGAGAGAGAAAAGAGACCATTGGGAAGAATGATCTTGACCCTTTTGATTTTGCAGAGGGCTAATAGCGGATTTCTGGTGTGGTGCTGTAGGATAATCGCATGACTGCAAGGTTGAACCACTGCAAGGTGGATAGTTCAAACTCATCAGTTGCTCCTTGGAAACCCTATATTGGGTTGCTATGAGCCATAAACAACTCAAAAGCAGTTAACCACAGCAATAATGGTGCAGTTTGACTTCTTTAGGCTAAAAAGTATCCACTAATATATATTAATAATTCTGATTAGCATTGAAGAGTGGTTCATAAAAAGAAATGAACACAGAAATAAATGAAAACCTTAAGCAAAGCTTGATTTTCATAGATCAGATATCTGGATTTGAAAGTATGATAGATATTACCTGATCATTCTCTGCGTCCATTTGTCTTTGCTCCTTTGTTCTTTTTTCCCTTTCTGCTTTCTTTTTCATGTTTCTAAATTTTTTTTTTTCCTTTTTGTCATATGCTTCTCTTAGAATAAGATTTTCATCTTCGCATGCTGTGTTTTCAAGAACATGTTAAATTTTTAAAATACAATAAGCTGATTTGCAATCAGTGAATCTAAGCAGGTAAAGGACAAGCTTTGAATTGTGCTCACATTCCACTGACATGAATAGAAGCACGCAGGAGCCCCAGTCTTTGTAGACTTCTGGCAGTACAAGAGAAGTAACAAAATAAAGAAAGTCTCTCTAGGAACAGTGTGATCTGCGAAGATGAGACAGAGACCCTGGGATCTGAGTGACTGAAATATTTCTAATGAACTCACTCGCTCCCTTTCCTCTGAGCATCCATCCAGAGCACTGAAGACTACAAAGCCAGCCATCACACTGGAAAGTGTGGCTAGTAGGAAGAAGAAAGGCAAAAGTCTGGGGCTGAAGGGGGATTCTGAATTAGTGATAAGCTGCTGCTTCCCACATGCAGAGTCTGCTTTCAATTCCTGGGGAAAGTGTTTTATTAAACACACCACGCTCCTTTACAGTGTCCTTCATTAACTTTCTTTTTTTCCTAATATGGTTGCTGGAAACAAGCAGATGAGTATTTTGTTTATCTACATGCTATATAAACAGCTACTACAGGCCAGTGAGACAAACAGCAGGGTTATATTTGAAGAGTCTTATTATATTTATAGTGTATCCTGTAAAACAATCAGTGGCCACATTCTGGGGTTGTGGAAGCTACTTACCAAAGATGTGAGCTAGAAGCAACCCAGAGCTAGAACGTGTTGTGTATTTAGTTTTATCTTTATGTTTTTATCCGCCCGTTACTCTCATTTGTTCTTCCACTTCCTTGAATGTGCTTTCTCCTGGACTTCTGATTTTTTGTTTGTTTGTTTGTTTCTTGTCTAGCAGTTCTTGTGCAAAGACAACACAATAAATTTATTGGATCAGTTCAGGATGGAAATAGTTAAATTGACTACTTAGACTCATGTAACTAAAAACGAAGCAAAACAAGCCACCACCACCATAATCAACCCAAGCAATTCACTGCGTTTCCCCTCCCTTGATAGCTGTGTTTTCTCTCCTTGGGAATAATCTTTTTCAAGTGTACATACATTTTTATGTTCAGATGTAGACTGCCAGGTTATCCTTCCCAGAGTGGCATTCAAAGAGTCAGGCACTAGCATACAATGAGCCACCCTCAGTGCAGAGGTCAGTCTGAGGGTGTGAACCAAGGGCAAAATACTAGAGATCAAATGCCTTAGCCAGTGTTCTTGCCATTAGGAATTGCATGCCTAATGGTAAAGAACTGATAAAAATCCAGTTATATTTATATTCAGGAATATTACTATTCTTATTTTTACAGCAAAAACACACAAGTATAGTGATTTAGAAAATGGGTTATTCTTGATCATTGAAGTTTGTACTGCTCACCTTGTGGTCCAGTAGCTTATCCTACAGTAGAATTTATATAGACTTAGTAGGAAGCCTGGTGCAATGTAAGTGGTCAATACATGTTTCTATTGTTAATGTAATTTTGTAAAATACTTTTTTGGCAAAGAACCTGACTGTGAAAGTGAAATAACAGTAATTTAGCATGCTTCTTTTTTTTTAATTAAGATTTTTATTTTGGAATATTTTCAAATTTGCCAAAAATATGCAAAGATATTATGTTGTTGTTGTTAAATGTCGTTGAGTCGATTCCGACCCATAATGACCCAGTATAGGGTTTCCAAGGAGCAGCTGGTGAGCTTGAACCACTGACCTTGCAGTTCAAATGACTTTGCAGTCTGACACATTAGCCCACAGAGCCACACCAGGATATTATAGAGTTCCCATATACACTTTACCTAATTTCTCCTAATGTTAACATTTTTCATAACCACGATATATTTGTCAAATCTAAGAAATCAATGTTGGCACATTACTATTAACGAAATCCAGACTTTTATTACCTTTTGCCATTTTTTACTACTAATGCCTCTTTTCAGTCCAGGATCCTATCCAAGTTATCACATGTGTTAAGTCATCCTGTCTCCTGAGTTTCCTTTGGTCTGTGAGAATTTCTCATTCTTTCTGAGTTTGTCATGAATCTGACAGTTTGAATACCATTCATTGTAGACCATTCATTTCATAAGATGCCCTTCAATTTATTTGACTTTGTTGTTGTTGTTGTTGATTGCCTTTGGGTTAGTTCTGACTCATAGTGCTTCATAGGTTGTAAACCTTTGGGGTAGCAAAAGGCTTCATCTTTCTCCCACTGAGTGACTGGTAGGCTTGAACTGCTGAACCCTGTAGTTTGAAGTCCAAGTGCTTATCCCACAAAGGTACCATGCTATCATCAATATAACTTAATGTGTTTATTTTTCTCATGATTAGACTAGGGGTATGGTTTGTGGGAAGAAGACCACTGAGTTGAAGCTCCTTTCTCATTATGCACTACCAGGAGGTACTTCTTAACAACATTACTCATCTTCAGCAATGTTAACAGTGATCACTCAATTAAGATAATGCTTGCCACAGAGTTGGTTTGAACCACAAGGTTGGTGGTTCAAACTCACCAGCTGTTCTTCAAAACCCTGTACAGGGTCACTATGAGCACTAAGAGTGAGAACCAACTTGGTGGCATTTAACAACAACAACAGCATATTCTAGTCTTAGGAAGAAAGTCATTAAATTTAGTCCAAACTCACAGGGAGTCGAATTAAGCTCCACCTCCTGGGACGGGAAGTATTTACATACATTTTTTTGTAATTCTTTTATAAGGAAGATTTGTCCCTTTTCCCTCTTTTAAGTATGAATTGTATAATTTATATGTATCATTATTTAAATTACTCACATATATATTTCTATGCTTTGTGTTGCCATATAACACTAACTGATTTTGCCGCTTTGATATTGGAAAATTGTGTGAACTTAGAAAATTGCAGTAAACAAATAATAAAAGTGGTGTGTGTGTGTGTGTGTGTGTGTGTGTGTGTGTGTGTTAATGTCATGGCTTTAAAAATGGCAGCAATTGAAGGTGAATGCAAAGAAATGTTGAGTGAAAATCTATAAAAGGAGTCCCCAGTTGGGGTACAGGGGAAGAGGTTGGACTAGGCATAGATCTGTGATGGAGCAGTATTTCCTGGTGATGATTATATGCACTAATGAAGATAATAAGAAGTAGTGTATTTTATGCAGTGGAGGATTGATTCTGCTTGACTGCATCTAATTACTTCTAAAAGAAGCATTGTGACAAGATTGTGTTTAAGACTATACTGTGCTGGAGATGACATCTGTCTAAATGGTTCAGAAATATTAACACATCTAGTAGAATCAATAAAATTTTGATCAGCAAGATAAAGAAAGCACTAAATTATAGCTCACAGCCCTACATGTGAAGCTCTAACTATATAGAGAGCTAATCAAGTGTGGAAAAATAGGTCTTGGAAATAATTCCAATGCTTTCGTCTTGATAAGAGGAAAGAGAAAAGAAATACAGATAGTAGGAAGGTTACTGGCAGCATAGTGGTTACGAATTGGGCTGCGAACCTTAAGGTCAGCAGTTCGAAACTACCAGCCGCTCCGTGGGAGAAAGATGAGGCTTTCTACTCCCGTAAAGATTTACACCCTTGAAAACCCTGTACAGGGTCACTATGGGTCAGAACCGACTTGACGGCACTTCACAACAACACAACAATAACCAAAGAAGATGAACATTAATTGCCAAAAATGACCTAATTTCAATAAAAAATATATTGTAATATTAAGTTTTATATGTACTCTATAAATTATTTTAAAACATTAATCCATATAGAAAACTTAATTCCCCCTGCTCTAGTTCAGATGTCCCTTGTCATTTTTGAAAGTCTTAATTAATGAAGCCCTCTTTTGAATGCCCCTGAGAATATTCTTGAAGTGTTAATGTTCATAAAAATGACACAACAAAAGAGGCATTTAAAACAATGTGTGTATTACTTCTGTGTTCTTTTACAGCCCCAAGATCTTTCTTGTTTCAAATATTTTATCTATGTCGATGCTGTATCTGGAAGACTATCACTGGTTTTCTTTCTCTCTCTCTCTGCCTGGCACCTATTTCTCATTAAGAATTCAGTCCAGTCCTTACTTTCTCATTTAGTCTTTCCTGGACACTTAGCTTTAAATAGGCTACCTCATCTTCTCTCTCATAATCCTCTGTTCTTGACCTTCAGGGCATTTCCCACAATTTTAAAGGTCTGTGTAATACGGAACTTCCTTACTACCTTGAATCTCTTTAAGGACAAGAACCATGTTTTGATGAATTGATTGTGTTGCCCTCCAAATATGTGTTGGAATCATAAGTCTATTCCTGTGGATTTAGAGAATTTCCTTTTGGGAATAAGGTTTTCTCTATTATAGTAATGTGCCATATCTGAGCTGTTGTTAAAAATCATCAAGTCGGTTCCAACTCATAGTCAAACCATATAGGATTTCTGAAGATCAACTGGTGAGTTTGAACTGCTAACCTTTTGGATAGCAGTCCTGTGCTTATTCTACAGTGCCACACCAGGACTCCATATCACCTCCAAATTATAAAAAGAGCAGAATATATACAGAAGCAAACACATACAGAAAAGAAAGATGTAACCAAGGAGTGAATCAACATGGCAGAGACCCTGATTTGGACTTTTAGCCTCCAGAATTGTGAGAAAATACTTTCAACAGTCCTAGGAAACTAACACAATTGTCTATTGTTCACCACTATATATATGATACCTAATGTTGGATGGGGTCTCATAATGATAAAGATATGGTTGTGGGAATAAAATTTTAACAGAAATGCCACTTGATACATTGAAATAATACTGTCCTTCTTTGAAACCTATAGAACAGAAGCGAAAGACTTTGTTAGTACAAATACTGATAAACGGTAAGTTGTGTATACTAGCAAAACTACTTAAAATGTATGAGGGAACTTCAAAAAGTTCATTAAAAAATGGAATGAAAAGATACCAGAATTTTTCTATAAACTTTTTGAAGTCCCCTTGTATATCTTTTGTAAGGTGCCTCAGTATTCATAAGAATTTTTCTACATGTAAGTTCACACTGCCCCAAATTTCTTTAAAATAAGTCCTTCATTATTCAAAAGATGAAATTAAAAGAGACTTTAAGGGTTAAATGAATGAGTCTAATAACAAAATCTTTGCAAGGATATTGACCTGAGCAGTGCATTTTGGTTAGACATTTAGCTAACCTACAGGGGCTGCTGGCATCTGGTTTCCCTGGCTTGATAATGATGAGCCCTCATGGGTATTACCCCTGACTAGGTCTGTCGTTTATTTTTTCTAGTCTGTGGTTTCAGTTTTATCCTTAAAGTCAGAGACACAGTCTTCAAATTCATGCTTATAGTCACTACAGGGAATAATTTCCCTAAATAAACTTGGTCATATCTCCTTCTGTGGTTACAGATATTTTTATGATTAGTGGCATTAGAAATTGAATTATAGTTATAGCTTTGCATGTGTAATGTAGTTCACAAAATTATTCTTTTTTAAAATTACTTTTTTCCCCTTTAAATCTGTCTAAATTCTATTCTAAGTACCCAGCTTACCAGTCAGTATAAAGTTCCATCTCATTCTGCAGTGGAAAATCCTCTTTACTCAGTACCATGCAAATGTTCCAAGGTTGTATATCCCCCAGAAGTTTTAATATGGATTCTGTGATACTGGTTCTTTATACCATGCTTAATGCCCGAGGTCATATAATCACTTCAAGTGAAATAACTCATTTCCCTGCACTGGCTGCACCACATCACCATTTGTTCTGAGATCTACAGTCTCCTTGGAGCACTGCCAATGGCAGGACAAGATCTCCACTCCTCCTGAGAAACCTACTCCCCATCCACCTACTTCCTTCCAGCTGTAGAAGAGTGTCTTTCCACTTTCTCTTGCTTCCTCAGAGGAATGCCCTCTCTTAGCCTTCCCTCTGGGACCCATACAGCACCCCTTCCATGCATTTGGGTAGTTACAAAAGGCAAGAAGCACTGATATCTGCATTTTCTACATCTGCCCTGAAAAAGCCCCAAAGCAATGAGGTAAAAAGGAATGAGTAAGCTATAGGAAACAGAAGAAGAAAAATAGGAGGAAAAACACAAGTTATTTTCAACATAGCTTTCGACTATGGATGTCTTCTCCTTACTAGACAATGAACATCTTGATGGCAGGAAATGTGTCATTTTTACTTTTGATATTGAGATGTCTAGCATAGTTTTTTGAATCTTGGTGTGGAACTGTAGGATAAACACTGGACCAAAATGTTGATTTGAACTGCAAGGTCAATGGTTCAAACCTACAGTCACTTCTCAATAACCCTATGAGTTGGGATCAATTCGATGGCTCTTAACAACAACATACAAATAAAGGACGCCTGGAGTAGTGTTGTAGAATAAGCACTGGGCTAAGAACCATAAGATCGGTGGTAAATCCACCAGCTGCTCTTTGGAAACTCTATGAGTTGAAATCAACTTGACACTTAACAACACAAAGGCACAGGATGATCACAGGGGCTTATTATGAAGAAGGTTTAAGAAATTGAAAACTACATTAGTGATAAAAAGACCAGAAAATTGCACCAAAGGATTTTTCTTCTTCCATAATAATGCACCTGCTTATCCTTAGACAGTAGCAAGAAACTGTGCTATGAGAATTTCATTGAGAAGCCGTGCTCCATCCAGCCTACAACAACTGTAGTCTTTCCTTTCAGACTTCCTTTTGTTTCCCTAAACAAAACCAAAACCAAAAAAAAAAAAACAACAACAACACTTAAAAGGAACTCAATTTGGGTCTCTTGAAGTTGCCAAAACTGTTTGACATGGCATAAATCAAAGAGTGTAGAATTCTTCTGGGAAGTCTTAGAGAGACAAAATACTGCTTTCAGAAGGGTATAGACTTAGATGGAGGATGTGTTGAAAAGCAACAGTTTCACATATTGGTATTTTTGTTTATTTTTTTTAATTTTTATATGACTTTGTAGCAATACTGTGACTTACCTTCATAGGGCAGGTGGTAAGACATGTTCTTCAAGATGCCTCGTATCTGCCGTAAGCACAGTCTTATTCCAAAAAACCACTGTAAGGCAAACAGACGTTAGCCAATATGACTCCCTAAATCTAGTCCTAGATGACTGGATTATAGCAGGACAACTGATCCTGGGTACTCAACCAGGAAACTAAGATGTGCAATGAGCTGAGCCAATCACATTCTCCCAGGAGAAAAGCAGGCAGCTGGAGATGCTGAGGTTCACAGGTCAGTATAACATGAGTCTGAGCTGTCTTCATGAGTCAGGTGCCAACTGAAGTTATAAAGATCAAAAAATAGGAGAAGTACAGACTGTAACACAGACAAAAGTTAAAGTGCATTGCTGATATAAAGCATTTTAACCAAGAGAGGAGAGAAAAGCTAATAGATACAGAGTTTAAGAGAGAAAGAGAGACTACGTGGCTAAGAATAATGAAGAGACATACAAGTCTAGATTTGCCTCACTTCCTAACATGTTTATCCTTATTATAAACTCCCTTTCTTATTTAGGTAACTGTGTGGGGTCTTCTGTTCCTTCAACTGAAGATCCAGACTAAAGCAAGAAAAACAATGGAGCCCAAGCAAAAGGAGTTGTTTTTGTTAAGTACTATCATCGAGCTGGTTCCAACTCATAGTGACCCTGTATAGGGTTTCCAGAGTGACTGGTGAGCTTGAACCACTGACTTTGCAGTTCAAACCTACCTTGCAGTCCAGCGCATTAACCCACAGTACCTCTGGTAGCGTAGTGGTTACGAATCGGGCTGCGAACCTTAAGGTCAGCGGTTCGAAACTACCAGCTGCTCCGCGGGAGAAAGATGAGGCTTTCTACTCCCGTAAAGATTTACACCCTCGGAAACCCTGTACAGGGTCGCTATGGGTCGGACCCGACTCGACGGCACTTAACAACAACAACAAACCACAGTGGAAAAAGGAGTAGGATCATTCAGTTCCCTACCCCTCATCAGAAACAAAAGGAGTTCTGGTAGCGTAGTGATTACAAGTTGGGCTGCTCACCTCAAGGTCAGTTCAAAACCACCAGCCGTTCTGCTGGAGAAAGATGAGGCTTTCTGCTCCCGTAAAGAGTTATAGCCTTGGAAACCCTATGCAGGATCGCTGTGAGTCGGAACTGACTCCAGAGCATACCACCACCACCACCATCACCTCAGAAACAATGGTAGAAGGTATGTCAGGGAATTCCAGACCCAGACTTTCAGCTCCGACTGATCATCAGATCTACTTGTGGGACTTCTTTAAAATACAGTTTCAGTACTCTGAAGTCTGGAAATAATGTTTAATCTAAATTCTGAAGATCTAAGGTAGACTTGTAGCTTCACTTTTTTATACAGTTACCAGTCAGATTCTCATGTACAGTCAGAACTGACATCTTTCTATATGAAGTAGTAACGTGTTTGTGTATGAAGACAATGTTTTATATGAGTTCCAATTTTCACTTTATTTTCTGAGATTAGGAAATATACAGTCCTTGATTATTTTCTTCTGAGTTAAAAGATGTATCCGGAAGTGAATTATTTTCAGGTTAGTCATGTGAGAAGCTGTCTATACAGCCTAACTTTTGAGCCACTACTATTTTTAATTATCTGTTTTACTCAGTATCCCCTTCTCTTTTCTTCTTTTCCTTTTTCATTTTTTAAATGTCTTCTATGTACTAGGAATTGAGTTTAAAGAATAACTGGTGAGGATGATATGTGTATACTCATAATTGATAGTCAGAGTAGAAGTTGATACACACCATCAAAGTGACGGAACCTTAGGGTTAATTGAACTGAAGTGGAAATCTAGTGAAATGGCTGATTTCAGGACTCATGGTTCCTAATTTTTTATTTTCTATTTATATTATTTCCTCTCCTTGGAACTGCTACTTTTTAACCACAACACTAAAATGTTGATATATATGTGCTTTTTCTCACTCTTTAGTACTTTACAAATTATTTGGTCATGAAAATATTTACCTATCATTGTAATTTGAATAACTAATGATAATGAAGCTTTTTTTTTTTTTTTTGGCATAGTGCAAAAGGGACCCAAGGGTTAAAAATATCATGTGTGGTGATAGAGTGTCCTTGAAAACAGGTAATAGTCATATTTAGTCCTGATTCAATTTGGTAAATATTATCTGAATACTAAGAAATTCTGAGACATATTGTAGCAACAAAGCAGCATGTCTCCTACAATAATCTTTTTATTTATTTAATCCAGCTCATTAATAAAGATCTTTTCTTTTTTCTGATGTACAAATACTCCAAAGCCACAGGCTTGCATTTTGACAGCTAATTTTACAGGATATAATTTTCCCGCTTAACCCAGGAGGGAAAAAGAGATAGATGATTGAGATTAATCATTTGTAAAATTATAATTCTGTCACAGATAATTCTTTGCAAGATCTTTCTCTTTTCTGAAATCCCCAGAATGTCCTATAAATTGTCACACTTTGTAACAACGTGTAACACATTAGGGGACTCCTAATAAAGCAAGTCTGCTAGAAAAACAAACCAATTGCCTTATAATTGGCATGTTCCTCACGTGACTATTCTCCAGTGAAGAAACACTGCACCTTTAGATGAAGAAGGGTTTAAAAATTATTATTCAAATGGTGGCTATCTCCCTCTCCTGTCATCATTGGTGTTGTGATATATGGTATTTCTTTGGGTTGGATAAACCTGTTAGAACATGCAATTGTGGATCCAGAAGGAAAACTGATGCCTCATGGAAAAGTGAGCAAATTCTGAATTTTTTTTATTATCTTCAATAAAAGTATACTATCAAAATGGTCCTATAAAAACACTGGTTTGGGGTTTTTTTTTCTCCTGAGAATGGCCATATGCATCCAGGATGGACAGGGCTTGCAGTTTTATCATTGGTGCTATCTGTAAACTTTGCTTTATTGTCTAAATCTGTTTTATAGGAATTTTATACTGTTTCAACAATAAAGGCTAAGAAACCTTACCGATTTTTTGTGGGTTTGGCAGATATTGGAAGGGTGGCCATGGATCTCTGCAGTTTTCTTGGCTAACAATTAGTGAAATGGCTTAGAGCAGAAGTTAATGAGAGCATGGGCATGGGTTCAATGTCTGTGTGGCCAGTTAGTCTGCTTGACACCCACACAGATGGCACTCTCCTACCACTTTCAGGAATACATGTCCAGGCAAGAAAAGATTTAAATAGCTAGAATGTGTTGCTGTTGTTAGGTACCATAGAGCCAGTTTGACCTATAGTGACCCTATCTAGGGTTTCTGATGCTGTAAATATTTATGGGAGCAGAAAGCCTCATCTTTTTTTTGAGAAGCAGCTGGTAGATTTGAACTGTTGAACTTGTGGTTATCAGTCTAGTGTTTATCCTACTCATCCTTAATTCTTATTAAAAAATAATATCTGAACACTTACCTTCTCAAAACTCGATCCCTTCTCATGGCCATATAGCCACCATTTTGGTCTGTTGTTAGGTATCACTGAGGTGGTACTGAATCACAGCGACTCTATGCACAACAGAACAAAACACTGCCTGGTCCTACTCCAACCTCACAATTGTTAGTATATTTGAGCCCATTGCTGCTGCCACTGTGTCAATCCATCTTATTGGGGTCTTTCTCTTTTTCTCTGATTCTCCACTTTACCAATCTTGATATCTTTCGTCAAGAATTGGTCCCTCCTAATAATATGTCTGAAGTCTGAGAGATGAATTCTGGTCATCCTGACTTCCAAGGAGCATTCTGGCTATACTTCTTCCAACACAGATTGGTTTGTCTTTTTGACAGTCCATGGTACTTTTTATTTTGTAAGGTTTTTATCGTGGATTGAGTGAAAGTTTACAGGGCATATCATCAGCTTTACATTCAACAAATCATACACCTGTTTCATTACAATAATTATACTCCCCTCCATGTACCATCAGTTAACAGTATTTCTCTATATCCACTTTGTTGTTGTTGTTGTTAAGTGCTGTCGAGTCGGTTCCGACCCATAGCAACCCTGTACAGGGTTTCCGAGGGTGTAA
>NW_006408530.1:9694884-9699767 GCF_000296735.1 Chrysochloris asiatica
CAGGATTCCACCTAAGGTCCTATACTCTGTAAAGGCTTTGCACGAGGCCTATTTCACTGGGCAAGTTGTAGAACCCCTTTTAGGTATTCCAATCAGTTATAGGCTGAAGACAGGCTTACATGTTTTCTCTGATCATGTTTCCCAACATTCCTTTCTATCCCACTCAAGTGTCTATCGTGGTACTTTTTATACTCTCCTCCAACACTGTAATTCACATGCATTAATTCTTCTATGGTTTTCCTTATTTCACTGTCCAACTTTTGCATGTATATGAGGTTACTAAAAATATCATGGATTGGGTTAGGTGCTCCTCAGACCTCTGATTGGTCTTTGCTCTTCAACTCTTTAAAGAGGATTTATGCAGCAGATTTGCCTAATGCAATATGTCATTTTGACTGCTGCTTTCATGAGTGTTGATGGTTGTTGATCCGAGCAAAATGAAGTATTTGACAACTTCCATATTTTCTCCATTTATATTGATGCTGTTTACTGGTCCAGTGGTGAGGGTTTTCATTTTCTTAACTTTTAGGTGCAACCCATACCAAATGCTGTGGTCTTTGATCTTCATTAGTATTTTAAGTCTTCTCCACGTTCAGCAAGCAAGGTTGTATCATCTGCATATTGCAGGTTGTTAATGAGTCTTCCTCCAAACCTGATGCCTTGCTTTTCTTCATATAATCCAGCTTCTTGGATTACATGCTCAGCATACAGATTGAATAAGTATCATGAAAGAATAAAACCCTGATGCACACCTTTCCTAATTTTAAACCATTTGGTGCCCCTTGTTCTGTTCAAACAACTGCTTCTTGGTCTATGTACAGGTTCCTCATGAGCACAATTAAGTGTTCCAGAATACTCATTCTTTTCAATGTTGTCCATAGCTTGTCATGAACCACACAATTGAAAGCCAATTGCATAGTCAATAAAGCACAGGTCAGTTTTTGTCTGAGTCAGTTACCTTGACAAGATTATCATAGTAACATCCAACTTTTATCCTTATTATTTCCCTGGTTCCCTTTCAGGCTATTCTTAGCAAAGAAGAACATGTCAGTCTTTCGCTCAAATCCTAGGATAGCTTTCCATCCAGTTCCATTGAAACAGCCTATAGGATCCTAGACATGGTGTATACCAGTAAACTTTTGAGTCAAGTCAACCAGCACTCATAGTGACCCCATAGAAGTTAGAGTAGAAATGCTCCTTACGGTTTTCAATGGCTGCATTTTTTGGAATTAGATCACCATATATTTTTTCCAAGGCAAAACTGGGTAGAATTTAACTTTAAACTTTTTGATTAGCAGCCAAGCAAATTACCTGTTTTCAGTACCCAAGAACTATAGGAAATGTACATGCACTCTTTCAATTTAACAATTCCAGCCTTTCTTCAGCCCATGGTAACCTGTACCACATACTCCCTCTGCTGTATTTTGCATTCACAATGTATAGAGGAATAAGGTGTTTATCATAAAATTTTGTTTTTTGAGATAGTACCTGAAAAAACATTGTGTGAGAAAGAAAAACAAATGGATTCCATTCATCTTGTTAATTCTACAACAGTAAAAGCAAAACATAAATTAATTTCTCAATATCCCAAAACATGAATTGGATTAAGTGTTCTGCTTTCAAGGCAATTCTGATTCATAACGACCCACATGGGCAGAGTAGAACTGGCCTATATTGTTTCTGAGGTTGTAAATCTTTATGGAAGCAGACTGCCTCATCTTTCTCCCAAAAATGGCTAGTGGGTTTGAAACACCAACCTTTTAGTTAGCAACTGAGTTCTGAATCACTCTATCATCAGGATTCTTCCCACATACAAAACATAGTGCCCTGATTTCCTGAAAGAAATGACCCACTCACCCACTGCCATCCAGTCGATTCTAAACCATAGCAACTCTATGTGGGATTTCTAAGATTGTAAATCTTGACAGGAGCAGACAGCCTCATCTTTCTCACCCAGAGCAGCTGGTGGGTTTATGGCAGCCTTGTGGTTAGAGCTGGCCACCTAGGAAAAAAAAGCTGCCTGCCTTGCTAAACCTTTTATAAGTATATAAATGTAGTGTATGGCCCAGCATGGTACAGGAGGTAATTTAAGAATGTTTGTTTGATCCTCAGTACTCAATGTCAGCTGAAGGAAGATAAAAATACAAAAAAAAAAAAAAGAAGAAAGAAAAAAAACAGAATTAGAGTCTCTAGAATTTTTGGAAGAGTTATACAAAACTTCCTTGACTATACATTAGAAAAATTACTGAGAGAAATCACATAACAGATTTAGTTTAGCAGTTAGCTCTCTGATATAAACAAAGCAGTGATTTATATTTATAAGCTCATATAATATTATATTTGAACATATGGTATAAGATATCCTTGCTTTTGGAAAATATGTAATGCATACCTACTATAAGCTAGGCACTGTTATAAATGTGAAGATCTATGATGCGGTTTAGGATTCCAGGTGTAAAGTGCTGCAGGATAATGCACTAGACTGCAAAGTCAATTTGACCCACAAAGTCAGTGGTTCAAACTCACCAGCTTCTTCTCAGAAAACCTAGAGAGGGCCATTATGAGTTGGAACCAACTCAATTGCACTTAACAGCAACATGGGATTTAATTCAGGTGGAGGAAAATAATCAAAGACATAAATAGTGCATTATATGCTGCATCAGAAATTGGAAAATGTTAGGGATAAAAAGCCATCACTCATCTATCAGTTGTCATACTGTGGTAGCTTGTGAGTTGCTGTGATTCTGAAAGCTATGCAACTGGTATTTTAAATACCATCAGGGTCACCCATGGGGGACAAGTTTCATATGAGCTTGCAGATGAACACAGACTAGGAAAAAGAAGTGATGAACGACTTCCAAATATCTAGTCACTGAAAACCTTAAGAAAAACAAAGAAACACTATCAGATATAGTTCCAGAAAATGAGCACCTCAGGTTGGAAGGCACTCAAATTGTGACTGGGGAAGATCTGCCTCCTCAAAGTAGAGTTGATTATGATGACCCGAATGGAGTAAAGCCCATGGGAGAAAAGCCCACAGGACCTTCATTCGCTGATGGGGCACAGCTCAAAATGAAGAGAAACAGCTGTAAACATCCATTAATAATCAGAACATGAAATGTACGAAGTATGAATCTGGGAAAATTAGAAATTGTCAAAAATGAAATAGAAAGCATAAGCATCAATATCTTAGGAATTAGTGAGCTGAAATGGACTGGTATTAGCCATTTTGAATATGATGACCACGTGGCTTACTATGCCCGAAATGACAAATTGAAGAGGAATGGTGTTGCATTCATTGTCAAAAAGAACATATCCAGATCAGTCATGAGGTACAAACTGTCTGTGATAGGATAATATCCATGCACCTACAGGCAAGCCCAGTTAATACCATTATTATTCAAATTTATGCACCAACCCCAAAAGCTAGTAAGGATGAAATAGAAGAATTCTGCCAACTTCTTCAATCTGAAATTGATCAAACATGCAATCAAGATATATTGATCATTACTGGTGACTGGAATGCAAAGGTTGGGAGCAAAGATGAAGGATCAATAGTTGGAAAATATGGCCTTGGTGATAGAAATGATGCTGGAGAATGCATGATAGAATTCTGCAAAATCAATGATTTGTTCATTTCAAATACCTTCCTTAGACACCATAAGAGACAACTATACACATGGACCTCACCAGATGGAATACATAGAAATCAAATTGATTACATCTGCGGAAAGAGATGATGGAAAAACTCTGTATCATCAGTCAAAATTTGGCAAGGGGCAGACCGTGGAACAGACCATCAATTATCATATGAAAATTCAAACTGAACCTGAAGAAAATGAAAACAAGTCCACAAGAGCCAAATAATGACTTTGAATATAGTCCACCTGAATTTAGAGATCATCTGAAGAACAGACTTGATACATTAAATGCTAAAGACCGAAGACTAGAAGAGTTGTGGGATGACATCAAGAACATCACACATGAAGAAAACAAAAAGTCATAGAGAAGACAAGAAAGAAGGAAAAGTTCAAAATGGATGTCAGAAGAGACTCTGAAAGTTGCTCTCCAGTGTAGAGATGCTAAAGCAAATGGAAGAAATGAGGAGGTCCAAGAGCTGAACAGAAAATTTCAAAGATCAGCTGAGAAGATAAAGCCAAAATGTGCAAAGATCTGGAATCAGAAAACCAAAAAGGAAGAACACGCTCAGCATTTCTCAAGCTGGGGGAACTGAAGAAAAAAAATTCAAGCCTCGACTTTCATTATTGAAAGATTCACTGAGCAAATTATTGAATTATGCAGAAAGCATCAAGAGAAGATGGAAGGAATACACAGAGCCATCCTACCAAAAGGATATGGATTATGTTCAACAGTTTCAAGAGGTAGCATATGATCAAGAGCCAATGATACTGAAGGAGGAAGTCCAAGGTGCATTGAATGAATTGGCAAAGAACAAGACACCAGGAATTGATGGAATAAAAATTGAAATCTTTCAAGAAAGTGAGGCAGCACAGGAGGCACAAACTATTCACTGCCAAGAAATTTGGAGGACAACTATCTGACTGACTAATTGGAAAAGATCCATATTTGTGCCCATTCCAAAGAGAGGTGACCCAACGGAATGCGGGAATCACTGGACAATCTGTTTGATATCCCATGTGAGTAAAGTTTTACTATAGGTAATAGAGAAACAGCTGCAAGCATACATTGACAGAGAATTTCCAGAGGTTCAAGCTGGATTCAGAAGAGGCCATGGAATGAGGGTTATCATTGCTGATGTCCTATGGATCTTGGCTGAAAGCAGAGAATATCAGAAAGATGTTTACCTGTGCTTTATTGACTATGCAAAGGCTTTCAATTGTGTGGATCATGACATGCTATGG
>NW_006408530.1:9700242-9703256 GCF_000296735.1 Chrysochloris asiatica
CTTTTTAAAGCGTTGAAGAGCAAAGATGTCAGTTTGAGGACTAAAGTGCTCCTGACCCAAGTGATGATATTTTCAATAACATCATATGCATGTGAAAGTTGGACAGTGACTAAGGAAGACTGTAGAAGAATTGATGCATTTGAGTTATGGTGTTGGAGGGAAATACTGAAAGTGCCATGGGCTGTCAAATGACCAACAGATCCATTTTACGAAGAAGTGCAACCTGAGTGCTCCTTGGAGGCCAAGATGACCAAACTTCATTTCTCATACTTCAGACATATTGTCAGGAGGGAGCAGTCACAGGAGAAGGATATCATGTTTGGTAAGGTGGAAGTTCAGAGAAAAAGAGGAAGACCCCCAATGTGATGGATTGGCCAAGTGGCAGCATCGATGGACTCAAGTGTGGCAACAGTAGTGAGGTTGGCCCAAGATCAGGCAGTGTTTCATTCTGCTGTGCATAAGGTCATTATGAGTCAGTACCGATTCGATGGCACCTAACAGGAACAACAGTGGATAAAAGGAAAAGTAGGCTTCAATAAGCAGAATCAAGAATGCTTGGAGTGTGAGTGACACTGGGATATGTAACTATATGCCACACGTGTTAGAAGTCATATTGGATATTGCCTCCATTCTACACATCTTTCATGTAAATGGTTAGCTGGAAGTGATGGTTCTACAATTTAGTTTAAAAAGTTCTTTGTCTAAACTCTGCTGCCTCCTTAGCTAATGGTATTACATCATTTTGATTATGAAGTTCCTTCAGATATAATGAATGCCTCTCTTTAAAAATATGGTTCCATGTCTATCACTTAAGGTCTGGCCTAGAGTACAACCCACACACTAGGATTTTGTCTCTGTCTTATTATTAATAATCTACAGACCTCTACCACACCACACCTATAGAAGTTGAAAGCAAGGAAGAAAGTGCCTCATGTTCCGTCACCTAGAGGTTAACAATTCCATCGCTGGTCATGTTTTTAATATGTTTTGTGAAGAGGCACTAAAAAGATAAATAAATGTGGTGAACAATATTTTATTATGTTGTGGCATGTCCAAAAAGATTCCTAGGATTTCTGATTTGCTTTGGATGTTTGCAGTATTTCTTGACAGAATGTGTGGTGATTGTGTTTGGAAAATGCATATTCAAAGGCTGTTATCAAGTGAATTAGCCAATAAAAGTAGAATACCTATATTTTTACTGCCTTTCTCCAAAAGATATGTGGTACAGAACAATACAAGCAAGACACTTAAATTAACCATGACATAGTTGTTCAGTGCCATGGAGTCAGTTCTGACACATAGTGGCCCTGTATAGCATTTTCAGAGAGCTGCTAGTATGTTTGAACCACTGCCCTTGTGGTTAGCAGTGCAGTTTTTATCCTACAGCATCACATCAGGACTCTTACATAGTGGTAGTAGCTAAACATGTGGCACAATCCCTACTAACATTTATTTTCTGATCTGGGCTAGCATCTTAAAACATTTTAGTATTTATTTACTTTAAATAAAGGGATCATTTTTTAAATGCCTGGTGTATGGCTCGGAGTCCTGACCTTTTATAGTTTGCAAAAGTGATTTGAGCGAACACAATTCAGATGACTAATTTTCTATAACCGTTTGCTTTCCATTGTTGCTAAGACTCCCCTGTTATAAGATTATGAAATGCCTTTGCATCTTTACAATCAGAGATCGGTCTTAACATCTGGATTTCTTGGACAGTTTCCTGAAACTACTCATCACTCACCCAAGAACCACTTCTCCACCAGCACCTCAATCACAGAGCTAGCCATACTTTGGATTCTGATACACTGAGCTATGAAGCTTTTCATAGGATCCAGAGTCATGTGACTGAAGTGACTAAGATAGTGTGTTTAAGGGAAGAATCCACAGTCTTTGCTATTCCTATCTACATCTTTGTTTGGACTTTGTGGACATCTGTGTAAGATAAGAATGGGACTGCTAACCAAAAGATTGTCAGTTTAAACCCACGAACCACTCTTAGAAACCCTATACAGAGTTGTTATGTGTTAGAATTAACTTTATGGCATACAACAATTACAACGGTGACAACAGTAACAACAATTCTGAACAAATAAAGCTATGCCTGTACAACCAAACAACTAGTGGGAAACTGGAGTATTTAAGCAGCGGGTATTTTGCACAATCTCTTCTGACAAATTTGAGTAGTTGTGGTCACTATGTTGATTCCTTTCTTTTTAATGCATTTTTTCTTATTGTATAAAATAATGTACATTCATTACAGAACATACAATAAATGAAAGTACAGATAAAGAAATGAAAATAAATAGAATTCTTGTATTTGTCAGCATTTTTGTGCATTGCAAATATTTTCAAAGAATTCCTTATCTATCTTTGTGTGTATTTAACACATGCTTTTTATATATTGTTTTTAAATATATTTCTTACTTAAAAAAACTAGTGATTACTGTCCTTGGTTATTAAATACTATTTTACAGTATGTTTTAAATTGTTGAATAGCAACATCATTTTCTTTAGCCTGTCCCCTATTTTTGTACAACTAGACTGCTTCTAATTTTAAAGATGTAAATACATCAAACGTGGGTAAAACTTATACTTAAATTTTTGTGCATATGAATGAATTTTTGCCTCAATCATTTTGATGAAATTGACTAGCAATTGTGCGTGACATGAGTGAGTGTCAGGATATTTTCTAAAAAATGATTTGTATTCTTTCAGTGGAGTGGAACAAAAGACAGCAGAATAGCACTGTGAATAATAAGAACTGTCTCTGTGTGTGTGCACAGTACTGGATTAGCTCAAAGGGTTAAGTGTTCAACTACTAAATGAAAGGTTGCAGTGCAAACTCATACACAGGCACCTAAGAAGACAAGTCTAGCAATCAGCTTCTGAAAGTTCTACTCTGCACACAGAGGTTCACCAGGGGTTGGAAATTCCTTACTGCAACTAGTATTGTTGTTGTTGTTGTCAGGTGCCATCGAGTCGGAACCGACTCATAGCGACCCCATGCATAG
>NW_006408530.1:9706066-9707336 GCF_000296735.1 Chrysochloris asiatica
AGAGAGAGGCTTTCTACTCCCGTGTATATATATATCTGTTGTTGTTGGTTAAGTGCCGCTGAGTCATTGCCTATTCACAATGACCCTGTATAGGGTTTCTGAGGAGTGACTGGTAAGCTTGAACCACCACCTTTATGTTTCAAACTGAGTTTATATTCCAGTGCAGAACTCCACATCTCATTTGGTAGAATCTAAAAAGTGGTGTTGATTAGTTTAAAATGTTGTGGTTTGTCAGCATATTAAGTGTCTGTTGATTAGAGACAATTTAGAGACAAGGGTGTCTGAAACTCTATCTTCTATTGAATGTAAGTCTGAAAGGAGGAAGAACATTGATTCAGGGAAGCTCCATTAGAGGCTTGTATTGAAAGTTCACTACCTCTAAAGGAGAAACCAGGGGTGACTAGAAAAATAGAGAATCCAGATGTAGCACTGGACTGTTACCTGAAGGGTCAGTGGTTCAAACCAACCAGCTTTCCTTGGAAACAGGGTTTCTGTGAGTTGGAACCAACTCCACGGCACTTAACAATAACAGCAACAGCAATGAAACCAGAACTTATGTGAGACCTTTATCATTATATGTCCTTGGAGTCTATCCCAGCCCCTGTGTGTGCCTTATTCCATCTTGGTCATATCACACAGATCAAGAGGTATTTCTCTAGGCCACTTTACAAGTTTAGGAACTAGAATTCAGATTGCTCGTTATTTAGGTCTTGATCAGGAGTTCAAAATTACTAAATATTCCTCAGGAGAAAGATGAGTCTTTTTGTTCCCCTAAAGATTTTCGGGCTGCAAACCTTAAGGTCAGCGGTTTGAAACTACCAGTTGCTCCGCGGGAGAAAGATCAGGCTTTCTACTCCCGTAAAGATTTATACCCTCGGAAACCCTGTACAGGTATGGGTCGGAACCGACTCAACAACACTTAACAACAACAACAAAGATTTACAGTCTCAGAAACCCTATGCAGGGTCGCTATGAGTTGGAACTGACTCCACGGCATGGCACACCACTACCAGATTTGTCTCTTTATGCTTTTGGTATCTGCTGGTAATCTATGATGTTCTTAGGCTTATCGTTGCAACTGTCTTCACCTTTTCATGCCATAGTCCACGTGTGTGTATCTCCTTCTCTGTATCTATATTGTTGTTGTTAGGTGCCATAGAGTTAGTACTGACCCACAGCGACCTTATGTACAGCAGAACAAAACACTGCCCGATCCTGGGCCAACCTCACTACTGTTGAGTCCACTGATGCTGCAACTTGGCCAATCCAT
>NW_006408530.1:9708100-9710194 GCF_000296735.1 Chrysochloris asiatica
CATGTTCTGTTTGAACATCTGCTTCTTGGTCCAGGTACAGATTCCTCATGAGCACAATTAAGTGTTCTGGAATATTCATACTTTGCAATGTTGTCCATAGCTTGTCATGATCCACACAATTGAAAGCCTTTAGATAGTCAATAACGCACAGGTAAACAGCTTTCTGATATTCTCTGCTTTCAGCCAAGATCCATCGGACATCAGAAATGATATCCCTCATTTCATGGCCTCTTCTGAATCCAGCTTGAACCTCTGGAAGTTCTCTGTCAATGTATGATTGTAGCTGTTTCTGTATTACTTATAATAAAACTTTACTTGCATGGGATATCAAAGAGATTGTCTTTGATATTTCCTCATTCTGTTGGGTCACCTCTCTGGAATGGGCACAGATACGGATCTCTTCCAATCAGTAGGTCAGATAGTTGTCTTCCAAATTTCTTGGCATAGATGAGTGAGTGTCTCCTATGCCACCTCACTTTCTTGAAAGTTTTCAATTTTTATTCCATCAATTCCTGGTGCCTTGATTTTTGCCAATTCCTTCAATGCACCTTGGACTTCCTCCTTCAGTATCATTGTCTCTGGATCATATGTTACCTCTCGAAAAAATTGAGTATTAACCATATCCTTTTGGTACAGTGATTCTGTGTATTTCTTCCATCTTTTCTTGATGCTTTCTGCATCATTCAGTAATTTGCTCAGTGGATCTTTCAATAATGAAAGCCGAGGCTTGAATTTTTTCTTCAGTTCCCCCAGCTTGAGAAATGCTGAGCATGTTCTTCCTGTTTGGTTTTCTGATTCCAGATATTTCCACATTTTGTTGTAATATTTGGCTTTATCTTCTCAAACTGATCTTTGAAATTTTCTGTTCAGCTCTTGTACTTCCTCATTTCTTCCATTTGCTTTAGCATCTCTATGCTGGAGAACAAGTTTCAGTGTCTCTTCTGACATTCATTTTGACCGTTTCCTTCTTTCTTGTCTTCTCAATGACTTTTTGCATTCTTCGTGTATTATGTTCTTGATTTCATCCCACAACTCTTCTGGTCTCTGATCTTTAGTTTTTAATGTATCAAATCTGTTCTTCAGATGATCTCTAAATTCAGGTGGGATATAGTCAAGGTCATATTTTGGCTCTTGTGACTTGTTTTCATTTTCTTCAGGTTCAGTTTTTATTTGCATATGAGTAATTGATTGTCTATTCCACAGTCTGCCGTTGGCTTTGTTTTCACTGATGATATGGAGCTTTTCCATCATCTCTATCTGCAGATGTAGTCAATTTGGTTTCCATGTGTTCCATCTGGTGAGGTCCGTGTGTATAGTTGTTTCTTATGCTGTCTAAAGAAGGTTTTTGAAATGAACAAATCATTGGTTTTGCAGAATTATATCATGCGTTCTCTGGCATCATTTCTATCGCCCCTTAAGGCCATATTTTCCAAATACTGATCATTCCTCTTTGCTCCTGACCTTTCCATTCTAATCACCAGTAATGATCAGTACATCTTGAATGCATGTTTGATCAATTTCAGATTGAAGAAGTTGGTAGAATCCTTCTATTTCTTCCTCACTGGCTTTAGGGATTGGTGTGTAAATTTGAATAATAGTGGTATTAACTGGTCTTCCCTGTAGGTGCATGGATATTATCCTATCACATACAGTGTTGTACCTCTTGACTGATCTGGATATGATCTTTTTTGACAATGACTCTAACACCATTCCTCTTCAATTTGGCCTTTCTGACATAGTAAACCATGTGGTTGTCAGATTCAAAATGGCCAATACCAGTCCATTTCAGCGCACTAATGCCTAAGATATTGATGTTTGTGTGTTGCATTTCATTTGACAATTCCCAATTTTCCCAGATTCATACTTCATACGATTCATGTTCTGATTATTAATGGATGTTTACAGCTGTTTCTCTTCATTTTGAGTTGTGCCCCTTCAGCAAATGAAGGTCCCAAGGGCTTTTCTCCCATGGGCTTTACTCCGTTTGGATCATCACCATCAACTCTATTGAGGAGGAAGATCTTCCCTAGTAGTATTTTGAGTGCCTTCCAACCTGAAGGGCTCATTTTCTGGCACTATATCTGACAGTGTTTT
>NW_006408530.1:9711254-9719878 GCF_000296735.1 Chrysochloris asiatica
TTTTAACATAAAATACAGTCAGTTTTATGTTGTTGTGAAAAGGAAAGATATTTGCAATGAATAGATCATTGGTCTTGCAAAATCCTATCATACAATCTCTGGCATCATTTCTATCACCAACACCATATTTTCCAACTACTGATCACTCCCTGTTCTATTATTAATGAGTGTTTGCAGCTGTTTCTCCTCATTTTGAGTTGTGCCACATCAACAAATGAAGGTCCCAAAGTTTAACTCCATCCATGTCATTTAAATCAACTCTACTTTGGAGAGGCAGCTCTTCCCCATTTGAATTTTGAGTGTCTTCAAATCTGAGGGGTTCATCTTTGGGCACTGTATCTAACAATGTTCCATTGTTATTCAACAGGTTTTCAGTGGCTTTAGAGCAGCAAATTATTTATTATGGCTCTTCTAGACAAAGTTCTCAATTCAGTGATATATTGTAAACCCTAGACTCTATGTCTATGATTATGGACCCATTTTGAAGTGAGTTACTAAGGAGTAAGGGCTAATGTGGGGCCAAGGAGTAAAGAACTCAGTGAAACTAAGAATTAAGCATGCACCCACTTTACCAAAGGTTGTGACTCAATTCTCCACTTAGTTTTCCTTGGAGCATGGTCTGACTCTAATTCATAGAATTGTTTTGGAAAATCTTGCCCTGGATCTTGCATCTGGGTCATTCCATCTAACCTCTAGTTCATGGTACTTTCATCCCATCACTTGACCTAATTCATCGTATCCTACAGCTTGGTACATCAACAGCCTGTTACATGATTTGATAATTTGGGTTTCTCAGCTACTGACACTGGTGGGTCAAGAGATTGATCCAGACTGACTTCTGAACTATGGATTTGGAACTTGAAAGACTCCACAATTGTGTGAGCAATTTCCTTGGACAGTTGTGAGTTTTTTTGAGATGTTGCAGCATGTTTCAGAACACTGGAACTTGAGGGAGGGGAGAAGTAGTGTTTGATATCAAGGACTGTGGAGTGGGTATAGGATGTTGGAAAAGTTGAACAGATCTAAAAGAAATTATTTAAGCAGTATCTAGACATTCAGAAGTGGTCTGCCACTCCTTCCTAGTCTGTTTTACTCTGGAAGCTCCACTAAAGTCTGTTTACCATGAGTGATCCCGCTGAAATTTAAAATGCTAGTGGTGAAGAGGAAAAAAAGAGTAATCTGATACAATTTGATGAACTTGACCTACACCTATGGATGCAGTAGCTCAAACAAGGGAACAAATCTTTACAGTGAGGATCATTCCCACCCCATCCATACACAGAGTAGACAGGGATGGGCAACTTGGACATTGGTTACCCAAAATGGGGGGCTACAAAGGCAAGAAGTGACTGGCTTATAAACTTTCAAGTGAAAGCCTAGATCCAGAGGGCATGGAGGAAGGCAGAATTGCTACTAAGTAGTATCCAATCTGTCTAGGTAGGGTTAATGAAAGGAGATGCGGCTAGGTCTCTTGTGATACAATAGTGAATGACTGTCATCAGGACTGGTTGTGAGGGTTGGAAATGTAAAGGTAGATGTTTTGTAGCAAAAGGAGGGGAGTGATTTACGTTGCAGTCCAGGAGCAGAGGACCCTGGGACCATCAAGGAAGAAGAGCAGCAGAGAGTGGGACCCTACCGCTGGAGAGTTTAGACTCAGAGAGGGAGAGGGGCTGTGTGCTGATGGCCATGGGGCAGGCTTGTAGGGTATACCCTTTGGTTGGTTGATGATGCATGGAGGGGATTGTAACCATGACAATGAAATGATATATGATAGGATGAATATAAAACTAATGTTCTCCCATGTAAACTATCACACAATTCACAATAAAACTTTTTTTTTTTTTAAATGTTAGTGGCGTGGTAAGAAGCATCACAGTATGACATGAGCCACCAAAGTATACCAAACTGACAAATGAGTGGTGGTTCCAAAATAATGTTTGTGTTGCTGTTAAGGGCCATCAAATTGGTCTCAACTCATAGGGACTCTGTACAGGGTTTCCAAGTACTGGCAGGTAGATTTGAACTAGAAGTCTTGAGCTTACCCTTTCATGCCACAATATATATGTTTATGTAAATCATGTGCTTGGACATTTTCAATTCTTAGAGACTCAATTGTCTGGAAATATATAGTCCTTTAGGGAAGAGCTCAAATTGTTTTATTAACTACAGAAGGTAATCAGTGGATTGGAGAAAATGCTACTGATAATTTTTCTGTATAGAAACTATGACTAGATAAATATTATGAAAACAGGATAAAAGGACATATTCAACAACATCTAATTATAAAATAAATGCATTGTAATACGATACCAAACCATTCCTCCCATGGCACTCTACTCATATGTGTTCAATAATCCATTGTAATGGCCACACAAAACTTAGAGAAAATACACATAGCTATGGGGGCTAGTAAGATTAATTTATGGGGCTATTAAGACTAATTTGTATAGGGTTTCCTAGGAATGGCTGATGAGTTTGAACCTCCACCTTGTGGTTCACACTGACCTTGTGATGCAGAGCTTAGTGTACAGCACCACAACGGGACTCCATTTGGGAAGTTAATAGGTTGTAATACTGTTGTTATTGTTAAGTGCAGCCAAATCAGTTCTGACTCATAGTGGTTCTGTATAACATTTCCAAGAAACTACTAGTGAATTTGAACCACTGTGGTTCAAACTAACCTTGTAGTCTAGTGCTTATCCTACAGTACCATTCAGGATCAGAAAATGGTCAAGTTGCAATTGTTCCATGAAGTTGCAGATAAATGCCCACAGGACACATTACTCCCCCATAAGCCTCAGCATGAAGTCACTTGACTCTACCTCCTGTGGCTCAGCAAACCTAGTGCCCCCACTTAAGATGCCTGGTTGCCCCCACTTAAGATGCCCCCACTCTACAAGCAAGCTTCCTATCCAAAGTTATTCAGCTGGGGGTCCCACCACTCTTGTCTGAAACTTTGGCTCTTGGTTCTGTTACCACTCTTCTTCTGCCATTCCCCCAGTGCCACAACTTTCTGAGCCTGGGTCGAGGAGGTTCAATGCACTGGGATTTTAGGGTCCAAAGGGTGTGCTTCACTCCTGGCTCTTGTTCTTCAATGGTAATGAGATGCCTGTCTCCTGCTTCAAAGATGGCTCATTTTATACCTATTCTAGGGTTTCAAATATTTACAAATACAATTAATTCTGTTAATTTCCACAGCTGAATCATGTCCCCCACCTTCTCTGACTCAGACCTATCAGGAAGAGTCAATTTGGAGGAGTTAAAAAGACTAAGGCTAGACGAGGCATATTAAGCAATTCACTACACCACATGTTTCTATTAACATGTCAGAGTATATGGTAGTATTAACTGAATACTATTTTAATGTGTTTTCTGTGGTGAAGACCTCAAAAAAATTGCTTTTTTATACTTAAGATCTGAATCATTTGGATTATTCAAAAAAACTCAAAATTTTTATCACTTATTGCATCCTTTGTGTCCAAAGAGTATGAAATACGTAAAATAGCAAGATGTTGTTGTTGTTGTTAAGTGCCGTCGAGTCAGTTCCGACCCATAGTGACCCTGTACAGGGTTTCCGAGGGTGTAAATCTTTACGGGAGTAGAAAGCCTCATCTTTCTCCCGTGGCGCGGCTGGTAGTTTAGAACCGCTGACCTTAAGGTTCTCAGCCCGATTCGTAACCACTACGCTAAATAGCAAGATAGTTGAAGTTAAATTTTTTCAAGTTTCTTCATGTGTCTCAATGACTTTTTAGTAATTAAAGCATACCCTAATTGTTTTGAAGAACATTGAGCAGAAATAGCCCTTGGTGGTATTATGTACTCCAGCTTTGAGTGAGTAAATTGAGGAAACCAGGATGACATCTGTGGGGTAGTGTCACAATATGACATACACTATATATTGTCCGGAGGAAACAATCGTTGGAGAAGGATGTCATGCTGGGTAGGGTGGAAGGTCAGAGAAAAAGAGAAAGACTCCCAACGAGATGGATCAGCCAGGTGGCATCATTGATGGACTCAAGTGTGGCAGCGGTAGTGAGGTTGGCCCAGGATCGAACATTGTTTGGTTCTGCTGTGCATGGGGTCACTATGAGTCAGTTCCAACTCGATGGCACCTGACAACAACAACAACATAGCAGTAGGAATTTGGGATATCCTAAAAATTGCCCTGGTTCAAGGAAATGAAAATGTGCACTGGGTCAAGGAAACCATAGGAGTGATAAAAATGCGAAACTTGCTTCAATCTGAGTCATGCATTCAATTTTCAGTCCCATGTAGGAAGAAGTGATAACAACTAGAGAATGAATAAAAAAGATGCCTTCAGATTTATGAGATTGTCGTATATATAAGTTCCCAATTCTCCAAGGAGTGAGTGTGGCTGAAATGTTACACTGCCCAGTGATGACCTTCAGGTCATTTTTACCAATTTAATTACATTTTTAACTCCCTGAGTTGTCAACACATGGCTGTATACACCAGTAGCTACAATTGATTTGTTAAATTGGTCCAGCCTGGGAATCTAAAAATTCTGTTTATTGCAATTGAAGTTAAAACTAATTGCAACAACAGCAACAAAGAAAAACTGGCATTGCTTTAAGAAACACTGGCTATTATATGAGACCACTGCTTTGAACTTAATAACAGACTACAAGTCTAGCATCAAGTTTAGTAATTACATATATGCCATTTTAATTAAACCAATTAATGTTCTCTGGACTGTTAACCTTAAGGTCAGTAGTTCAAATCCACCAGACACTTCTTGGAAACCCCATACAAGTTGGAACAGACTTCACAGTACATAGCAAAAATGATCTCTGAGTGCCCATGAAAGTCTATAAAACTAGGAATGTAAACTTTATCACACTCTGCTAGGAAGGATGATAGCATACCTCCAAAGGAGGGTATAGTATTTGATGTTTATGATGGCTAAGAGTGTCATCATTGGAACCAAGAAGCTTAAGTGATTTGGGACATACTTCAGTTTGTGGACTGTCCTAATCTAGAACACATAGCTGAACCAATTTTGTTGTTATTGTTAGGTGTCATTGAGTCCGTATCCCATAGCTACCTTATGTACAGCAGAACGAAACATAGCCCAATCCTGGGCCAACCTCACTACTGTTGCCACACTTGAGTCCATCAATGCTGCCACTTGGCCAATCCATCTCATTGGGGGTCTTCCTCTTTTTCTCTGACCCTCCACCTTACCAAACATGATATCCCTCCTGACAATATGTCCAAAGTATGAAAGACGGAGTTTGGCCATCATGGCCTCTAAGGAGCACTCTGGCTGCACTTCTTCCAAAACGGATCTATTGGTTCTTTTGGCAACCCATGGAACTTTCAATATTCTCCTCCAACACCATAACTCAATAGCATCAATTCTTCTATGGTGTTCCTTATTCTCTGTTCAGCTTTCGCATGCATATGATGTTATTGAAAATACCATGGCTTGGGTCAAGCACACCTTAATCCTCAAGCTGACATCTTTGCTCTTGAACACTTTAAAAAGGTCTTGTGCAGCAGATTTGCCTAATGCAATACGTCTTATCTGGTATTATTTAAGAATCTTAGCTATCTAGTCCTGCTATAACAGGACTACCACAGTGGATGGTTTTAACAGAATTTATGCTCTCATAGTTTAGGAGGTTAGATGTCTGAATTTAGAGCTTTGGCTCTGAAAAAAGGTCCTAGTCACCTTTCATCATCTGTAGGCTCCACATTCTTTGGAGATCTCCATATGTTTTGACATTGATCTTTCCTGATGGTACTGTAGGCTAAGCACTGGACTGCTAACCATAAACTCATCTGTTCAAACCCAACAGATGCTTTTTTGAGAAAAATGAGGCTTTCTGCCTCATTTATCCTCAGAAACCCTAAACAGGATTGCTATGAGTCTGATCTGCCTAGATGGCAGTGAATTTGGTTTTGCTGAAGGAGCTTCGCAGTGCAGGGTCCCCAGGGCCAGAGGATACGCTCTACTCCCAGCTCTTCTTTCTTGTTGGTAACAGGTCCCTCCTTCTCTGCTCATTTCTTTTCTTTCATGTCTTGTCAGATAAAAGGTGTTGTAGACCACACCCCTGGGAAACTCCCTCACATCAGATCACTGTTGTGATGGGATTAAGGGTATTACAGTCCAACCTTAATTCTCTCATTGGCACATCACATGGGGATGTTGTTGTTGTTAAGTGCTGTTGAGTTGGTTCCAACTCATAGCAAACCTGTGTACGGTTTCTAAAGAGTACCTTGTGGGTTTGAACTGTGGACCTTGTGATGGAGTATTGTTGTTGTTGCTAACTTCTGTCGAATCAATTCCCATTCAGGTGACATTACACAGGGTTTCCAAGGAACATGAGTTTGAACTGCCAACATTGTGATTTGCAGTCCACTGCTGTTCCTATAGCACATGTGTTGTTGTTGTTAAGTATCATTGTGTCAGTTCTGACCCATAATGACCCTATCTAGAGTTTTTGAGGAACAACTGGGTACTTGAATTCCCAATCTTGCAGTTCAAACTAACTTTGTACTCCAACATTAACCCATAGCGTCACACCAGTGATATTGTTGTGGTTTTTAAATGCCGTTTAGTCAGATCTGACTCATAGTGGCCCTTTAAAGGGTTTCCAAGGAGTGGCTGGTGAGCTTGAACCACCGACCTTGTAGTCCAGCACATTAGCCCACAAGGCCACACCAGGATTCCACACCAGGACTGTTGTTATTAAATGCCGTTGAACAGGTTCCAACCTATAGTGACCTTGTATAGGGTTTCCAAAGAGTGGTGAGCCTGAACCACCAACCTTGCAGTTCAAGCCAACTTTTAATCCACAACACCATACCAGGACTTGTTGTTGTTATGTGCCGTGGAGTCGGTTCCGACCCATAGCGACCCTGTACAGAGTTTCCGAGGCTGTAAATCTTTATGGAGCAGAAAGTCTCATCTTTCTCCTGCGGAACAGCTGGTAGTTTCGAACTAGTGACCTTAAGGTTCACAGCCCGATTCGTAACCACTACGCTACACCAGGACTGTTGTTGTTGTTGTGTGCCGTGGAGTCGGTTCCGACTCATAGCGACCCTGTATAGGGTTTCTGAGGCTGTAAATCTTTACGGGAGCAGAAAGCCTCATCTTTCTCCCGCGAAACAGCTGGTAGTTTTGAACTGCTGACCTTGTGGTTCGCTTCCCGATTTGTAACCACTATGCTACCAGAGCTCCTTTACACCAGGACTAGAGGAGGCAAAATGAAGAAAATTTCTTAGAATTACCAAACACCAAACATGGCCTTAGGGGCTAAGGATCATAGTCTCAGGGGATACCATGCTCAATTGGCATAGCAGAATCCACAAACACAACGTTCTTTCTATATCCTACTTTGGTTAGAAGCAAGTGGGAACTTAAAAACTCCAGAGTGGCCATCTAAGAGGCAATTATTGGTCTCTCCATGTACAGGAGAAAGAAAGGTGATGAAAATTGGAATCAACTAGTTCAATTGACCAGTGGACTAATTAAACTATTGGATTCTGAGAACAGAGGAACTCAATGGTGCCTGGTTACCAATACCAACTGCTCTAAAAGGGATCACATTCAAAGATCCTGGATAGAGTGGGAGGAAATGTGCAACAAAACTCAAAATTATTGAAAAAGACCAGGCTTACTGGTCCAAATGAGACTAGAGGAACCTGAGACTATGGCCTTTAGGTCTGGAATGGAAAGCCCCTTTGTAGCCCAATTTCAGCCAAGCAATAAATAGGTATAGACAACAACATTAGTAAAGTATGCTCATTATGGAATGACCAACCATTCAAGACTAAAAGGGCAACTTTTACCCAAGGACAAAGTTCAGAAGGGTTGGAAAGGAGAAAGGAATGGGACTAAGAACCACAGGGAGGAAGTGGGGTAACTGTTGTTACATGGGAGGGAGTACAATGATTGAGATGAAACCAACTATGTGATTTATGAATGAAAAACTGATGACCTATGTAAATCTTCACTCAATTCACAATAAAGAGTTTTAAAAACTAAATCATTACTATCTTGAAGCTAAGGAGCTCTGGTGACACTGTGTGTTAGGCACTGGAATGTTAACTACAAAGTCAGTGGTTTAAGCCCACCAGTTCCTCTGTGGAAGAAAGATAAGGCTTTCTGCTTCTATAAAGGTTTGTAACCTTTATCTTTTAGTCAATCAACTCAGTGGCAATAGGTTTTGTTTTGGTTTTGTATTGTATTTTAAAGAGCACTGTTGTTGTTTTTTTGTTAAATGTAATTGAGTCGGTTCCAACTCATGAAGACCCTGTATAGGGTTTTTGAGTAACAGCTGGTGGGTTTGAACTGCCAACCTTGTGGTTCACAGTCCAGTACTGATCCTACAGTGCCACACCAGAAGCCATTTAGAATTATAGGTGCGTTATCCCCATTCAGTAGAAATGCTTTATGAAAGTTATAGAACGGAAATGAAATATACATGTTATTGTTTAAAATATATATATTTGATTTGTATCTTGAGAACGTATATATGCTGACCATTCTGTTTTACTTCTGTTGTTGTCAGGTTTCATTGAGTCGGAACCGACTCATAGCGACCCCATGCACAGCAGAACAAAACAATGTCCGATTCTGGACCAACCTCACTACC
>NW_006408530.1:9720480-9721902 GCF_000296735.1 Chrysochloris asiatica
ATCCATCTCGTTGGAGGTCTTCCTCTTTTTCTCCGACCCTCCACCCTACCCAGCATGACATCCTTCTCCAACGATTGTTTCCTCCGGACTACATGTCCAAAGTAGGAGAGACGAAGCTTAGCCATCCTAGTCTAGAGCAGACACTAAAAGGTCTTGTAGAAAATCTTCTTGCCTCGTCTTGGACTTTTGAATTTTTTCCCTCAGTGCCTTATGAAATGAGGTGATTAATTAATTTAGGGTCTAACAAATAGAAGTAAATCTCCTTGGTTTTTGGCCAAGAACTCCTTTACATGTTTCCCAACAATCTGGCAAGGTAGGCATTATATCATCATCTTTTTGCAAGCAAGGAAATTGACATTTGGAAAGACTAGACAACTCTTTCACTATCACCCTGCAGGGAAACAGAAACCTGAAGCCTTGTCTACTGGCTCTGTTGAATGCCTTTTAAATGGAAGAATGAGAATGGCTAGAGATATGAAAAATGTGTGGGCAAAGAATATGAATTAAGTCGATTGAACAAAATAGAAAATAGATGACTTTAAAACCATAGGTAAAGTGAAATATGTTACGGTCATAAATTCCCAGCTCTCTGGAAGAAAGATAGGAATCATTTGTCATTCAAAATAGGGAAGAAACCATTTTTTGGACTAGAGGTAAAACTCCTAGGCTTATTTCCTTTCTACCCATAAACAGGTGGTGATACATCCATAGATTAAGGCTATATAATGGCAAATTACTTTCTGAATGGATGAAATAAATGTGAAGTTATTTAGTGCTTTGAAGTTGACTTATTTTGGGTCTAAACAGTCAAATTCTTTCTGACCAAGCAAAGTTATTAGACATGGTGAGCTACAAAACTTTTATTACTGATATGAACAATGGTCTACACATTTCAGAACCTCTCTTTGGAATCAGCGTCAGAAATCCCTCTGAGCCAGACAAGATAATTAGTCTCATTATATTTCAGTTAACTATGCCTGGTTATGCAACAAGAACAAAAATGTTATTAATCATAACACAATTCTTCTGTAGATCCCAGTGTGGTTTCAAATTATTTTTTATCTAGTAAAAATCTCAGAGACTTGCCAAAAACAAACATCTGAACTACTAATAATTTTGGGCTTTATAAATTAGCCTTTTTATGTCTTTTTTTATATAAGTTGGGTCTTACAATATTTGTCCTTTTGCAATTGCCTTATTTCAGTCAGTCCAATGACTTCTGTTGTTGTTAGGTGCCATCAAATATGTCCTGACTCAGAGTAAACCTGTGCACAACAGAACAAATCACTGCCCACTCCTGTACCATCCTCACAAATGTTTCTCTTGAGCCAACTGCTACTGCCATGGTGAAAATCTATCTTGTTCTGTTGTTTTGTTGACCTCGTTTTTGTTGACCCTCACTTTATTAAGCATGATATGCTT
>NW_006408530.1:9722452-9733979 GCF_000296735.1 Chrysochloris asiatica
AATGAGTCTTCCTCTAATCCTGATGCCATGTTCTTCTTCATATAATCCTACTTCTCAGATTATTTGCTCAACATACAGATTGAATAATAATGGTGAAAGAATACAACACTGGAACATATCTTTCCTGATTTTTAAACCTTAAATATTTCTTTGTTCAATTAAAATGATTGCCTCTTGGTCTATATGTACAGGTTCCTCATGAGCACAATTAAGTTTTCTGGAATACTCATTCTTCACAATATTATCCATAGCTAGTCATGACCCATACATTTGAAAGGCCTTGCATGGTCAATAAAGCACAAGTAAACATGTTTCTGGTATTCTTTACTCTCAGCCAAGATCCATCTATTGTTAGCAGTGATATCCCTAATTTCACATCCTCTTCTGGATCTGGCTTGATTTTTTAGCAGTTACTGTTAATGTACTATTGCAGTCATTTTATAACTGTCTTCAGTAAAATTTTACTTGCAAGTGATATTAATGATAATTTTGATCATGTCTGCATACCAACGGGTCACCACTTTTTGGAACGGACACAAATATATATCTTTTCCAATTTGTTGGCCAAGTCTTCTATATTTCTTGACATAGAACACCTCCAGTGCTTCATTGACATCAAAAAAGGAGTAGCTGCTAAAATTGTTTACGCATGATCTCATGGCACGTCCCAGTTAATTCACCTGATAACATGTTTAGTGGTTCTGTAGTAAACACCAAGTGTCATTGAGTCTGTTCCAACTGCTGGTTCATTGTGAAGTGCCTGGCATCTTAAAACCTTGAAAGCAGTCTTCCAAGGCATGACAGTTGTTCTCTATTGTCTTGGAGCAACAGAAGAAAAACGCCGTCAACAGAAGGAGAATATGGCAAGTGTGACAAATTACCTCTATGAAAACATAAGAACTGGATGGTGCCCAGCTACCATAATTGAACATTTTGATAAAAGGTTCTATAAAGAATCATGATCAAAAAGGCAACATACATAACTGAATTTCAAATTTGTATGGGCTCTAGACTTCCTAGAGTCATGGAGGCTGAATGAACTCCTGAAACTCTTTCCAGATGTACTCTTTAAACCTTAAACCAAAAATATTCCTAGAATATTTCTTAAAACAAAACAATAGTTTAGTTTAACTAGTAAAAACAAGTCTTTCTTGAATACTATGCTCTTTAAAAAAAAAAGCAAAAAACTATCTATATGGAAACAAATTGATAAGCAGCAACTCAAAAAAATTAGATAGGAACCTTACTGCTGCTGCAGCATGTTGTCAAGTTGGTTCTACAACCATTATTGTTTGTGAGGCTGTAAATTTTTACAGGAACAGAAAGCCTCATGTTTATCCAGCAGAATGGATGGTGGATTCAAACTACTGACTTTGCAATTAGCAGGCCTACATACAACCCACTACGTCACCAGGGCTCCTTGATGGGAACATTAGGAGGCAGTGAATTTGTATTGATAGGAGAGAAACAATTTGGAAAAAGAGGGGCTTATAGCTGCATAACTCAAGAATGTCATCAGTGTCACGAAATAGTACACGCTGAAACAGTTGAAATGGTATATGTTTTGATATATACATTCTCAACAAAAACAAAATAAATATACATTTTTTAAAAGACAAATATGGAAACATTTGGGAATATTTAAATGAATATCCAATAATTTAGGAAGGAAGTTCCTAAAAGGAGCATCAAAAATTAGAGAACAAAGCCAGTAAATTAGAATAGTAGCTTTCAAGGTTACTGCCTAAGTGATTTCACTCATTTAGATGTTTGGGCCCAGAAATGTTGACATAACTAATTTAAGAATCCTTCTTAGTTAAGTTTTCTTTAAGAAATTAATGACTTTAATCTTTATAGCAATTTGGTAAAAGTGGAGGGTCAGCAAAAAAGAGAAAGACCCCCGATGAGATGCATTGGCAAGTGGAAGTAGCAATGGGTAGTAGCGACGGTGTAAAATGGCCTTAGAAACACTCTGTTCATAGTAAGAAAATAGGAATCAAGTCTCAGGAAGAAACCTTGGGCCACAGATACTTATTTCAGTTTACTAGCCAATCAAAAAGATTTCACTTAAGCAAGCAGTTTCTAAAGAAAAGGCTTTGGTGTTAACTCTTATTACCGACTCCAACCTCTGCTTTGCACTGGGTTGCTATGAGTCTGTTGTGCATAGAGTAACTAAACACACATATATATATATGTGTGTGTTTAGTAACTCTATGCATATATGCATATACATGTACATATATGTGTGCATATGTATATATGTGTGTGTGTACATTATATGTAATAGAACTCTGATAGCATAGTGATTACAAGTCAGGTTGCTAACCTCAAGGTCAAAGTCATTAGTTCAAAAGTACCAGCTGTTCTTCTGGAGGAAGATAAGGCTTTCTGCTCCCATAAAGAGTTACAACCTCAGAAACCTTTTCAGGGTTGCTATGAGTCAGAACCAACTCCACAGAACACCACCACTATGTGTGTGTGTGTTTATCACATTTTCTTTATCCAGTCTGTTGATAAACACTTGCATTTATTCTATTATTCTACCTTTTTGGTTTTTTTGAATAGTATTGCAATGAAAATTGGTATATAATTTCTGTTTGTGTCCCTATTTTTTTTTTTTTTTTTCAAGTAGCAATTGAAGTTTTTAATGAAAATGATTTGTCATTCCAGAAACTATTTTAGGGGGAAAAAAACTTCCCTATAAAAGTAAAATTAAACTCCTCAAAAATTATAAATATTATAATTTTACTTCTGCAATTTAAAATGCTGCCCTGCAGTACTACCCCTTCATTTAACATCCCCTGTACTATATATATTGAAAACAGTGTTCCAGCAAAGCTTACATAGTTGAACATGATAATTAATAAAATGATGGTTCAACATTTTCTCTTTGGCCTCCATGCTCCAATTCTTTCAAACATTTTTTTTTAAATGCTGCTATAATAACCAGTGTTTGGGAGGGAACACCAATCTTGTGAAGAACTGTGGACTGACAGGATTTTAATACAGTAAACTTTCCAAATCACAACGTGTAGTGCACATGTTGTGCCTCTATTTTTAATTCCTTTAGTTATATACTCAGACATGGAGTTGAGGAGCCCTGGAGTCCTGGTGTGGTGATGTAGGATAAGCACTGGACTGCTAACTTCAAGGTTGGTGGTTGAAATGCAGCAGCTGTTCCTTGGAATTCCTGAGACAGAACCAACTCAATGGCACTTAACAACAACAGTGTGTATCTCATTGTCGTTTTGATTTGTGTTTCTCTGATGTCTCAGGACTTTGAACACCTTTTCAAATTTTTACTGGACATTTGCATTCAAGTCCTTTGCCCACTTTTTGACAGGATTCTGTGTGTTTTTGTATTGTGAAAATTCTTTATATATTTTGGATTTTAAACTCTTATCAGAACATGGTTACCAATTTTTTTTCTCCATTCTATAGGTTGTCCCTTCACTTTCTTGATAAGCTTATTTGAAGCAAAGAAATTTTAATTTTGGTGAAGCCATTTATCTCTCTTTTCTCTGGTGTGCATGCTTTTGGAATCATATCCAAGAAATCAATAACCAAATAAAAATCTCAAAGCATTACCCATATTACTCTTTGCAAGACTTTTCATTTTTATGTCTACGTCATTGATCAGTTTGAGTTAATTTTCATATATGATGTGAGCTATTTTTCAAGAGAAGTTTTGCGATATTGAAGTAAAATTACTTTTATTTTCCTGGGCTACTTCTAATGCATTAGATTTATAAACTTGGCCTGCTGTCTTCCTATTTATTCTAGAGATGCAAAATGATTCCCTTACAGCACTTTGCTTTTGATATTTCTGTCCTGTGTTTGCACTTGCGATGTATTTCTAGCAAGACGTCAGACAATGCTCTTTTCTCTATTAAGTACTTTATGTGTGGATTAGCTTGTGAACAGAATCAGAGAAAGAGGACCATGATTTACCCTACATATGAGCAGACATGAGACCCAGTAAGTTTGGCAAAGATATTATTATATCTTCAACAGCATCTCATAAAACACAGAGAAGTAAAACAACAAACTCAATTCAAGTTTTCCAATCTCCATTACCTGAGCCTTCATCCTTTCAACACTCCTCAGGATTTAATCATCAACTTGCCCAGATAATTACCCATTCGTGAGGTCAAGGTTGTGATTCTTAGTCAAGAAAACAAAATATCATTGGCAGCTCTTCCCAGCTGTATGTTTTAGTGATTCCAGATGTGCAAATCGAAGAAATGCTGGCAACAGTGTGCTTTCCAAACAAAAAGGAAATGAAATATGCAGACTGTTTTCTAAACATTTCAAA
Source organism: Chrysochloris asiatica (assembly GCF_000296735.1). Lineage (NCBI taxonomy): Eukaryota > Metazoa > Chordata > Mammalia > Afrosoricida > Chrysochloridae > Chrysochloris > Chrysochloris asiatica. The sequence continues at coordinate 9,726,768 of NW_006408530.1, forward strand.
AACCCTGGAAATCCAGCCAGCACCAAAATCAATATTTGCATTTTAATCTTTGCTTAATATGAACTATTAGAGTCGGCAGTAAAGATAAAAAGTCATTTGAAGTTGAATTTGTTTTATCCTTTTAATGTTTTTTTCTCTTTGTTCTTTTTACTGTTTTGTAAAACATTTTTGAGGAAGCAGATATTTGATGTAAAACTTTAATTTTCAAAAGAGACATTCTTTTCTGGAAACATACATTGGGAATCCCATATTAGCAGTCCTAATCATAATACAGTTGCTTTATTATGTATGGCTCAACAGCCTTCTTATTCCCTTAATTTAATGAATCTGAACCCAAATCACAGACTTGGCATTAATTTTATAAATGTATACTGGTTATTAGCTCTTGAATAACAAAATAAAGCTATAACACTTAGCCTACTGTGAAAATATCAGTACATTTATTTAAAGTTTTTAAAATTTCTTTACAAAATAAGAATGATAGTAATAATAAGAAAAATTACATGATCATAGCAACAGCCCTTGTTGAAATGAAATGTATTGGTCATGATTTGTCTATCTAATATTTCACTCAGTGAGAATATAAATTAGAGTGGTAAATTAGGAGAAAAGAAAGTTCTACTATTTAGGCTTAAATGAATAATTTATTTTAGACGGATGAGCACAAATTTATTCCTATGAGGCAAAGCTTTAAAATGTACTGAATGTGAAATTTCTCCAAACTGCTGTAGCTTTCCTTCATCTTTAACATAAACCACACAACTCCTCAGCATTCTCTCTCCCATTTTGAGTTACATAATTCACTGGGACATCTCATAGAAGTCATGAACTGTCAAGGAAATGGTTCACAAAGTTGTGGAGTCTGGCAAGTCCCATATTCATGAGTCAGGCATCGGTCTGGAGGCTTCTTTTGACTCATTTGGTTACATAGGCTGATGAATCCAACTCAGGTTATATGATAGACTATTGGCTCACAAGGCTACAAAAGCTAGTGAATCAGATCATGTGACAGACTGATGGCTCAAGTTTCAAGAACCAGAGATCAGATGATAAGGAGTCGATTACAAGATTTAGAGCAAGAGAGAGAACTTTTCAATACATATGCATTCATATATATTGGATTCAGATCCTATGCTTTAAAGAAATACTCCTTACTTGAGCAAATGGTGCACGGATGCAACTTTAATACGTTTAGAAGGATGGTGACTAGAATAAAGGTGATGACTTGAGTCACATCCTCTAGAGAGGTGGTGACTCAAGATACATTCCACCCTAATCCTGTCTCATTCACATAACTAACAACTCCCACCCGAATGGAACCATACCACAGGTATAGAGGTTATGATTTATAACATACCACACAATTGAGGTTAATTAAATCTGATCACTAAATGAAGGACAAATAATCATCACATAAATGGAAAACCATTGAAAATCATGGCCCAACCAAGTTGTTGTTAGGTGTCATCAAGTTGGTACCGACCCATAGCGACATAATGCACAGCACTGGTCACGCTTGAGTCAATCGATGCTGTCACTTGGCCAATCCATCTCATTGGGGATCTTACTCTTTTTCTCTGACCCTCTACCTTACCAAACATGATATCCTTCTCCAGCAACTAGTCCCTCCTAACAATATGTCTGAAGTATAAGAGACGAAATTTGGCCATCTTGGCACCCAAGGAGCACTCTGGCTGCACTTCTTCTAAAACGGATCTATTGGTTCTTTTGGCAGCCCATGGCACTTTCAATATTCTCCTCCCACACCATAACTCAAAATCATCAATTCTTCTACAGTCTTTCTTATTCACTGTCCCACTTTCGCATGCATATGAGGTTATTGAAAATACCATGGCTTGGGTCAGGCACACCTTAGTCCTCAAGCTCATACATTAACCACTTCAGCTTCCATATAACTTATTTGTCACCACTTCTCTATCAGTTTGTCATATTATGGTGGCTTGGGTGTTGCTGTGATTCTGGTATATTTGCTACTGGTATTTTAACTACTAGCAGGATCACTAATTGTGGACAGGTTTCAGCTTAGTTTCTAGAATAAGAAGGAGAGACAGATAACTTCTGAATATTTAGTGACTGAAAACCTTATGAATATCAGTGGAACACTGTCACATAGCTCCAAAATATTGAACATGAAAACATGATGAAGAACACAAGAATATTGTCAGGTATAATGCGGGAAGATGAGACCCTCAGGTTGAAAGGCACTCAAATTATGACTCGGGAAGAACTGCCTTCTCACAGTGCAGTTGACCATGATGATATGAATGGAGTAAACCTTTCAGTACCTTCTTATGCTGATGGGCACAATTCAAAACGGAGAAAAATAGCTATAAAAACCCATTAATAATCAGAAGATAGAATGCATAAAGTATGAAACTAGAAAAATTGGAAGTTATAAAAAATGAAATGGAATGCATGAATATAGATATCCTAGACATTACTGAGCTGGTATGGACTGGTATTGACCATTTTGGAATGGAAATCACAAGGATCACTACATTGGGAAAGACAAATTGAAGAGAAATGTCATCACATTCATCATAAAAAAGATTTTAAAAAAATAAGATCTATCTTAAAGTGCAGTGCTGTCTGTGATAGGATAATATCCACATGCCTACAAAGAAGACCAGTTAATACTTAACTATTATTCAAATTCACACAGCAACCACTAAAGCTAATGATGATAAAATGAAGAATTCTATCAATTACATCAGTTTGAAATTGACTAAACATACAATCAAGATGTGTTGATAATTACTGGCAATTGAATGCAAAGGTTGGAAACAAAGAGGAAGGATTGGCAGTTGGAAAATATGGCCTTGGTGATAGAAACAATGCTCGAGATTGCATGATAAAATTTGGCAAGACCAATGAATTCTTTATTGCAAATACCTTTTTAAAACAACATAAAAGATGGTTATACACATAGACCTCACCAGATGGAATACACAAAAATCAAATCAAATCAAATTCATCTGTGGAAAGAAAAGGTAGAAAAGCTCCATATCATCCAAACCTAAGCCAGGGGAAGACAGTGGAACAACCATCAATTGCTCATAAACAATATCAAGCTAAAGCTGAAGAAAACTAAAATAAATCCATGAAAGTAAAAATATGACCCTGAGCATATCCCACCTGAATTTAGAGATCATCTCAAGAACAGATTTGGTGAATTATATACTAATAACCAAAGACCCCACTACATGTCTGTTAGTTTGTTGTACTGTGTTGGCTTGTGAGTTTCTGTGATTCTGGAAGCTATGACACAGGTATTTTATATACCAGCAGGGTCACTCATGGTGGACAGATTTCAGATGATCTTCCAGACGAAGACAGACTAGCAAGAAGGAGTGGAGAATTACTTCTGAATGGAAGTAATTTTTAGTAACTGAAAATTTTATGAATAGCAGAGAAACACCGTCAGATATAGTGCCACAAAATAAGCCCCTCAGGTTGGAAAGCACTCAAAATGCTACTGGGAAGAGCTGCCACCTCAAAGTAGAGTTGACCATGATGATGCAAATAGAATAAAGCCTGTGGGAGTAAAGCCTGCGGGACCTTCATTTGCTGATGGGGCGCAATTCAAAATGAAGAGAAACAGCTGTAAACATCCATTAATAATCAGAATATGGAACGTACAAAGTATGAATCTAGGAAAATTGGAAATTGTCAAAAATGAAATGGAATGCATAAACATCAATATCTTAGGCATTAGTGAACTGAAAAGGACTGAAGAATGGTGTTGCATTCATTGTCAAAAAGAGCATACCTAGATCAGTCATGAGATACAACACTATCTGTGATAGGATAATATCCAAGCGCCTACAAGGAAGACCAGTTAATACCACTATTATTCAATTTTACGCACCAACCACTAAAGCCAGTGATTATAAAATAGAATTTTACCAATGTCTTCAATCTGAAATTGATCAAATATGCAATCAAGATGGATTTATCATTACTGGTGATTGGAATGCAAAGGTTGAGAACAAAGAGAAAGGATATAAGTAGTTGGAAAATATGGCCTTGGTGATAGAAATTATACTGGAGACCACATGATTAAATTCTGCAAAATCAATGATTTGTCCATTTCAAATACTTTCTGTAGACAGCATAAGAGATGATTATACACATGGACCTCACCAGATAGAATACATAGAAATCAAGTCAAACACATCTATGGAAAGAGATGGTGGAAAAGCTCCATATCATCAGTCAAAACAAGGTCAGGGCTAGATTGTGGAACAAACCATCAATTGCTCATATGTAAATTCAAACTGAAGCTGAATAAAATGAAAACAAGTCCACGAAAGCCAAAATATGACTTTGAATATATCCCACCTGAATTTAGAGATCATCTGAAGAACAGATTTGATACACTAAACACTAAAGACTGAAGACCGGAAGAGTTGTGGGATGACATCAAGAACATCATACAGGAAGAAAGCAAAAAGTCATTAAAAAGAAAGAAAGAAAAGATCAAAATGGATGTCAGAAGAGACACTGAAACTTGCTCTCCAGCATAGAGATGCTAAAGCAAATGGAAGAAATGAGGAGGTACGGGAGCTGAAAAGACAATTTCAAAGATCAACTTGAAAAGATATAGTCAAATATTACAATGAAATGTGCAAAGATCTGGAATCAGAAAACCAAAAGGGAAGAACATGCTCAACATCTCCCAAGCTAGGGAAACTGCAAAAAAAAATTCAAGCCTCGATTTTCTTTATTGAAGGATTCTCTGGGCAAATTATTGAATGATGCAGAAAGCATCCAAAGAAGATGGAAGGAATGCACAGAGTCACTGAACCAAAAGGAAATTGTTGATGTTCATCCATTTCAAAATGTAGCATATGAGCAAGAGCCAACAATACTGAAGGAAGAAGTCCAAGGTGCATTGAAGGAATTGGCATAGAATGAGGCTCCTGGAATTGATGGAATAAAATTTTAAATCTTTCAAGAAAGTGACACTGCACTGGAGGCACTCACTCATCTATGCCAAGAAATTTGGAAGACAACTATCTGGCCTACTGATTGGAAAAGATCTATATTTGTGCCCATTCCAAAGAGAGGTGACCCAAAGGAATGCAGAAATCATTGGACAAAATCTTTGATATCCCATGCAAGAAAGCTTTACTAAAGGTAACATAAAAACAGTTGCAAACATACATTGACAGAGAACCTCCAGAGTTTCAAGCTGGATTCAGAAGAGGATGTGGAATGAGTGATATCATTGCTGACATCATATGGATGAAAGCACAGAATACCAGTAAGATGTATACCTGTGCTTTAGTGACTCCATAAAGGGTTTTTATTGTGTGGGTCATGACAAGCTATGGACAATATTCAGAGAATGAGTATTCCAGAACACTTAATTGTGCTCATGAGGAACCTGTACACAGACCAAGAGGCAGTTGTTCAAAGAGAACAAAGTAACACTGTATAGTTTAAAATAAGGAAAGGTGTGCCCTGGGTTGTATTCTTTCACCATACTTATTCAATCTGTATGCTGAGCAAATAATTTGAGAAGCTGGATGATCTGAAAAAGAACATGGCATCAGGTCTGAATGAAGACACAATAATCAGGATACAACCTGATGCCACATTCTTAGTCATATATTCCAGCTTGCTGAAAGCAAAGAGAATTTAAAATACGTATTGATGAAGAACAAAGACCACAGCCTTTAGTATGGGTTACACCTCAACATAACAAAAACAAAAATTTTTGCCACTGGACCAAAAAATAACATCAAGATAAATGGAGAAAGGATTGCAGTTGTCAAAGACTTCATTTTGCTTGGATCACTCATCAACACTTATGGAAGCAACAGTCAAGAGATCAAAGTGCTCTATTTCATTAGGCTAATCTGCTGCCCAATATCTCTTTATAGTGTTAAAGAGCAAAGATGTCAGTGTGAACACTAAGATGCACCTAATTTAAGTCATAATATTTTCAATAGCTTCATATGCATATTGATGAATTTGAGCTATGGTGTTGGAGAAGAATATTAAAAGTACCATTGGAAGCATCCAGCTGATATGAAGTAAGGAGAGATGCAAAAGAATGCTTGAACTTGCAGATAGTACCTATTTGACCTAGCCTTGATAATCAAAACTCGACTAAAGGAAGATAAAAAAAAAAAAAAAAATGACAAAGGAAACAAGTGCAAATTTCTACAGTTTGATGAACTTGACCTATACTTATGGATGCAGTAGCTCAAAATACCAACTGAAAGGGAAGGAGTCTTCACATCAAGTATCAATCATATCCCCTCTGTATACAGAGTAGATAGGGACAGGCAACTTAGACATAAAATGAGGGGGTGATAAAGGCATGAAGTGACTGGCTTACAAGTTTTCAAGAGGGAGTTGAGTTTAAGAGTGTGCAGGGTAAGGTAGAGTCCCCACTGAATAGTTTTCATCTTGTCTAGATGGATCTGGTGAAAAGAAATGGGGATAAGATTATTACGATTCAATAGTGAGTAACTGTTATCATGACTATTTGTGACTGTCACAACTCTAAAGGTAGAAGTTTTATAACAAAAACTGGGAAGTAGCTAATCTTACAGTACAGAAGCAGAGGATCCTAGGACCATCAAGGAAGAAGAGCAGACGCAGAGTGTGGGACCCTATCCAGAGAAGCAGGGACACCAGAGATGGAGGCAGACATGAGTACATGGTGAGAGGGAGCAGCTGAGGACTCTGGACTCATGGAACAAGAAGGACTGGGTGCTGGTGCCCAAGAGGCAGGCTTGCAGAATGTGCCCTTTTGTTCTTTAAATGATTATATATACCTGAGTGTTTCTGTGTACATGACCCTGCCCCAAAAAAAACCAAAAACTAAAACATAACAACAACAACAACAACAACAAAAACACAGTGAAAGGAAGCAAATACTGTTGAATGATGATGCATGGAGGAGATTGTAACCATTGCAATGAAACTATGATGTAAAGCTGATGTTCTCCCATGTAAAGTATCACTCAGGTCACAATAAGAATAAAAAAAAAAGAAAAGAAAAAAAAAGGTACCATGGACTTCCAGAATAAATGAATAAATCCGTGTTGGAAGAATTACAACCAGAATGTTCCTTAGAAGCCAGGATGGTACAACTTCATCTCTCATACTTTCAACATATTATCAGGAGGGACTAGTCCCTGGAGAAGGGAGAAGGATATCATGCTTGTTAAAGTG
>NW_006408530.1:9737066-9745582 GCF_000296735.1 Chrysochloris asiatica
GGCATTTTTTTCCACAATCGCTTTCTGAGTGCCCTCCCACCTTCCAGTCCTATATCTGACAATGTTTCTCTGCTATGCATAGAGTTTTCAGTGACTAATGATTCGGTAGCATAGTGGATTACAAAACTGGGCTGCTAACTTCAAAGTCTATAGTTCAAATCTGCCAGTCACTCTGTGGGAGAAAGATGAGGTTTTATGTTCCTGTAAAAATGTACAGCCTTGGAAACCCTATACAAGCACACAACCACCACCACCACCATACTTCTCACAGGATTCTACTCAGCTGTGGTCTATAATTCATTACAATGGACACACAGAAATCAGACACCGTACATACAGTTATGGGGTTTATTAGGGAAGTTAGCAGGTTACATTAGAGGATAAAAAAATGCTCAGGGCACAATTCCAGTGAGGACAACCTTCCCACAGCCATGCTCACGGGCAGGCCTCTCTCTGCCCAGCCAATATTACAAAGCTATTTTAAATGACCACAGGACACACCCCTCCACAATAAGCCTCAATGTGAAGGCACTTGGCTCTAGCTCAATGGTTCATTAAGCCTAGTTTCCCACCCCCCAATTAAATTCCAAGAGATGTCCTACTCTGCAAGCATGCCTCCAGCCCAAAGTCACTCAGCTTTACTTGTTCTGTGGACGGGGAGTCCCACTGTTCTGTCTGGTGCTCTGGTTCTTTGTTCTGCTGCTGCTGTTCCTCTGTTACTCCCTGGTGTTGGGTTTTTGTCCCTAGGCTGAGGAGGTTTAAAGTGCAGGAATCTCTGGATCGAAAGGCTGCACTCCACTCCTGACTTTTCTTTGACAGTAGTGAGATCTCCATTTCCTGCTTCTGATAGGAATTATTATCCATGCTAGAATTCCAGATTTTTACAGTCACAGTTAACCCTGTTAACCACTCACAACTGAATCCTATCATCCTATCAGCATCTCCTCCCACCCTCTCTTAACCAGACCTATCAGAGAAAGTTGTTTGATGGGAGTTACAAAGACTAAGACTGTAAGATATATTCGTTCTTTATTCACTACCCCACATCTGTGTTTAGAATGAGCTCAAATACATATTTGAGCTTATTGGCCAAATAGCTGTCTTCCAAATTTCTTGGCATGATGAATAATTGTCTCCAGCACTGCATCAGCTTGTTGTAACATTTCAATATGTGTTCAGTCAATTCCTTTAAGCCTTTTTTTTCAATGTCTTCAGTGAAGTTTGGACTCTTCCTTTAGTCTTATTATTTCTTGATCATGTGGTACCTCTTGAAATGATTGCACATCAACCAATTATTTTGAATATTGACCAATCATTTTTGATAGAGTGACTCTTTAAATTCTTTGCTCATCATTCAATACTTTGCCCGTAGAGTCTTTCAATATTGCTACCCAAGACTTGACTGTTTTCCTCAGTTCTTTCAGCTTGAAAAATGCTGAGAATGTTCTTCCTTTTTGGTTTTCTAACTCCAGGTCTTTGCGCATTTCATTATACTTTACTTCATGTTTTCAAACTGCCCTTTGAAATTGTCTGTCTAGCTCTTGTACCTCCTCATTTCTTCTAACTGTTGCATTTTCTCTATTCTCAAGAACAAGTTCCAGAGTCTTTTCTGTCATTTTAATGATCTTTTGCTCTCTTCCCATATGATATTCTTGATGTTATTCCATTACTCTTCTAGTTATAAGACATTAGTGTTGAATGCATCAAAATTGTTCTTGAAATGGTCTTTAAATTCACTTGGAACATACTAAATCCATATTTTGGCTCCCATGGATGCTTTTCCAATTTTTTTAACTTGCTTATGAATAGCTGGTGGTTTATTCTACAGGTGGTCCCCAGCCTTGGTATGGTTGTTTATATTGGATTTCTCCATTGTTGTTTCCTACCAATAAAGTCAATTTGATTCCTGTGAAGTCCATCTCTTGAGGCTTATATGTAGGTTACCTTTTATATTGTTGAAACACGGTATTTGAAATGCATAAATCACTGGTCTTAAAACTTCTATGAGGTGATCTCTAGCATGATTTTATCATATTTTCCAACTACTGAATCTTCTTTGTTTCCAATTTTTGCATTCCAATCACCAGTAATTATCAATGCATCTTGACTGTCTGATCATTCTCAGACTGAAGAAGTTGATAGAATTCTTTAATTTTATCATCACTGGCTTTAGTGGTTGGTGTTTAGATTTGAATAATTGTGGTAATAACTGATCTTTCTTATAGTCATGTGGATATTATACTAAAACTAACAATAATAGCACTTCAAGATAAATCTTGAAATCCTCTTTCTAAAGATGAATGCAACACCATTCCTCTTCAGTTTATCATTATCGGTTCAGTAAACCATATTATTGTCGGATACAGAATGGCCAGTAACAGTCCATTTCAGTTCACTAATGCCTGATATCAATATTAATGTGTTCTATTTCATTTTTTCTGATTTCCAATTTTCCTATATTCATATTTTGTATAGTCCCTTTTCCAATTATTAAGGGATAGTTGCTGTGTTTCTTCTAATTTTCAGCTGTGCTCCATCAGCAAATGAAGATTCCAACATCTTTACTACAGCCACATCATTAAAGTCAACATAACTTTATAGAAGTAACTCTTCCCAGTCGTATTTTGAGTACCTTCTGACCAGAAGAGCTCATCTTCTGGCACAATATCAGACAACACCTCACTGCTCTTTATAAGTGGTTAACCATTCAGAAATGGGATTGTTTGCATAGTCCCATCCAGCCAATGAAGGACACGGTGGTTTTGTAGGATAAGCACTGGACTGTGAACCACAAGGTTGGTGGTTCGAGCCTACCAGCTACTCCTTGGAAGAAAAATGTATCTTTCTGCTCCTGCAAAGATTTATAGCATTGGGCACCCTATACAGGGTCATTATGAGTCAGAACCAACTCAACGGTACTTATTAACAAACAACAACAACCCAGTCATTATGTGGGAGTAAAACAGACTATGGCTAGAGGAGCCATATTAAGTAATTTAATGCACTACAAAGTTAAATAATAACCAAAACCAAGTTAACTGATTTGCAGTTGAGCCAATTTTGACTTATAGTATCCCTATGACCCGATGTATTTGAGAATTGAAATTTGCTTTATGGGGTTTTCGATGCATGTAACAGTTTAGAAGTAGATCACCATGGCTGTCTTCTAAAGCATTTATGGTTGGACTTGAACCTCCAACTTTTTGGTTAGTAACTGAACATTTAACCATTTCTGACACCTATGGATTCCATTGTTGTCAAGTTGTTTCCAACTTATTACAACACTTTAGGACAAAGTAGAATGGTCCTAAAGATTTGCCAAGGTTTAAATAGACATAAAACATCAGATATGTGTTTAAGATCACTTCAGGCTTTCACTAAATTTAGCTTTGATTGTTGCATAAGCCTAACTGAAAGACTTTCCTATTTATGGTGGAAGTAGAGCTCTGGATTGGTTCATTCTGTTCCACCCCCTGCTGGTAATTTGCATTTTCACTCCAGATATACTGAATCAGAGTATATGTTTATACATATCCATACAAATCACCTGTGAACTTTATCAAAATATAGATTCTGATTCAGTATATCTGGGGTGTAAATGCAAATTCTCTGCAAGGGTTCAACCCACAATGGACTGGTTCAAAGCCCTGGTGACACTACATGGATGTCCCTTTCTGTCCCAAGACTACTCTGCTGTTACCACCTGAGACACTGAATAATTCTGAAAGCCACTCAACCTATGTGAACAAGAGTCAATGGATAAGTATCCCCCTCTTGCATCCCTTGGGCTGACAATACTGAAATACATCCTCAGATCCATCCCACTTGTCCATATGCATCTTTTAAATGACCTATGGTTTCGTTTTTCCTAACTTCCTTTTTCCCAGGCTTCAACCTCTGTTCTTTGGGATTACTTCCCCAGAGTGAGGGAATCCCGTACATGCAATCCCCTATCTCAGGCTCTGTTTTTCCAAGAAACCTAGATAAAAATTACAAATGACCCTAGAAAATAGACATTCATTATTACATTCTAACTGCAGTGTAAGTGACCCTGCCACATAGCATATATGAGTCGGAACATCTGATTGTGCTAGAGGTTTCCATAGTGGTTGACTCTAAATCCAAATAAAAGTGTCATGGCAGAGATACCAAATAGTCTGAAGTAAGACAGACGTCTTTGGCAGACAAAAATTCACTACTGACAAAACATCTTCTAGAGACTGAGCTTCTGACCATAGAATGGCAAGTGTGTTGTTGTTGTTGTGTTTTGTCTTTTTATATTTAATTGTTTGTCGATTACTTTTTATTGTGAGTTGAGTAAAGGTTTACAAAGCAGACTGTCAGTCAGCAGATCATACACTTCCTTTCATCTTGATTGCAACCCCTCAATGTCATATCACGAATTCCACTCCCTCCCTTTGTTTCTTGTTTCCAGCTCTTCTGTCTTTCTCAACCCTCATCAGTGTTGTCCTTGGTTAAGTGCCACTCTTTTGATCTAAAAATGGTTAACCATTCTATGGTGTGCATACCTCACTAATGTTGTTGTCCTCCCAATAGACACATTTATTGCTTGGCTAAAAATTGATCCATGAGGGTGGGAGGTGGGGTAGGGGTGAGTTCCATCAAATATCTTTTTAACCCAAACCGTCCTACATTTTCCCAACAGATCCCCCAAAGTCAGGCTTGTACAACAGCAAATCATAGTATGATATAAATATTACATGCCTCGTAGGTCTAGAAGGCACAAATAAGTTGAAGAAAAAGTGGTACTTCTGCTGTGTTACCTTCCTCTGTTTCATTGATGTCTTTCCCTTACCCTAAACCTTTGGCCTCTTACATGTTTACAACATCTAACAATTGATAAGGAAAATACTTGGGTCTGTAACAGAGATGAGTTAGCTTTTTGTTCCGGTGCTAGCTAGACATGGATCACATTTGTACTAGATAGCCACTCAAGGAAGCCCCTGAGACAATGGGGATTTACTTATACAGGGTCGATATGAGTCAGAATAACTTAATAGCCCACAATCACCACCACCATTCTTACCATTCTTAATGTTGAAATTCTACTGAAAATTACAGTTGAAAAAGACTTTGCTCTAAAATATAAAATTTATAAACCATCTGTCTAGATAATTCATAAACATAGATCTTGAATGCTTTACATATGGGCATGTCATATGGGCATTTAGAGACAAGTCACAAACTAGTATTTCTGAGTACTTGTTAGAAACTTATTAGAAGTATTACAGCGTTCTAGTCCAATAATAAGTTGCTGTCGTGCACGTGGCTAGCAGGATCTCTACTACTGTGAGTTGCAATCTGAGTCAAATGAACTACATTAAAATAATCTTCTTATCTAGTAATATAAACATAAATTTACTTAGAGCAACTCTGTACTTAAATTCAAACTTTAACCTGTCATTTTGTGTACAACTAAAGGTGAAAAGGTTCAGCCAAATAATATTTAAAACTAATATTCACAAGGACTCCAGTCTGCTCATCTCTGCTTACAGTTAAGAAATGTTTTGCAGAGTTATGTTTGTGGCATTGAACTGTGCGAGAAAGATGTGATTTGATGTACCTGTATACCTAAAGTACCTAGAAAATGCTCGAGAAAGTGAAGGCAGAAGGTCTTTGAGGTTGTAGGTAGATATTTGGGCACAGAAGGCAGTGTGCTACAGAGTGTCTGCGCATCAAAGTTAGAGCTTTGATAGTGGGAAATGCTGCCTATAAAGTAAAACTCATTTTTCAAGGCCACAAAACAGCTTAAAAGATTCCATTTAGATGCTGAATTGTTTTTACGGAATTAAAGTTGTTAGAAGACAAATTCTAAGGTCATGTTTACAGGATTCAGGCTCATTTTTTTTTTTCTGTATTTCATCCTCTACTTCCTGTTTCGCTTACAGCTTTCCTCTATACCAGGTGAGCCGCAATGGGCTAGTTTCCCCTCTAATAAGAACAATTCATTTCCCACTGATCTCTAGAATCAATTATGCTATTTTTATAAACTCCCAAAGTTTTACATATTATGCTGTGAGTACCAAGGAATAAATTCCTTCCTTAAATTAAACTTTCAAATGTTTGAAAAACAAGTTTTGGGGTGGGGTCCTAAAATACACAAAGCAAAATAAAAGAAAATCCTACCACTCCTTATTGATAGTCCAGGTCCTGTCTCTGCAATTGCTGAGGAAAATACAGGAATGTCAAGTATGCAGTATCTGGTTCCAGAGCTCAAGTTCTATCCCAAGCTCCCAAATGCTATGCACATTAGAGTTATCAAGGGTTGGGTGTAGGGGGATTCCTGGAAGTAAGATTTAGGGACTATTTAAGATTTACTCCCCACTGGGAAAACATTAGTTGAAAAAGAAAAGATCCTAAGTAGGCAAAGTGATAGAAATGTTTGTGAGAATAAGATAGAAGTAAGGCAATGGAGCATGTGTAACATGAAATCTGGTGAGTTAGGCTAAGATGCTGAAAGGAAGGAAAGCTCAGCTTAAGCAGAGGTTCCTACTTAAGAATCCCCTGTCTTCCTGCTGAAGCCCTCTTGGCTCCCATTTCCTGCCAGCGCTTCTAAATTTCTGAATCTTGCTAAAATGCAGATTCTGATTCCCAGGGACTTTAGAGGCACACTGAGATTCTGCATTTCTAAAAGGCTACCAGGTGATGCTGCAAGACTGGGAACCAAGCTTTGAGTAAAAAGTTTATACAATCACTGTCTTCTTTTTTTTTTAATTCCTTATAGAGACAGCCAAAGAATATGCAACTATGATATGTATTCTGCTCAGTAGTTTTAAAGTAATAATGTTGTTAGTTGTTGTAGAGTCCATTTCCAAACATGGTGACCCCCACACTACACAGTGGAACTTCTCCGTAGGGTTTTCTGGGCTGTAATCGTAACAGAAATAGATTGCCAGACCTTTCTATTACAATTCTGCTGAGTGGATTGGGACTGCACCATCTAGGTTCATTGGCTGGTAGTAGTTGTGTGCTGTCAAATCAGCTCCCACTCATTGTTGTTGTTGTTACGTGCTGTCGAGTCGGCTCCGACTCATATTGAGCCTGAATAAGGTTTCTAAGGAGTGGCTGGCAAGTTTGAACCGCCAACCTTGTTATTCAAACCGACCTTTCAGTTCATTACTTATCCTACAGCATCACACCAGGACTCATAGTGACCTGGATGATAAGCACTGGACTGCAAGGTCAGTTTGAACCATAGGTTAGTGGTTCAAACTCACCAGCCTCTCCTTGGAAACCTTATACAGGGTCGCTATGAGTCAGTACTGACTCTATGAGACTTAACAACAACAACAATAGGACTTCCAAGGCAGTAAAGCATAAAGTCATATCTCTCCCATGGAGCAGCTGGTAGATTTGAACTGCTGACCTTGGGGTTAGCAGTTCAACAGGTAACCAATTATGTCACAAGTGATTCTTAGGCATGTTAAAAAATAAAACAATATGCTACAAAGAATGGTCAGCAAATGTGCTTGCTGTACCTTCCTTAGCAGTCTTAGAAATGATTATCAAAGGTGTGGTTAGTTGCCCTTGAGTTGGCACCTACTAATGGTAACTTGCGGAGTCCTGGTGTGGCTCTGTGGGTTAATGCGCCAGACTGCAAAGCTGTTTGAACAGCAAGGTTGGCAGTTCAAGCTCACCGGCTGCGTCTCAGAAACCCTATACAGGGTCTCTATGAGTTGGAACCAACCTGATGGCACTTAAGAACAACAATGGTAACTTCAATTCATGGCAACCCCATGTACAACAGGACCCAACTATTGTGATCCATAGAGTTTTCATTGACTGATTATTTGGAGTTAGTTTACCAGCTCTTTTCTCATTGTCTAACGTGATCTGGAAGCTCCTCTGAAATGTATTCAACATCATAGTAACACGCAAACCTCCACTGATGTAGGAGAATGGTGGCTGCACATGAGGCACCTTGCCTAGGAATTGAACCTCCCTCATGGAAGGAGAGCCGTCTACTACCGAACTCCCATCACTGCTCCTTTCTTAATGTTGTTGTTGCTAAATGCCATCAAGTCAGTTCCAACCCATAGAGACAGGGATTCCAAGGAGCGGTAGGTGGGTTTGAACTTCGACTTGGTGGTTAGCAGTCCAGTATTTATCATACAGCGCCACACCAGGACTCCTCTTCATTAATAACTACTTAGTATTCTAAGAGTCCTGGTAATGTAGTGGGTGACAAGTTGGGCTGTCATAACAAAACTATTTCATAGCATAACAAAACTATTTCCAAACAAGATCACATTCACAAGTACACCACCAGAAATTCAACATACACACACACACATAAAAAAATATATATGTATATATATTTGGAAGCAGATAATATTATTCTAACCACAAGGTCAGAAGTTCAAATCTACCAGCCACTTTGAGAGAGAAAGATGAGGCTTTCTCCTCTGGTAAAGATTTACAGCCTCAGGAACCCTATATAGGCTCGCTGTGAATAGGAACTAACTAAACATCACACAGCCACCAACCACCAATTA
>NW_006408530.1:9745682-9746675 GCF_000296735.1 Chrysochloris asiatica
CCCCCCCCCCAGTGATATGTACTCATATAGTAGCAGCAACAATGGGCTCAAGAGTATGGAGGATTATACCAGGCAATGTTTTGTTCTTTTGTACATAAAGTTGTTTTGAGTCAGTACCAATTCAATGGCACCTAACAACAACAACAAAACATACCTTACTTATATTAACAGTAAGCTATCCAATACCCTTGGTGGTCTACAAGTAAGTTTTTGCATTGTTGTTAGGTGCCATCAAAATGGTTCTGACTCATAGCGGCATTATATCCAACAGAATAAAACATTGCCTGATTCTGCACCTTCACAATTGTCATGTTTGAGCCTATGTTGCTACCACTGTGTCAGTCCATTTTATTCGGGTCTTCCTCTTTTTCACTGACCTTCTACTTTTCCAAGCAAGATGTCCTTCTCCAGGGACTGGTACCTCCTGACAACATGTCCCAAGTACGAGAGACAAGATCTCACTATCCTAGCTTCTAAGGAGGATACTGGTTAAACTTCCAAGATAGATTTGTTTGTTCTTCTGGAAGATCATGTTACTTACCATGTTTCTCTCCCACACCATAATTAAGTGCATCAATTCTTTCATGGATTTCCTTGTTCAATGTCTAACTTTGACAGCATGTGAGTTAATTGAAAATACCATAGTTTGGGTCAGGCACACCTTAGTCCTCAAAGTGACATCTTTGCTCTTAAACACTTTAGAGAGATCTTTAGCAGATTTACCTAATTAAACATATTGTTTGATTACCTGACTGTTGTTTCCGTTACCATTCATTGTGGATTCAAGCAAAATGAAGTCTTTGACAACTTCAACCTTTTCTCTGTTCATCATGATATTATTTATTGATTCCGTTGTGAGGATTTTTGTTTTCTTGACATTGAGATGTAATCCATATCAAAGTCCTCTTCACTTTCAGCGATCAAGGTTGTATCATCTGCATATCGCAGGTTGTTAATGAGTCTTCCTCCAATGCTGATGCCACGTTTTTCTTC
>NW_006408530.1:9754440-9765860 GCF_000296735.1 Chrysochloris asiatica
AAGCATGGCAACAATAATGAGGTTGGCCCAGGATCAAGCAGTGTTTCATTCTGCTGTGCATAGGGTCGTTATGAGTCAGTACTGACTCGATGGCACCTGACAACAATTCCTTGATATTACAAATGTGCTACAATACATATTCTTGAAAACATTCTTTGACAAGATGTCTAAATATTGTTGTTGAGTGCCACCTAGTCACCTCTGAGTTATAGAGATCCTGTATAGGGGTTCCAAGGAGTGACTGTGAGTTTGAACCACCAACCTTGTGGTTCAAACTGGACCAGCAGGTTCAAACTGGACCAGCAAATTATTCTGCAGCATGAAAATATTGGTCAAAGGCAAAGTAATTGTTTACATTTCATGGCAATCAACCAATTGTTTTAAAAAACAATCATTTTCTGATTCAGATGCCCAATAACATTGGATAAGAGTTCCTTTACTCATTCCTGATGACACATTATATAATAAAATGTTTTCAACTTTGACATAATGATAGGTGAAAAACAATATTTCACTCAAATTTTAATTTGAGGATGGGTATCTTTGCTTACATTTAGAAGCTCTTTGTACTTCTTTGGCTATTGCTTGTTTTTCCATTGCTGTTGCTAAGTACCATTGAATTGGCTCTGACCCATAGTGACCCTGTATAGTTTCCAAGGATTGGCTGGTGAGCTTGAACCATTGACCTTGCGATTCAAACCAACCTTGATGTCTGGTGCGTTGACCCACAATGCCACACCAGGACTCCAAAAGTAAGCAGGAAGGGATGGCCAGAATGGGCCTGAGAGCCAGCGGTGGTGGTTATGTGCTGTGGAGTCGGTTCTGACTCATAGTGACCCAGTACAGGGCTTCCTCGTCTTTCTCCTGTGGGACGACTGGTTTCGAACTGCTAACCTTGAGGCTAGCAGACTGCCTCATAACCACTATGCTATCAAAGCTTCTGTTTTTCCATAAGGTCATTGACATTTTTATAATTGGTTTATTTGAACAATATGTTTTTATGGATATTAGCTTTTTTTCATATATAGTGTTTCTTATTTGTCTTATGGCTTCATGTGTAGTATTTGACCATGCAAATATCTTAATTTTTATGCAAAGCTATTAGTCTTTCATATTATGACTTTTGGGTTTTCTGATTTATTTCACAGACATGCCCTCTGGGAAAATAAAAATAATTTTATGATATTTTTTCTGGTGTAATATCAACATGGCCATCACCTTGATTTGGGCTGCTAGCCCTCCAGAACTGTGAGAAATAATTCTGTTTTTTCAACCCACCTATTTACTGTATTCATGTCACAATAGGAAAACAACTGTGTTTTGTATATAATCATGTACAGTCAACTTACAGGACTTCAAACTATAATAATTTTATAGTTGTATTTTCTTCATTTTCATTGTTAAAATAATATTATCTGCTAATATTATTTGGAGTCCTGATGTGGTGCTCTGGGTTAGTGCACTGTACTGCAAAATAGGTTTGAACTGCAAGGTCGGAGGTTCAAGCTCACCAATTGCTACTCGGAAATGCTATACAGGGTTGTGATGAGTTGGAATCGACTTGACAGCACTTAACAACAACAATAATTGTGGTTGTGAGTTGGACTGCTAACCTCAAGTTTAGAAATTCTAAACTACCAAACATTCCATGGGAGAAAGATGAGGCTTTCTGCTCCCTTAAGATTTACAGCCTGAGAATCCCTATCCAGGGTTGCTATGTGTCAGAACCAACTCCACGGCACATAAGCAACAAATAATGATAATTTAACATCATTCATTATGACTTCCATGCCTCTTATTTTTACATTTTGGCTTAGGGCATTGTCAAAACTTCCAGAAAAATGTAATAGTCATGGTGGACATTTTTAGTATCTGTCTTAGTTATTCAGTGTATAACGTTAAGTACTGTAAGTGGGTGACTTCAAAAAACAGAAAATAATTTTCTCACACTTCTGGTAGGCTAACAGTCCAAATAATTAGGGTCTTGGCCATGCCAAAAATTTTCTTCTCAGTAGTCCTGTGTGTCCCTGGATCCTTGGTTTCTTGGCTTATAGATGATCTCACATGGCATTTGTGATTTATTTCACAGACATGCCCTCTGGGATGTGTGTCTCTGTGTTCGTTGTGGCTTATTTTAATCACCCAGAAGTGATTACGTTTAGGATCCAACACAGGTCCGATCATTAGTATAACATTATCATTAGCATAACAAAACTATTTCCAAACAAGATCACATTCACAAGTACACCACCAGAAATTCAACATACACACACACACATAAAAAAAATATATATGTATATATATTTGGAAGCAGATAATATTATTTTAACAATGAAAATGAAATATATGTATATATTGAAACGACCATGGGCTGCCAAAAGAACCAACAGATCTGTTTTGGAAAAAGTGCAGCCAGAGTGCTCCTTGGAGGCCAGGATGGCCAAACTTCATCTCTCATACTTCAGACATATTGTCAGGAGGGACCAGTCGCTAGAGAAGGATATCATGTTTGGTAAGGTGGACGGGCAGAGAAAAAGAGGAAGACCCCCAACAAGATGGATTGGTGAAGTGGCAGCATCAATGGGCTCAAGAGTGGCAACAGTTGCGAGGTTGGCCCAGGATCGGGCAGTGTTTCGTTCTGTTGTATATAGGGTCACTATAAATTGGTACCAACTCGATGGCACCTAACAACAACAACAACAACAGCCCTGTATCTGACTTTAATGGGAATTTTTCTAGTATTTTACCATGAAACCCATGATAAATCAATGCTATAATTTAGAAAATGCTAATCCCTTTCTGTTTCAAAAGTTGTAAAATAATTTTATCAATTTCCTTTTTGGCATTTATGGAGATGATTACGTGACTTTTGTCTTTTAGTCTATTGATATGTACGTGAGGTTTATAGATTCTCGTATGTTGAACCATCACTTCATTCTGGGTCTGAACTCCATTTGGCTATGCTAGATTATTAATAAATGACTTACTTTATTTGACTTTGCTTTACTTTTAGTTTTTGTAACAATAAAGAGGGATATTTTTATTTAAGTTTACTGAACCATTCTATTTGTTAGGCTTTGGTAACAGTGGCTTCATAAAACAAATGTACAAACTTTCCTTTTTTCTATATGCTATGAGTCCTGGTGTGGCACTGGAGAATAAACACTCCACCATAAAGTCAGTTTGAACCACAAAGTCAGCCATTCAAACTCACCAGCTGCTCCTTGGAAACCCTATACAGGGTCGTTGTGAGTCAAAACAGACTCAACAATACTTAGCAACAACAATAATAAGAAGAAACATTTACAAATAAAATCAAAGTTAATTTTTTCTTCAAGGTTTTTCAAGGTGTTCAATGAAAATGTCTGGATCCATTCTAGCGCAAAATTGGTTTGAACCACAAGGTCGGTGTTTCAGACTTACCAATGCTCTTGGAAACTCACGCAGCCTTGCTATGAGTCGGAACCAACTCGACAGTGCTTTAACAACAACAACAGCCTTATGACAATCTTTTTATCTTATTTTCTTTTTATGTTCTCCAGGATTGTTGTTAAGTGCTGTCTAGTCAGTTCCAACTTTTAGGGACCTGTACAGGGTTTTTGAAGGAGCTCTGGTAGCATGGTGGTTACGAATCCGGCTGCTAACCTCAGGGTCAGCAGTTTGAAACTACCAGCTGTCCCGTGGGAGAAAGATGAGGCTTTCTGCTCCCATAAAGATTTGTTGTTGTTGTTGTTAAGTGCCGTGGAGTCGGTTCCGACTCATAGTGACCCTGTACAGGGTTTCTGAGACTGTAAATCTTTACGGGAGCAGAAAGCCTCATCTTTCTCCTGCGGAGCGGCTGGTAGTTTCGAACTGTTGGTCTTGCGGTTCGCAGCCCGATTCGTAACCACTATGCTACCAGAGCTCCACAGCCTTGGAAACCCTGTACAAAGTCGCTATGAGTCGGAACCAACTCCACGGCACAGAACAACAACAACAAAAACAACACAGGGTTTCTGAGGAACGGTTTGTGCCTTTGAACCGCTGACCTTGTGGTTTGATCTTATTTGTTTAGGAGCCCTGGTGACGTAATGTTTAAAATGTTTGAATGCTAACCATAAGATCACTGACTTAGCAGGAGAAAACTGTGGCCATCTGCTTCCATAAAGATATGCAGCCTTGGGACTCTATAGGGACAGTTCTATTCGCTCCTACAGGGTTGCTATGAGTCAAAATCAGATGGACAGCAGTGGGTTTTTATTTTGTGTTTTAAAACATTCTTCCCATTCCAGGTTTCAAATTTGTTTTTAGGTGAGAGCAAAATTGTCTCCTAAAATTTTTTCACATGTCAATGATTTTATCAGTGCCTGTTTTCTCTAAACTAATGTATACATTTATTTCTAATAATCTAATGTGTAATTTAAGGTGCTCTGGTAACATAGTGGTTACGAATCGGGCTGCTAACCTCAAGGTCGGCAGTTCGAAACTACCAGCTATTCCTCCGGAGAAAGATAAGGCTTTCTGTTCCTGTAAAGATTCGCAGCCTAGGAAACCCTGTGCAGGGTCGCTATGTGTAGGAACCGATTCCACGGTATTTAACAACAACAAAATGTATAATTTATAACATGTAATGTGGATTTATGCTTTCTCCTATCCCCTACACCCATTCTTTTATTCTTGTTGGTTGTCACTGGTTCTCTGTCACCCTCTTTCTTTCTCTCTCCCCTTCTCTCTCATTTTCACTTTTTCTTTCTATTTACTCTTCAGGAACTGTTGGACTGAATTACTATTCTTATCTTTTATTTTCCTGCTTTATGGTTTGTTTCTACTCTCATATTTATATATATCTTCCTTGTTTTTTCCTTTTAGTTTGTTATCCTTTTACCAAACTTTCAGAATTTGATCATTTATTCTTTGTTTTTTGGTGGAAGAATTTTTATATTTATAGGGGAAAAGGGATTCTAAAAGTGTGTGATGAACTGGATTCTTTCCTGTGTTCTTGGAAATGCATAAGGTAAAGATTGGAAATATTCTCTGTGCTCTTATATGTGGGACTACTTTCATTTTGCAGTAATACCAAAATCAGGACACATAGAACCCTATATTTATTACAGATTTAAGCATTTTTCAAGTTGAGTTTATGAAAAAAAAAACAATTTTTTAAAAATGTTCTCTTTTTAGCATTTAATAGCACTTCAAAAAGACTACATAGTTAAATGATCTGCAAGTTTTCTAAGCCTAGGGTCCTACTTTTCCCACAGGTCATTTGACCATATCTTCCAACTGAGGGATCATTTCTGTAGTTGATTATGGGTGTTTAAAGAGCTGCAATCCAAGTACTAGCTACAGTACTATATCTAGTTCTTAGGTTTGGTGTAGTAAATTATTTAATGTCTTATGTAGGCAGTCTTTGTGCTGCTGCGTTCTGTCAAGTTAGTTCCAACTCATAGTGACCCAATATACAGTTTCATTTTCAGGAGCAGAACGTCTCACCATCGGAGCAGATGGTACATTCAAACTGCTGACCTTGCAGTTAACTCCAATGCAAACCCCACTATGCTACCAGGGCTCCTTTATAGGCTTCGTAAACTCCACCAAATGACTCTTTTCCTGTTGGATCTGGGTAAGAAAAGGTGGGAGAAGATACAGATAGGATGATATGACTCAGTTATGACTGACTGTTAGCAGAGTTAATTGTGATTGTAAAAACTTGGAATGCTACCATGGTTATAAAATGAGCCATCTCAGAAGCAGGGGGATATCGTCTTTTCACTAGCATCAAAGAAGAAGAAGCCTAAGTGGAGTGCATCCTTTGGACCCCGAGATCCCTGTGCATTGAACTGTCTCAACTCAGGAACAGAAAGCTGGGACACCAGGGAAGTGACAGAAGAGAAGCAGCAGAAAAACCAAGAGCCAGAGCATGAGACAAAGAGGTGGGCTTACCAACCCATGGAGCAAGTAAAGCTGAGTGTCTTTGAGTAGGAAGCTTGATTGTAGAATGGGATGCCTCCAAGCACTTAACTGAGGAAGCTAGGTTTGCTCACCCCCAAAAATAGAATCAAGTGCCTTCAGGCTGAGGCTTATGGTAGAATGGCGTGTCCTGTGAGCATTTATCATCTACCCTAAAAGAGATTTGTAGTATTAGCCAGACAGAGAGAGGCCTATGTGTGGGCACAGCTGAGGAGAAATTGTCTTAATTGGAATGACTGTACCCTGAGCATTTCTGACCCTGAATTGTAACCTATTAACTTCCCTAATAAACCCCGTAACTGGGAGTATCGTGTCTGCATTTGGTGTGGTCACTGCAATTAAGTGAGTCGTGCATTGGGAGCATGGTTGGTGCATATTTTTTATTTATTTTGTTGTTTTGTTTTGAATTAGGGCACACAGTAGAAAGTCTTCTTTGCTCTGCTCTGCTCTTGCCATGTAAGTCTTCACCGTGTATCTCACCTCTGAAGATAGATCACTGTCTTATTGCCTAGACTTTAGTACTTCATTTGATAACATTTCCTATTTATCTTCATTAAAGTGGCATTCCGCCTTGACTTGCCACAATCTTCTCCTATCTATCTAGGAGCTTGGAGTACTGAAAGCCTACTCGGAAGTAAATAGTGGGCTAGGTTGTTGTTGTTATTAAGGGTTGTAGAGTCAGTTGCTACCCACAGTGACCCTATATAGGGTTTCCAAGGAGCGACTGGTGAGCTTGAACCATTGACCTTGCAGTTCAAAATGACATCGCAGTCCAGTGCATTAATCCACAGCACTACACCAAGACTCCAGAGATTAAAAACAAACAAACAAAAAAATACATGTTTCCTTCCAATAGCACATAGCTTAGTGGAAGGAGACAGACTAGTGCAGAGCTGTATTACTGACTAACTCTAGATTCTTGGGTGCTCAATTCGGACACCCTACCACTTCTTACTGACAGTATTAGCTGGTTTTCTCAGCAGTCATATGTAGCTTATTTCCATGTTCTCTTGAGATTTCCTTTCCCCTTGTTTGGCTAGCTCTGCCCTTATTCCACAATGCCTATCTCCTGTTGCAGTTAATTGTTCCATTCCTAAATGTACCAGAGACTCTATCAAGTACTTTTATATATTAACTCTTTATGTTCTATGTTGATATAAAAAAAACCAGCTCAGGGAAAAAACAAAACAAAAAACAAATGTTTTCAAAGCATATGTATTTTGTTGGTGCTGTTATTCTTAAGTGCCGTCAAGTCAGTTCTGACCCATCGTGACCTTGTATAGGGTTTCTGAGGAGCAGCTGGTAAACTTGAACAGCCAACCTTGTAATTCAAACCAACTTTGAAGTCCAGTGTATTAACCTAGAGTGCCACACCAGGACTCCAAGTGAAATACTAGTCAGAAACAAAAACAACAATTCTGTATAGACCCATTTATATGAAATATCTATAATACATACATAAATAAGGAGCTCTGGTAGCGTAGTGGTTACGAATCGGGCTGCGAACCTTAAGGTCAGCGGTTCGAAACTACCAGCTGCTCTGTGGGAGAAAGATGAGGCTTTCTACTCCCATAAAGATTTACACCCTCGGAAACTCTGTACAGGGTCGCTATGGGTCGGAACCGACTCGACGGCACTTAACAACTACAACAAAACATACATAAATAAAGGCTAAAATTTATCCATGCTTACCAGGGGTTGGGTAGGGGAAATGGGGGCTCAGAATACCTATTTAGGATCAGGATAAATTTTGGAATTGAATAGTGGTGACTGTTTCACAACATTATTATGTGACTTCAAGTCAGATATGTCTTATAGTAACCCTGTATAGGATTTCTGAAGAGCAATTGGTGGGTTTCAACTGCTGACCTTTAGGTTACCAGTCCAGTTCTTATCCTACACTTAGACTGGTTTAAATGGCAAAAATTTATATTTATTTTATCACACACAGAAAAAATTTTTTAAAGTGGGAAATGCCAAGAAAAAACATCCCTCTATCTGCAGAAATTAAGCTATAGTAGAAACCTGTTGTCAAATACAAGATGCTTAAGGTCTTCTATATACTTGTTGTTATTGTTAAGTGCCGTCGAGTCGGTTCCGACCCATAGCGACCCTGTACAGGGTTTCCGAGGGTGTAAATCTTTACGGGAGCAGAAAGCCTCATCTTTCTCCCGCGGAGCAGCTGGTAGTTTCGAACTGCTGACCTTGCGGTTCATAGCCCGATTCGTAACCACTACGCTACCAGAGCTCCTTTTCTATATACTAGAAACTCATTAAAAAGTGACAAAACAAGGCTCAAGATTATTCCTAAAGTGGACTGACTGGTTTAGCTTTATGAGGAAAGTTACTGTTGTGAATAAGAGTAACCAGAAAGAATTTATCCTGCTCTTTCTCCTATAGCATCATTCCCATCATGCATCCCAAGAGTGCATTTGAGGGAGACTCTAGTGTATCATTTAGAGAGGAAGTAGCACACTAACTAGACTTACTTTTAAAATTTCTCAGAGTAACAGTTTGGATACAATGCCAAACATCCTGATGAAAACTGAAGAAAAACAAAAACAACCCTCCAGATGTTTTCCCTAAGTAAATGAATAGGGATTACTTTATTCTTTCTTTGGGGGAATAGCTCATAGAGCATAACAGAATAAAGGTCAGATGAAATGTCTGGTCAACAAAGGCAAAGTTGAACTCTTAGCAGGAAGGAAAAGGGCACACATGATTTTGGGTGATGAGGACAGCATGAAGTAATAACTAAAGATTTCTCCATTTTTATGTCCTCTGTGTGCCATAATTTGGTGGGTAAGATTAATTAACCTTTTAGCCAAGATTCCTCACCCCTCTCTGCGTCCATCCATGATTTTAACCATTTGTTGTGGGTTGAGTGATGTCCTTTAAAAAGATAGGTTAAAGTCCTAATGTCTGGTACCTGTGAATACAACCTGTTTGGAAATTTGATCTTTGAAGATATTATCAATTAACATGAGGTCATACTAGAGTAGGATGGATTTCAATCCTGTGTGGCTGGTATCCTTATAAAAGAGGAAAAGAGACACAGACAAGCAGAGGAAAGGTATCCATTTGACCATAGAATCATGTTGCAGCTGCAAGTCATGGATTGCTTGTTTCTACCAGATGATGAGAGAGTAACAATTTTCCCCTGGAACTTTCAAAGAGAACATGAATTCACTAACACCCTGGATTTAGACTTCTAGTCTTCCAAACAGTGAATCAATACATTTTTCATTTTATTAGCTACCTAATTTAGGGTACTTTGCTACAGCAGGTCTAGGATATTAGCATACTATTTAACATGGAATTCCCCCTAAAATAGAGTATACTTCTCTGTTCCTTGACTTTAGCCCTGACATGTGACTTGATTCAGCCAATGGGACACTGTTGTTGTTGTTGTTATGTGCTGTGGAGTTGGTTCCGACTCATAGTGACCCCGTACAGGGATTCCAAGGCTGTAAATCTTTACGGGAGCAGAAAGCCTCATCTTTCTCCTGCAGAACAGCTGGTAGTTTTGAACTGCTGACTGTGAGATTAGCAGCCCGATTCATAACCACTATGCTACCAGAGCAGTCACAATTCACGATGAGGCTTGAAATGTGCTTGTACAGTTAGAGTTACCTACATGCACTTTTGCCTGGTTTTGAGTGACACAATTCCAGTTGGCCCACTGATCCAGGACAGATGAAAGACTCCTGGAACAGACAGACCTAGACCTAAGCTGCAGCTGAAAGCCAAGTCCACACTGGATCAGCCAGTTTCCAGCCAACACATATATGTGTGAGAGAGTGAACGATTGGGATTTAAACCTCTGAATTTTAGGGTGGTTTGCTATACAGAATTATTATAGAAATAGTTGACCCTTATTACAGAGGTAGACTGAAGTTGATGTCAATATTAGAAATCAAATTTAGACTGAGTAACTATGGTAAAGGAATACAACCATGAACACACACTTTTTCTGACTTTAAACCAAGCAGTACCCCAAATTCTGTTTAAACCACTGCCTCTTGGTCTGTGTACCCATCTGTATAAGTGCAATTAAATGTCCTGGAAAACCCGCTTTTCTCAGTGTTATCTAGGTTGTTGTTGTTGTTGTTAGATGCCATCAAGTCAGCACCAACTCATAGCGACCTTACGCACAGCAGAATGAAACACTGCCCCATCCAGGGCCAACCTCACTACTGTTGCCACGCTTGAGTCCATCGATGCTGTCACTTGGCCAATCTATGTTGTTGGGGGTCTTCCTCTTTTTCTCTGACCCTCCACCTTACCAAACATGATATCCTTCTCCAGCGACTGGTTGCTTTTGACAATATGAGAGATGAAGTTTGGTCATCTTGGCCTCCAAGGAGCACTCTGGCTGCACTTCTTCCAACACAGAACTATTGATTATTTTGGCAATATTCTCCTCCAACACCATAAATATAAAGCATCAATTCTTCTAAGGTCTTCCCCATTCATACTTTGTTATAATTCACACAGTTGAATGCATTTGCAAAGTAAATAAAGCACAGGTACATATCTTTCTATATTCTCTGCTTTCACTCACAAGATCCATCTGATATTAGCAATGATATCCATCATTCCATGGTGCCTTCTAAATTTGGCTTAAATTTTTGGCAGTTTGTTCCCAATACAATGTTGTCATCGTTTTATTAATATTTTCAGCAAAATGTTGCTTGTGTGTGATATTGATATTATCCTATGGTCTTACAAGGAAATTTATGTTGGCCTAAAAATCAACAAAGTTGATTCCAATTATGTAAAAATAATGTATACATCTCTTTCAAATTTTAACATGATCTAAGCACTTAATAACAACAACAACAAATAAAGTTATATTCAAGAGCACAGTCTAATGGTGAAAATACTCAGAATTACAATAAAACATTTTAATCTGATTGATCAGGACACTGAATTGACCACAATTCTAATGATTTTCCATTGTGAAAAATAATAAACAAATTACCAAAAAATGAATTAAAAGAAACAATTTATTATGATAAAATATTAACCTTTAGAATTAGGCCTGAATTTTCATATTTAAACCTTTTAATATTAACCCTGTTGTTGTCACATGCCCTCAAGGCAGTTACCAATCATAGAAACCCTGTGTATGATTTCTGAGGCTGTAAATCTTTAAAGGGACAGAAAGCTTCATCTTTCTCTTGAAAAGCAACTGGCAGGCTGGAATAGCCAACCTTGTGGTTCATAGTCCAGGACTCCTCATCTAGAGCCACCATGCTCCATGTATATATATATATACAAACATATTGTGGCTGTTAAGTACCATCAAGTTGGCTTGGACTTATAGCAACCCAGAATAGGATTTTCAAGGAGTGGCTGGTGAGTTTGAACTGCTGACATTGTGATTCAAACCAACTCTGGTCTAGTGCTTATCTTACAGCACAACACCAGGACTCTCTCTCTCTCTCTCTCTCTCTCTCTCTATATAT
>NW_006408530.1:9765960-9771279 GCF_000296735.1 Chrysochloris asiatica
GCAACCCTGTATAGGGTTTCCAAGGAGCAGCTGGTGAGCTGGAACCACCGACCTTGCAGTTCAAATGACTTTGCAGTCTGATGCATTAACCCACAGCACCACACCAGGACTATATATATCACAGTGTTTTATGAGAATCAAATGAGATAAATTTGGTGAAAAACTCAGCATAGGTTCCACAAGAAAACATATTTTCAGTCCTTCAGTAGATGTAATTTATAAAATTTTTCATTTGGGCCCTAGCTTTAGGATAAGGCACAGGTCTGTAAGATCACTTCGAACCACATGGTCATCTACACTCACTCCTCGGAAACTCTATACAGGGGTTACTATGAGTTGGAAGCTACTCGATGACACCAAACAACAATACATAGACAAAGATATATAATTAAGCTCCCCAGAGATTTCAATGGGCAGCTAAATTTGAGAATCCCTGAGTTTATAAATCCAGTGACTATTTGAAAAACCTGAATACCCAGTGATACATCCAACTGGTCTTAAATATTACCACAGCGCTGCTATTATGAAAGAGAAACTGGCAACACAACAGTGATTGGTATCCATATCAGTGCAAAGGATGGCAGTTGTGCCTGCTTTGAGTAATTCAGATTCAAATTTAGACTGCTTTCCTTAGGAGAACATGGGGAAAGATATTTGGACACATGTTTCCATTATCTCCTGAGAGCAGCTCTTGCCCAGTTAACAATTACACTAGCTGAACAGGAGAAATGGCAGTCTGCATTTTATGTCATCTGAATGTCAAACAGAAGCACAATGACAAGGCAAAGCCACCTTAATAAAAACTAAGTGCAGTTTCCGAATCTGAGCAAACACACTTACATTGTCTGGCCTCTGCTGTCCATCTGCTGACTCATCTGAAGTCATCCCTGCCTTTATGATTCTAGTGTCTGGTCTTTTGCTGAACAACTCTGGCTTTTGAGATTCTCTGTGAAGCTTGGAATCATGGGTACAAGTCCAAGTCCACAGCATGCCTGGCCTTTATTCAGTCTATGCTGCCATCAGTGGGAGAAAGGAAAGGGAAATCAAAGATGACCAGTTCTTTAGCATCCTCAGTCCCATCACCAATAAAGTATGTAGGCTACAGGATTGGACACAGAACTGGTCCTGATGTCTGGATTTGGAAGGTGACTACATTCTATGGTGTTTGTACCTTGGCTTTTTGTTCACTTATGGGGAGAGGTTGTTTTTAACATAGTGCTGGTTTTCCAGACCTTTGTGCCCCAGTTTCCTCATCAGTAAAAGGAAGGTACTTAATTGTACCTATTTTGTTTTTATGTATAGTTTAAATAAATAAATACATTAAAAGTTTTCAGAATAAAATCTGAAAATTGCAAAGGTTATTGAAATATTAGCTCACATAATTTATTCTTATATCCATGCACTTGCTTATTATTAAGTTAATTTACTAAGGTATTTAGAAAGTTCTATTATAAATCAAAAGGAGCCCTGGTAGTAGAGTAAATTACAAGCTAGGCTGCTAATTGCAAGATAGATGTTTGAACCTACCAGTCGTTTCATGGGAGAAAGATGAAGCTTTCTGCTCCCATAAAGAGTTATAGGCTTAGAAACCTAATACAGAGTCGCTGAGTATCAACCAACTCGGTGGATACCACCACAACTACTACCATTAATATGTCAAAAGATCCCAGGTAGTGCAATGGTTAAAGTACTTGACTGCTAGCCAAAAGGTCAGCATTTGAACCCACCAATCAGACTACAGGAGAAAGTAGAGGCAGTTGGTATTCACAAAGATTTAGTCTTGAAAACCAAAGTCACTTTAAGTTGGAATTGTCTATGGGTTTGTTTTGTTTTTTAATTATGTGTCAGGCACTGTGTTAAGCTCTGACAATGCACCTGTTGTTGTTAGTGCTGTCAAGTCAATTCTAACCCATAGCAATCCTGTATAGGGTTTCTGAGGAGCAGCTGGTGAGTTTGATCTGCTGACCTTGCAGTTCAAAAGATTTTGAAGTCTGGCACATTAACCTAAAGCACCACACTAGGACTCCAACAAAATTCTCAGGGGAAACAGAGGAAGTCAGACATGTGAAGGGTATCATATCATGTTAAGGGTTTAGTAATTGATGTAAGACATGTATACCTTGGAGCTACAGAGAAGGAGCACCTGGGAATCATAATCCTCTTTGCTATGGATACCAATAAGAGCAAATTGTTCCTTGCCTGAGAATTCCTTATATGATCTGATTATGAACAGTAGTTTATTCTCCAAAGTTATTGGCTTCCTAGAATTTGGTCTGCAATAGCAGGCAGAATTTCTTTTGTTCCTTGCTTTTTAAATGGGATATAATTCCTGCCATACTCTTCATCTGTCTGGCATTGGGAAAA
This sequence comes from Chrysochloris asiatica, assembly GCF_000296735.1. Classification (NCBI taxonomy): domain Eukaryota; kingdom Metazoa; phylum Chordata; class Mammalia; order Afrosoricida; family Chrysochloridae; genus Chrysochloris; species Chrysochloris asiatica. The sequence continues at coordinate 9,768,325 of NW_006408530.1, forward strand.
TCTCTTGGCTTTTTTGACTCTCAGAATTTTCCTTTATAAAATAAAAATAATGTTATTTATGTTACAAAGTTGTTGTAAGGTTATGAGATACCATACACAAAACATTTAGAATTCCTCTGTTTGAAGCCTCCTCTGTTTTGTAGTAACTATCCAAGATTGATAATTATTGTCATTAGGAAAGTGAAGGGTGGAAACAAGGAAGGATTAGTAGGTAGAAAATATATGCTTGGTGATAGAAATGATGCTGGAGATCACATGATAGAATTTTGCAAGACCAATGACTTATTTTTACAGATACCTCTTTTTTTAAACAACATAAAGCTGATTATACATATGGACCTCACCAAATAGAATACACAGGAATCAAATCCACTACATCTGTGGAAAGAGACAATGGGAAATCTAAATACCATCAGCCAAAAAAAAGGCAGCGTATGCTCATATGCAAGTTCAGGCAGAAGCAGAAAAAAATTAAAGCAAGTCTGCAAAAACCAAAATATGATTTTGAACATATCTCCCATGAATATAGATTCCATTTCAATACCAGATTGGATGCATTAGACACTAATGACCGAAGACCAGAAAAGCTATAGAACAGCATGAAGAATATCATACAGGAAGAAAGAAAAAGGTCAATAAAAAGATAGGAAAGAAAGAAAAGACCAAAATGTATGCCAGAAGAGACTCTGAAACATGCTCTCCAGCATAAAGATGCTAAAGCAAATGGAAGACATGACAAAATAAAAGCTGAGCAAAAAATTTAGAAGGGTAGCTCAAGAAGCCCAAGTAAAGTATTGTAATGAAGTGTGCAAATACCTAAACTTAGAAAACCAGACAGATGAACACACTTAGCATTTCTGAAGCATAAAGAATTGAAGAAAAAAATTCAAGGTTTGGCTTGAAATATTGAAGTATTCTATTGGGAAAATCTTGAATGATACAGAAAGTATCAAAAGAAAATGAAAGGTATACACAGTGTCACTGTACCAAAAAGAAATGGTCAGTGTTCAACCATTTCAAGAGGTAGCATATAATCGAACAGCAATCGTACTGAAGAAAGAAGACCAAGCTGCACTGAAGGCACTGGCAAAAAACCAAGGCTCTAGGAGTTGATGGAATACAAATTGTAATCTTTCAATAAACTCATGCAGCCCTGGTGACTCCCACTCCTCTATACCAAAACATTTGGAAGACAGCTACCTGGCCAACTGATTGGATGAGATCCATACTTGTGCCCATTCCAAAGAGAGGTGACAAAAAAAAAAAAAAATGTTGAAATCATTAAAAAATATCATTAATATCAAATATAAGTACAGCAACAGGGAACTGCCAGAAATTCAAGCAAGATTCAGAAGAGGACAAAGAATGAGGGATCTCACCACGGACACCAGATGGATGTTGGCTGAAAGTGGAGAATACCAAAAACATTTCTGTTTTGCTGTTAAGCGCCACTGAATAATTTCTGACTCATAGTATAGGATTTCTGAGGAGTGGCTGGTGAGTTTGAATCACCAATCTTATGATTTAAACCAACTTTGCAATGCAGTGACTATTCTACAGCACCACCTCAAGACATGGTTACTTGTTTTATTGACTATGCAAAGGCTTTAGACTGTGTAGATCATGACAAGCTATGTAGAACATTGTGAAGAATTGGTGTTCCAGAATACTTAATGGTGCTCAAGTAGCAGTTGTTAGAATGGAACAAGAGGACACTGAATGATTTAAAATCAGGCAAAGTGTGTGCCAGGGTTGTATTCTTTCACCATATTTATTCCATCTGCATGCTGAGCAAATCATATGAGAGGCTGGATTATATGAGAATGAACATGGCATCAGGATTAGATGAAGCTTCATTAACAACCTGTGGTGTGCAGATGATACAACCTTGTTTTCTGGAAGCAAAGAAAACTTAAAAGACTTACTGATGAAGCTCAAATACTATAGCATTTTCCATGGTTTGCCCTTTAAGGTAAAGTAAACCAAAATAACATCATGATAAATACAGAAGAGACTGACGTTGTTAATGACTTCATTTTGCTTGGATCCACAATCAACACTCAAGGAAGCAATAGTCAAGAAATCAAATTACGTATTCCATTAGACCATTCTGCTGCACAAGATTTTTTTTACAGTGATCAACTGAAAAGGTTTCAGTGTTAGGACTAAGGTGCACCTGACTCATGCCATGGTACTTTCATAAGCCTTATGTGCATGTGAAAGTCAGACAATGAATTAGGAAGACTATAGAAAAATTGATGCATTTGAGTAATGGTGTTGGAGAAGAATACTAAAAGTACCATGGACTGTCAGAAGAAAAAACAAATCTAAGAAGTACAACCACAATACACCTTGGAAACAAGGATGGAAAGAATTTGTTTCTCATACTTTCAATATGCTATCAGAAGGTACCAGTTCTGGAGAAAGATATTATATTTGGTAAAGTGAAGGGTCAGCAAAGAAGAGGAGGACCCTCAAGAAGATGGATGGGAACAATGGCAGTATCAATGGGTTCTAGAATAACAATTGTGAGGATGGTGGAGGAGAAGGCAGTATTTTGTTCTGTTGTGTTTAGGGTCACTATGAGTTGAAACCAACTCAACAATCCCAGGTCATCTAACCTGAAGCCCCAAGCAAATGCTACATGGACGATAGCATAGAAAATATTAAATATTGGTGAGCTCCTAGGTCTGTTTCTGTATTTTGGAAAGATGTCATTCTCCCTCTTTGCTGCTACTTAACTGCCCATGATATCCTATCACTTTTATTCACTTTGGCATCTCTGGGTTCAGAATGACAAAGGTTTTATCTGGGAGCAAACTTTTATAATACATATATCTGATAAGAGTCTAGAATATATAAGTTGTTGTTGTTGTTGTTATGTGCCATTGAGTCGGTTCCGACCCATAGCGACCCTGTATAGGGTTTCCGAGGGTGTAAATCTTTACGGGAGTA
>NW_006408530.1:9772039-9775736 GCF_000296735.1 Chrysochloris asiatica
GAGATCCTGTACAGGGTCACTATGAGTCGGAACTGACTCCACGGCACATAACAACAACAACAACAATATATAAAGTTTTGTTTCATTGCAATGATTACAATCTCCTCCATGCATCATAATTTAACAGTATTTGCTTCTATTCTCTCTGTTTTTTTTGTTTTGTTTTGTTTTGATGTACACAAAAACACTCAGGAATATATAATCATTTAAACAACCAAAGGGCACATTCTGCAAGCCTGTCTCCTATCAGACAGCACCCAGTCCCTCTCTTTCCATGAGTCTAGAGTCCTCAGCTGTTCTCTTCCTCCATGTCCTCATCTCTGCCTCCATCTCTGGTGTTGTTGCTTCTCTGGTTAGGGTCTCACGTTCTCATGCTCTTCTCTCTTGATGGTCCTAGGGTTCTCTTTTCCTGTACTATAAGTTTAACTACTCCCCCGTTTTTGTTACAAAACTTCTACCTTTATGGTTGTGACAGTCACAATTAGTCACAATAACAATTACTCACTATTGAAACATAAGAATCTTATACCCATCTCTTTTCACCAGACCCATCTAGACAAGATGAAAACTATTCAGTGGGGACTCTACCTTCCCCCACACACTCTTAAACTAAACTCCCTCTTGAAAATTTGTAAGCCAGTTACTTTGTGCCTTTATAGCCCCCCATTTTAGGTAGCTAATATCTAATTTGCCTGTCCCTATCAACCCAGTATACCAAGGGGATAGGCTTGATCCTTGAGGTGAAGATTCCTCCCCCTCTCAGTTGGTATTTTGAACTACAACATCCATAAGTTATAGGTCAAGTTCATCAAATTGTAGCAATTTACACTTGCCTTCTTTATCAAATTTCTTTATCTTCCTCTAGTCGAGCTTTGGTCACCAAGCCATCAAAGCTAGGTTAAATGTGTACTATCTACAAATTTGAGTATTCTTGTGCATCACTTCATATCAGTTGGATGCTTCACTCTCTCATCTCAAGGTAGTCAGGAGTCTACAGAACATGGTTGAACTCAGCCCATATCATCATTACTGACTTTTCCCAATCCACTCACATGTAGACCAATGCAGTCACCAGCTAGCTTACATGCCAGCTCGTGTGTTCCCTTTGAGTTTCCATCTTGGACAGGGGTTTGTCCTAAGCAACTTGACTGCTTACCTTGATGGCTTCCATGCAAACAGCTTACTTGCTCTTTAATAGTCAAACAGGTTGCTGTTTTTGTTTTTTCCTGCTGGTCTTTCTTTCAGGACATATATTCTGTTCCTCTTGCTGCTCCAGGTTGATCTGTACGTCCTTTCAAGTGGATATGTCCTACCTCAGAAGGTTCTACATGGGGCTCAGGATTCTACCTCAGGTCCTGTAGACTACAAAATCTCCACAGGAAGCCATTTCACTGGACAAGTTCTATAAACCCTTTTAGGTATTCCAATTAGTTATAGACTGAAGATGAGCTTAAACCTTTCTGTAATCATGTTTCCCAATATTCTTTTCTATCCCCCTCAAGTGTCTATTTTACAATTGTAGGCAAGATTAACCAATATCCATATGGCAGTCAAATATCTTAACATTATTTCTCCTCTTTTACCCATTCAGACTATGCCTCTGTTACTGTATCACAGAGTCCTATTGTTCCAAGGCTGAGCATACATCATTATTTACCTCTGTCCCATTTAGCCCATGCAAACCCACCTCACTGTTCCCCTATGGATGATTTCACTTTAAGAAATGTTCACAACAGACAAATCCACAAAAACAGAAAGTAGATTAGTGATTGCTAGAGGATAGAAGAAAGAAAAGGGATATGGAGAATGACTACTAACTGGTTCAGGATTGCTTTTTGGGATGTTGGAAATATTCCCTAATTACAGAGTGGTGATAGTTGCACGACCTTGTGCATATACTAAAAACCATAGAATTGTACACTTTAAAATGGTGCGCTTAAGTGAATTATATATCCATTAAAAAAAAAAAACCTGCAACTGGCGGTGGGGGGAAGGGGCAGGCTTGTAGGATATACCCTTTGGTTGGTTGATGATTTGATAATGCATGGAGGGGATTGTAACCATGGCAATGAAACTATATAAGATAGAATGAATGTAAAACTAATGTTCTCATGTAAACTATCACACAATTCACAATAAAACATTAAAAACAAAAAAACAACCTGCAACTCTTCTGTAAGAAGTTCTTTGGCTAGAGTCCATTGTAAATCTCCAAGATATCAATTATATATATATATATAGTTGTTATTAGCTGCCGTCGAGTAGGTTCCGACTCATAGCAACCCTATGCACAACAGAACAAAACACTTTCCAGTCCTGTGCCATCCTTACAATTGTTGTTGCACTTGAGTCCATAAACATATTTGCCAATTCAGTATTTAGGTGTACAATTTAGTAGTATCAATTATATTGTGTTGTGCAACTGTCATCCATAAGCCAATGTTTTTCAAATTCCATATTTTTCACACAAGGCAACAAATGGAACCTCTCCCCCCGGCCCCCGGTGTAACCCTATGGAGGAGTCCTGCTGTGGCTCTGTAGGCTAAGCACTGGCTGCAAGGTGGGTTTGAACTAAAATATTGGCCATTCAAATTCACCAGCTGCAGCTCAGAAACCCAATGCAGAGTCGCTATGGGTCAGAACCGACTCAACAGCACTTAGTAACAACAACAACAACGTTGTGGAACAAGGAAAATATTCCTCTTGTTCATACACTTCAAATAAATTTTCATGTAGAGCTTCTGGTCCTTGAAGTAAATGCGTTGATGTAAATGATTCATCACTGTTGATTCCTGATCACTGCCACATCTCCATTACATTTTGGCTCTGTTGACACTTTTGTCAACTATTTTCCAGAATATGGTTGCTCCTGGGATGGGGAATGTAACTTAAAAACTAAACAAAACAAAAACCTCTTAAAGATATTGTAGTATTTTGGAAAGTGAGATCAAAGATAAATAAGACAAATTTAACTTAATAGGATATGTGTACCTTAAAATACATCCAGCATTTTTTTACCTAGCTGAGATTATAATGCACAAAGCATGACAATTTAAGTAATTCCAATAAGAATAGTCTTCCAGATTAGGTGTGCTACTCCAGAGACTGTTGTCACAATGTCAGGGACATTATCCCAATGGATTTTGTGTGCATACACTGATTCACACAGACATCTATATACCACACTAATCAGAAAAGCTATAAGAAAAATCTCATACATTTTAAATCACACTTATATAAAAAAATAATATTTATCCAGGCTTCCTTTTCTAAATTATAAAATAAATAAATCAACCAGGATTGAGGAAATGGCATGAAATCAACACACAGGAAACCAAGAATGCATTATTGGCATTTACTATAACTTTGCAGAATCCAAAATGTTGAATTATAAAAAACAAAAGGAGAAGGAAGGAAAAGAAGCAGGAAGAGGCAAAAAGAGTGAGAGAGGAGGAGAATAGGTGGAAACAATAGCATAACAACAAAAACAACAAAATTGTTCCACTTAATTTGCTTCAGAGCTGCTGCAATACTTTAAATAAGTGAAGAAATCTGATATTTGTAGACAAATGTAATTTCTAATTGTGTTGAGCATTAGAGATTATTTTGTTCTCTATTTGCTAGTAGCCAGAACAGTTTTTGGGTTTTTTTGTTTGTTTTTTGTAGATATGTTGTTGTTGTCAGGTGCCATGGAGTC
>NW_006408530.1:9777096-9796856 GCF_000296735.1 Chrysochloris asiatica
CAATGCTTGATATCACGTGAACTAGATGTGTCAGTTTGCATAGAGTGCAAGAAAACCTGTTAAAATTAGCAGTAAAGTTTTTATTTTTTCAGTGCCTCTCGGCATACAATGTGCTGCTCATGAAGTAAGTTATGTATGTATATTTTAGTGATTACATATGAATGATTAACCAAGGTAACATACACTGTTTAGTAAGGAAAACAAAATGAGAGAGACTTAAACAGAGTCACATTAGAACATGACTTCAGGTGTTCTCACGATGTAAGTTTCTCTTAGATTTAAAGCTAGCTGTTTCAGGTGGAACTTTTACCTTTTACAGAACAAACAAGTCAGATTTGATGATTCAGAACCTAAGTGATTTCCTCTCTTCTGATCTGTCACAATTACTGTCAATGATCCCTTTACAAAATGAATCTTATGTAGCACACGTTTTGAGTGATCTGATCCTACTAGATTTGTTGAGTTTATTCCGGCTCATCATGATCCTGTGTAATAGAACAAAATGCACTGTGCATCCTCATCCTCACAATTCTTGCTAGTTCTGAGCCTTCGGCGGCAGCCACTGTGTCAATCCATATTGTTGGCGGTCTTCCTCTTCTTCTCTGACCTACCTTACCATTATGCCTTTCTCCAGGGATTGTTCTCTTGCTAATTTAATTATTAAAACTTAAATATATTCATATCGTGTTTCTCCAACCAGGCTAAAATTTCCTTAAAAATAGAGTCCATATTTTGTATGGCTTTCTACTTGTCCACAGCAATAAAGATGAATATAGTAAATGTCTAGTAAACTAAAGGAGTGTGCCATGGCTCCATACAACAAGCCCTGGTCTGCAAACCATAAGGTCCATGTTTCAAGCCCTTGAGCAGCTCTGCAGAAGAACAACAAGGCTTTCTATTCCTGAAAAGATTTAAAAGTCTCGCAAGCCCTATGAGTCGGAATAGACTTGACGGCACTTACCAACAACAAAAGTAGATTGAAAATTAACTGTACTATATTTAGAAGAGGGTGTTACTCCCAGGGAATATGAGGTTAAATATTACAGACTACGGGTCCTGGTGTGGCACTGTAGGATAAGCATTGGACTGCTAACCTCAAGATCAGTGGTTCAAACCCACCAACAGCTCCTTGGAAACCCTATTAGGTTGGAACTGACTCGATGGCACTTAACAAAAGCAACAGTAGCCACCTTCATTATTTATGTACCAAATACCTAGACATCCTTACCAGGTACCAGCCTCCAGTGTCAGCACTTAAAAAATGCATTAGCTCTAAAATTTGTAACAACCCAACTTGCTGTTGTCAAATGCCATTGAGTCTGTTCTGACTCAGAGCGACCCTGCATAGGGTTTCTGAGGCTGTGTATCTTTACAGGATCAGAAAGCCTCCTCTTTCTCCAGTGGATCTACTGGTGGGCTCCAATGCTGACTTTGTGGTTCACAGTGTTTATTTTACAGAGACAACCCAACTAGATAAATTCAATTACTACCATTTCCATTTTATACAAATAAAGATATCAGCAAATAGTAGAAAAATATCCAGAATTCAGACCCAGACAATATGACTCTAGAATTTGTGCTCTCAACTGTTACCCTCTGCTATGATAATAGCCATACTATGCCGACTCAGCTTCTCCTTACTTCATGTTAGACTTAGTAGTACCACCAGACTGTCAGTTTGTCACAGTATTGTGGTGGTGTGTATTTTATGAAGCTAGAAGCTATAACCAGTAATTTAAGTACAAACAGAGTCACCCAGAGTAGCAAGGTTTCAGCAAAGCTTCCATAGTAAGATTAGGAAGAAAGGCCTGGCAATCTACTCCTGAAAGTTATCCAATGAATTTCAACAAAGTCCATCCAATGTAACACTGCAAGATGAGCTCCCTAGCTTCTATGTCACTCAAACACACAAAGTGGTAGCAACAATGCACTTTACATGCCAATGATTATGACCATGGTGTAAAAGCAGACAACACTAAATTCTGTTGTGTATGGTCAGATCCAATTCAAGGTCTACTAATATTAAAGTCTTGTTGCTGTTGTTGTTAAGTCCTGGCAGTTCCAATTCATAGTGACCCTGCATAGGGTTTCTGAGGAGTGGCTGGTGAATTTGAACTGCTAACCTTGTGTAACCTTGCAGTCCAGTGCTTATCCTATACCACTACACAAGAACTCTGAGTTGAATATACTCTTATCTATATAACAACAAAAGAACAACTGCCTGGAGAAAGGCAGTTGCTCCTTGGAAATGCTATACAGGATCGCTATGAGTAGGAACTGACTTGATGACATTCAACAACAGCAATATTATTGATATGAAGAGATTTGGTGGTGTAGTGGGCTACTTATTATGCTGTTAACCTCAAGGTCAATAGTTTGAATCCACTTGTACCTCTGCAAGAGAAAGAGGAGGCTTTCTGCTTCTGCAAAGATTCACAGCCTCAGAAACCCTATAGAGGGTAGCTATGAGTCGGAACCAACTCAACCACACTTCATAACAACAACATGTATTGATTGTGAAGCTGTCTAAGACTAACTGGTATCACATTTGATATGGGACACATTCACAAAAGCATTTCAAACGCCATTTTGCCACCTCTCTTATTAACTTTTTGCTAATAAGGATCATTTTTTGCTTTCATGCTGCTTAAACATTACAGTGCAAATTACAACAATACTATGGTGTCCCTTTCTCTTTGTTTAGACATTGAGAATAAGTATTTCCATTCTGGGATTTCTTCCCTCTAATCTATTCTGGCTATGTTCACAGTGTTTATGCCTTTGCTTTGGAAAACAGAACACCAAGAATTTCTACCTTGGCATCACTGAAAGTTCCATCAAAGCAGACCTGCATCAGGCTCTCAGTGGCGCTTCATTACAGCTGAGACAGGAAATCATCATCGTATCCTCAAGCTGCTCCCAGGAGCTACGCACCAGCTTTAGCCAAGCTGTCCTGAAACAGGAGTTCACTCTGACAATCTGCATCTATTAAAAGCGATCTTTTCATGTCTCCTTTCCTCTAATAAATAAAGGTCCATTGTAAAGACATCTATGCTTGAAGCAAAGGCACAGTATCCTATGTAAATGTTGCCACCCCATTCTCTTCTGCCTGCTGACTGGCCACAGGATGCCTTTCTCTTCCTCCATTTGCTAGAGCATCTGTATAATGAAAATATAGTTGATGTGAGTCAGGAAGAAAGGAGCCAAAGGATGGGAGAGCCTTTGTGGATAAAATCCTTTAATGTGTACCCCTGCTGAGGGTGGAAGAGAGAAATGATCAAAGGGTTCCAAAGAGGCCTGTCTCGTCTGAGAGTATGTCTAAAGGACGAAGGTTGTTATACTCAAATATCTGAGGACCTCTCAACACGGTGTGGAAAAACAGAACGCTAGCACAATGCCTCATGCGTGAGGCCAGCCTACTTTGTTCAACACTGTTACATATGCATTTAGGGTCAGCCAGTCATTCTGGCCATCATTCCCAATGTCTATATGGATGAACAATGTAATGCTTGTCCACTCAAGCCACCTTTTTAGTAGCCCTTTCAATTAAACTTTCTTCAATAATGGCTGGTATGAGCACTTTCAAGAAATATATTGCTTAAAATTGATAATGGTAACTATTTCCTTACCTAGAAATCTTTTCCCTGGAAGTTATGTACATGGGGCATGAAATTAAGAATAGACATGTCAGCACATGGTATTCACTCTACAGACATTTTTTGAACATATGCTATAGCTAGGAAGTGAACAGAGCATATTCTGTACCCTCAAGAAGCTTCTTTCACCACCCAGGAAGAAAGACAAGAGGCACAAGCAGATAACCAAAATGCTATGTCACAAATAGTGTTTGGAGAGGCATCTGTTCCAGTGTAGTGTACGAACAGACAAGGAATAAACATCGCAATATAAGGGAAGTCAAGGTGGGCTTCATGGAGGAGTTAAAGTCCATGAATTTATTATTAGTGGCCATATCCATAGTGGAATCCCAACCTATAGAAATTATCTTACAAGTAGTTTGACATATTTAACATCTAGTCTTTAGCATTCTGCCATTGAGACCACTTACTTGTTCCCAAATCAAGTTCCAGCTATTTTCACCAAAGCCTCAGCTATAAAAGGACTGAAATCAGACCAACACAGTTATACCAGTTTCCCAACTTGGAGTCTTCAAACCAGCTGCCCGTCTTCCCTCATACTCAGTATGTTCTCTGCCTTGGCTGTCTCACCCTACTTTGTTTTCATTAGTTATTTATCTTTGTAGCAACTTTTCTTTTTCCTACCTCATTGTTTCTCTTTCTCTACCTCATACATCCATACACACACACATCACAACTGGGTGAATTTACCTAGAATTTGTCTTACTTCTGTCTGAAATAATTGTTAAATATGCAACATAATAAATTTTTAGAGATAAAAACATAAATTTGGAGAACAGAAGTTGTTTTAATTTCTGGAAAACGATGGTACTGGAGCCAAAATGATTATTATATTTATATTCCAATTCCCAAATGGTTGCTGTGTTTATTAAAAAGCTCAAGTTCTGCCTTACATTGTCATCTCCAGTAAAATGAAGAGGCTGAGATGGAAACCAGGGAAAATGAGGTCAGTAGAGGGACCAGTCCCTGGAGGACATCATGTTTGGTAAAGTAGAGAGTCAGCAAAAAAGAGGATGACCCTCAATAAGATGGATTGACACAGTGGCTTCAACAATGGGCTCAAACAACAATGTAAGGATAGGGGAGAACCAGGAAGTGTTTTGTTCTATTGTTCATAGCGTTACTATGATTTGGAACTGGCTGGATGGCACCTTAAAAACAGAAACAACATAGAAAATAGCATGTATAACTCATGATTCCAAAACCCAATTGCTGGGCACTGTCCTAAGTACCTTGCAAACATTAAGATATTGAATCCTCACAACATCCCTATAAAATAAATACTGTCATTATCATCCTCATTTTTCAGGTGATAAAATGGCAGGACAAAAAGTAAGGAAATATGCTTAAAGTTAGGCAGGTAGGAACTAAAAGAGTTGGAAAGCGAAGCCAGTGGGCTGGTTGTGACCACAGGTGATTTGTGCTCAATACAAGTGATCAAGAGTCACTAATGGGGCTTCACACTGAAGATTTCTATAGGGGACTGAAATTTTGCTCTATGAAGGGAGCCTAAGTCAAAACCCAAGAAAAGGGCTTCCATTATAGAGAATTTCACGGAATTCCACCATTGGCCTTGCTCCTTTTGCTTACACTATTTAAAAGACTCCCTGGGTGGCTCAAAGAATTAACTGAAAAGTTGGCAGTTCAAACCCATGCTGAACTGCCTCAGAAAAAGGCCTTGCAGTTTGCTTCCAGCAAGTCACAGCTTTGAAAACCCAACAGTGCAGTTCTACGCTGCAACACATGGCAGCTCCATGAGTTGGCACTGAGCAGAGAGAGGACAAGTGGTGCTTTATCTGAAAGGTTACTGCTAGGTTTCTAGACATACTGCTACAAAACCAACAACATCATAAAGTGATGGGGAGGACAGAGACCAGGAGAACACTGAAGCTCTAAAGGGCAATTGTTGTTAAGTGCTGCCGATTTACTTAAATTGAGGAATTAACACCAGGGACCTTTAATTACCTATGTTTTTACATAAACATGCTGGCCTGTTCTCTTAAAATCTGCTAAACCTCGGTGACCCAATGTTATACTTCTAAATATTACCTCACCTTAAAGTTTTTATAAATTTCAAAAGGATTTTGTTTCTGTCTTCTTCAAAGTCAATGGAGTTGACAATTTTTCCAGTGGATTTGTTATATTGTCAACCACCCTGAATAATTAGAAAGATGGTCCTTATATTGAATAAGTTCTTAAAATAACATTTTAAACAGCAGCTGATACCTTGTAAGAGCTCAACAAATGTTAACTTTATTTTTGTTGCTATTAAGTATAGGAAGTTTTGATTAGATGGAATTATACAGGCATACCTTATGTATTAAGAAAAAAAAATTTTAAACAGTGGATTTCTTCATCTCTTGACTGTTGACACACCCTTACTATTAGCCAGCTTTTATACCATAAGGAAAATGATCTGAATACCATATAGAAGAAATTGCTTGCTGCTGGGTGACAGATGCTGCTATTAAGTCCCCTCTAATTAACCAATATCAAAATCCAGTCATTCATAAACTGTCGCTTCCACCAGCAGGACAAATATGTTTCTCAAGCATAATGTTGACAATATGCCAGTCAGTGATATTCACGTAACATGGCTTTCACTTGACCAAAACAGCCCCCCTCCTGAATCCAGAGCAGATGGGTGTGAATGTGTATCCCTCATAGACATCAGGTTTCCAGACCCAGAGATGCAGAGCACATAGCATCTCCCAGGTTTGCTGAGAAGAAAAGAGAAGCCATTCTGTAAAGGAATTCGACATGCTTCCCATAAAGATGCTACATGGAGAAAGAGTAGAGTGACTGAAGTTGACTGACATATGCAGGCAATGTTTTTGTTCTATAATCCAATAGAAATAACAGATGAGTTGAAATTTTTTATCACCATCCCCTGTCTGTCCCCATGTACCCCCACTGGCTTTGTTAAGCAATGATAGTTATTATTGGGGTCAGTTGCTAATGAATCAGGCAAACAAGCTGCTGGTCTCAAAACTAGTCTGGAAAATATTAATTTCAGTTTGGGGAATGACTTTTTAAATGGTTGTTAGCAATGTGGTTAAAGTGGAACGAAAGGAAGGCTGAAAAGAGCTTCAATTTTCATAGTTTCCTATGAGGATAAGGAAAACAAAAGAAAACATTGTTTTCATAAAAGCATTATTTCATTGTAATTGTAATGAGCAATTCTGGCCTTTTTTTTTTTTTTTTTTCGTCCTGCCTGACGCCACCTTTTGTCACAGTGCATTTTGCATATTAAGTAGAGAATAAGCTAATAGTAAATTATAAATGTACAAAAGAATGTATTTTTGATAGGAAAGGGATCTATTCATGCTTAGAATTTATCATACATTTATAATTAATATTTAGCCTTTGCATCTAGCTCTTTTCTTCATGAAAAATCACCTAGTACACCTTTAAAAAATTTTTTTTTCAAATCTAATTACAAAGCTATCCATATAATATAGACATGAAGACATAGATTCATTATAACCAATGGCATTTTGAAAATGTTTGACACCACTATAAAAAACCTGAAATATTGCTGGTAAAATCTCCTTAAATTTCTGGCCTTCTCAGTCAGAAATTCTATAATAAATTCTCACAATTTGGGCTCTTTAATTAATAAATTTATTTTGTTGTTGTTGTACTTTTGAGTTGGTTTTGTTTCATAGAAACCCTGTATAGTGTTTCCAAGAAGCAACTGATGGGTTTGAACTGCCAATTGTATTATTAGCAGTCCACTGCTTATCCTACAGCACTAAACCAGGACTCCTTATTTATTTCAGTATTTACTAATATTACTAAGGAACCCTAGTGTGGCCCTGTGGGATAATACACTCAACTGCAAATCAGTTTGAACTGCAAGATTGGTGGTCCAAGCTCACCAGCAGCTCCTCAGAAACCCTATACAGGGTGGCTATGGGTTGGAACTGACTTGATGGTGCTTAACAACAACAATATTACTAACGAAGTCCTGGTGTGGTGTTGTAGGACAAAGGCCAGTTTAAACTGTAAGGTCAGTAGTTCAAACTCACCAACCAATCAAGTCAGAATCGACTTGACTGCACTTAACAACAACAACAATATTGCTGGTACAAGGGGGCTTCAAAAAGTTCAGTAAAGTTCCATTATCTTTTAATTCTATTTTTCCACAAACTCTTTAAAGCACCCTTGTAATAATAACAAATGTCACTTATTAGACACTTACTCTGAGTCAGACACCAACCTTGAGTCTATGAATGCCTTTAATATTCACAATAGCTCTGATGATAGTCTTTATTACTCTTCACTTAAGAGTTGAGGAAAATGAAACTTGAGCAGGTGAACTATCTAGCATAAAGACATATGAAAAAAGTGTATTTGGAACTAGGATTTTCATGCTTATTCCAAGTGCTGTAGTAGCCTGTACTCATTCCTACATTACACTGTTTGTCCCATCCTGTGAAATGTTCTAAATCTACACTACCCTGTATGGTAGTCTTCAGCCACATGTGGCTTCTGCACATTGAAATGTGGGGAAATGAAGTTTAAATTTTGTTTAATTTTAGCTAATTTAATTCTAGTTAGCCATATGTGGCTATTGGCTACTGTACTGGACAGTGTGGCTCTAAAACAAAGCACTGTAAGTCAAGGGATAACTACCCTAGTACAAGGAACAAAAACTGAAGTTAGATCAAATCATTTTTGATTGACATCATCCTACTTTCTTTCTTCTTTTCTTTGAAATGTATTCATTGTTGCTGTGAGCATCATGAGCACTTTTCAACTTGGAGGGATGAGCATGTACGAGGGTGTTTACCACTCCCTCGCCCATCTCCCTAAGTCTGCAAGTAGATCTGGCTGATGTGGCCACATCCCCCCTTGTTATTCATGCTCACAGACCTTATCTGTTGTCCATTCTTATTTGCTGTCCACAAAAAAAAAAAAACCTGTACACACATAAAATTAAATATTCTGCCCACCCACACTATTAGTTTTCCAAATGGAAAAGGGAAGACACTTCAGACCTCCCTCCATCTTTAAAAGTTAGAGAGTTAGCAAAAACAAGGAGAAATTGTGAGGTGGATTGGCACAATTATCTCCCATAAACACAGTAATGATGAAGATGACACATCTTAGTTTCTTAGTGCTTCTATAACAGAAATATTATAAGTGGGTGACTTTAACAAAGATAAATTTCTTTTCTCACAGTTTAAACAGTTTGAAGTACAGCATTCAGAGTCTTGACCCTTCATGAAGCCTCTCTCTGTCCAGTCTGGAGGAAATGTCTTACAGCTTTTAGTTTCTCTTTCTCAAATCCTTGATAATCTCCACGTGACATCCATATTTCCTCATTCATGCTGGTTTACTTCTGTACTTAATCTGCTCTTTTATATCTCAAAAGTGATTGGTTTAACAGTGAAGGAGGTTTCCTGTGGAATCTTTGCATTGCATAAGACCATAGGTGGAATCCTGATCCCCATCCAGAATCTTCTGAGGTGGTAAATTTCCACTTGAAAGGACAAGCAGACCAACCTGGAGTGGCTAGAAGAACAGAAGATACAGAAGAAAGACCAGCAGGAAAAATAAAAAACAATAATGGCAGTCTGATTGACTACTACAAGAACAAGGAAGTTGTTCACCCAGGAGCCATCAAAGCAAATGGTCGGGTCCCCTCAGGATAAACCCCCTTCCAAGTCTGAGACTCAAGGGGAATACACAAGCAGGCATGTGGGCTTGCTGGTGACCACACTGGTCATCGATATGGGGAAGAGGAGGAAAAACAGCAATAAAGTTATGAGCTAAGTCTGACCACATTCAATAGACTTCTGTGAACCCAGGTTGAGACCTGGTTGGCCAGCAGTATGGTGAGACCTGGGGATTCCTGGGCCCAGGGACAGGGACATAGCCACAGAGGACTAGAGTGGAGAGTGAAGTGTCTAGCTGATATAAAGTGAGGGGAGATGCACAAGAACACCCATACTAGCAGATAGTACCCACTTGACCTGGCTTCAATGGCTGGATGATCAGAACTCAACTTGAAGAAGAAAGAAGAGAAAAAAAAAAAGAGTAATCCACTACAATTTGATGAACTTGACCTGTACTTATTTATTGGTGAGTAGCTCAAAAGAGGGAACAAATCTTTACAGAGAGAATCATACCCACCCCCTTGGTACACAGGGTTGATATGGATGGATAAG
This sequence comes from Chrysochloris asiatica, assembly GCF_000296735.1. Taxonomy (NCBI): domain Eukaryota; kingdom Metazoa; phylum Chordata; class Mammalia; order Afrosoricida; family Chrysochloridae; genus Chrysochloris; species Chrysochloris asiatica. The sequence goes on from NW_006408530.1 coordinate 9,786,929, forward strand.
TTAGACATTGGCTACCCAAAATGAGGAGGCTACAAAGGCAAGAAGTGACTGGCTTACAAGCTTTCAAGAGGGAGCCTAGTTCCAGAAGGTGTGGGGGAAGGTAGAATCTCCACTGAGAGGTTTCCAACCTGTCTGGAAGGGACTGATGAAAGGAGATGAGAATTAGACTCTTGCAGTTCAATAGTGAATAATTGCTATCAGGACTGACTGTGAGTGTTAGAAATGTAATGGTAGATGATTTGTAACAAAAGGAGGGGAGTGGTTGTTTTGCAGTCCAAGAGCAGATGTCCCTGGGACCATCAAGGGAGAAGAACGGAGAACGGGACCCTACCCAGAGAATCAGTGATGTCAGAGACAGACGGAGGCAGAGATGACATGGAGAGATGGTGTGGCTGGGGACTCTGGACTTAGGGAGGGAGAGGGGCTGTATGGTGATGGCCGGGAGGCAGGCTTGTAGGGTGTACCCTTTGGTTGTTTGATGACACATGGAGGGGATTGTAATCATGGCAATGAAATGAAATAAGATAAAATGAATATAAAGCTAATATTCTCCCATGTAAACATCACTTAATTCACAATAAAAACTTAAAAAAAAAATAAAAGTAATTTAAGATACCCTATACTGACATGGCCACATTTACATAACAAAGCCTAGTCCCTCATGGTATTACATCCACATATATGTTGTTGTTTTTATTGTTATTAGTGCCCTCTAGTTCATTCTGACTCATATTGACCATATGTGCAACAGAAGGCATCACTGCATGGTCCTAGGACACCCTCACAATTATTGTTAAGCTTGAGCACATTGTGGTTGCCACTGTGCCAGTTCATCTCTTTTGGGAGTCTTCCTCTGTTTTGCTGACTTTCCACTTTACCTAGCATGATATCCTTTTCCAGGGACTGGTCCCTTCTGAAGTACGAGAGACAAAGTTTTACCATCATGGCTTCTAAGGAGCGTTCTGATAACATTTCTTCCAACACAGATTTGTTTGTTATTCTAGCAGTCCATGGTAATTTTAATATTCTTTTCCAACACCATAACTCAAATGCATCAATTCTTCCTTATTTTCAGCTTTCACATGAAAGGTTAGGATTTACAAACATAGTTTGGGGGGAGGAGGGGAACACAGTTCAATTTATAGCAACACAGTTGGAGACAATGCTTTGTTCTATTGTACCTAAGGTCACATGAGTCGGAATCCACTGCAACTAGCAACAAAAGTTTTACAAATGAGGAACTTGTATGGTTAACCTTTATGTCTTAAACTCTTCCCACATTTCTGCTTTGTCATTAACCTTGAAGACTTGTCATTGCTGCCTGTCTTTGCTGCATATTTATCTCAGTTTGGGGACACATATGTGACACACAAAGAAACGTGATTAGACGAATGACAACATAAGAGAGCACTAAAGAAGGTCCTTGTAAAATCTAGAAAGTCTTCTATAGATTAATGTTGCCAGAGTAAGGACAAAGTATAGCTGTTAAAACCCAAATGAACTTACTTGGATTAAAAATTAAATCTGATTACTGCTAAAGATAAACTGCTGAGACCATATTTATGACAATAAAATTAGATTAATAGAAAGATGAGATTTGATTAACTACTTAGGATCATCCATCAGGATTCCACTGTGTTAATCTCGATTCCATTAAGTAAAGAAAAAAAAAATATAGCAAGCCAGTATAAAGTTATGTTCTTAATATGCATCCTTGTAGTACATTTGTTGAATAAGTGAAACCAAAACTCAAAACATTCCTTTCCAAGAGACTTGCAATAGCAAGGAAGAAAACAAATATTTTATTAACCCAGCACATTGTTCTCAAATATGTCTATCTGAAGCTGTTACTCAAGTGTAAACTCACATTTGCATTTGGTTTAACTTCTAGGATTTCCAAGTGCTTTTAAAGCAAAAGGTGTTACCAATAAAATGCAGCTTAATTTTCAGCAGTTCTAGATCTTTATGAGAAAATAAAAGATGGAAACAATCATTGTCTGGGCTTTGTTAATGTTGATTTAAGATGTGCTTTTCCACTTAACATTTTACCTATAGAATTTATGTAATGTAAAGTGTGGGTAAATATGCTTTAATTATTTTGACCTACTCCAACTCTAACTCCCTCTATTCTAACTCTCATGCCCCCTAAATTTTACAAGATAACAACTTTATACAGGAGATACATTTTTAGAAGTTAAAAGATAAGAGCTTATCTTTCTACTTTGACCACGCTTGCTCAATTTTTCTATTTTATTAGCATCAGTTTGAAATGACATTAAGTGTTTCTAAATGTCTTAGATTACGGTTCCAAAGTGCAAGGTTGCTTCCTTTGATACTAATTTATTGAACAATGATAGAAAGGCATTTCTAAGCACTGCTGCCATATTGCTGCCCAGTGCCTTAACACTGATTTCCCTATGCACCAACTAATCTTATTTTTCCAGCAAGTTTGTATTAAATGACAAGGCTGTGAGTAGTCATTGCTTTGCACCCTTCTTCAAATGCAAAAGTCCCATCTCTGGGAGACCTCATTATCTGTCTAGGGACCCATTCCAAATGAAGATACATTGACACTGTGCCTGGGGAGCTTTGGCCTGAAATGCAATTTTCAAGAAGATGGTGACTAGCCTCCCAAAGTATTCATATCAATGAAACATGACAGGTGTCACCAAGAACAGGGATCCCAGGAAAAGGGAAATTAGAGCCTCTTATGTCCCTACTCATCTGTGGTTTCCTAATTGTAGTTGTTGTCATTAATTGATGCTGGTGCCATTTTTGATCATGTAGGGCTGTCTTGTGTGCCTTGCATTTCTGAAGGGCTTGACATTCTGAGAGCTACAGCATGTTTGGATCAAATTTGCTTTCAACATGCCATGTTTAAGCACCTTCTTCTCAAAGGCAATTAGTGACAATGGTCTGGCAATTCATTGCTCCCTGAAATTGAACATGTCACCAAGGAGGAAGCCATATCTTTTCTACAGCTGTGCAATTTGCAGGGTGTGTAATAACTCATCAATATAACTGTGGACTTGTATAATCACTCATATTTCTCTGAAAGCATTCCTTTCTCTGATTGACATTGTTGTGCTCTTCTTTAGGCATGTTCCAGAGGGACATTGTGTTTGAGAAGATTTGTATTCATTCTAATGACAGAAAAGTAATTCAGAGCACAAACAAAATTTTTACTTTAAGGGGAAAACAACTACAATTTTAGACGTAGCATAAAAATTCATCATTAAAAAAGAAAATTCAGACACCTTTTTTTTTATTGACCTTGTTGTTGTTGCTAAGTGCCTTTGAGTCAGTTTCTGAAGAGTGGCTGGTGGGTTTGAACTGCCAACCTGGTGCTTAGCAATTCAGTGCTTATCCTATTCTATGGATCTTAGATGTGAGTAAGAAAGGAAATTTATCCTTAAGTTTCATCTTGTTTTTATGGAACTGTGTAAATTAAATCCTCACAATATGCATTGTTCTATTAACCAGGAGTGAATTCCTGCTGGGTTTCTTAAAGAGTAACACAATTTACAAGACTCAGGGCAATGGTTTTCTTACTTTGTCAGTGCCAAGAGTTTATGGATTAGCATTGTTTCCACACGGAAACATTCATGATGTAAATAAAAAGCTGCAGTCCAGGGTAACACTGCTATTTTGCCCCTAGTCATTGACTCTGCATTTCCAAAATATCATACAAGATAATTTCAAAAAATAAAGAATAATAGACACATTCATAACCAACAACAGAATCAATTCCCAAATATCATTTTACCATTATATTGTTAATAATATCATTCTATAAAATATTTCATATCCTTCACACATTTCCCTTAGTTCAACTAGAAATATCCATCTACCTTAGTCATGTGTTTAATGCAAATATGTTACATATCTTCAGAAACATTGATTTGATCTTATCTGAGATTTTAATATGAATAGACATATAAGTCAACTACTCTTAATATCTGTTCATGTCAGAATAACTAGGAATTTTAATAAATCAACTTTTTAAAGAAAATGCATATACTTCATGACTTTCTACAGTAACAATGATTTGTTGTTGTTAGCTTTCATTGAATCAGCTTCAACTCATGGCAACCAAAAGTACAACAGAGCACAATGTGACCCTCTTCTGTGTCATTTTCATGGTCACCATCATGTTTGAGTCTATCATTTGTAGCTATTGTGTCACTCTATCTCACGGTGAGTTTCCTTTGTCCTTGTTGGCCTTCTACCTCACCTGATGCCTTCCTCTAGCAATTGAAACTTCCTGAAAATATATCCAAAGCAAGTGAGCTTGGCAACGCTCTGTTGTAAATCATAGGACTGGACTGTTCTCTCTTTTGCCATTGTTGCTTGGAAGAGATACACCAAAACACATCAATTCAAATGTTACCATGTTTAATATTCAGTGACATTGATTACATTATTTGGGTTGTACAACCATTTTCAGCATCCTTTTCTGAGTTTTTCCTCCTTTATTAATACAGATCCACTGTCCATAAAGTTCTTATCTAAGCTTTCAAGTTGTTATTCTTAGTATGATACCATATACATAGTTCTTAAAAGACCATAGTGCTTAATGCAGACCATTTTTTACTAGTTACACTATTGTTTAGTTTTAACAAAACTTCAGAGGAAATTTTTGGCTTAAGGTTTAATGATTGTTGGGTACTATGAGTCAGAACTGACTTGATGGCACTTAACAACAACAACAGCAATTCAAGGAAATAGTTGAAAGACTTACAGAACCATAAGGTTTCCATTGGCTAATTTTTGGAAGTATATAGCCAGAACTTTCTTCATAGTCTGGAAGCTTTACTGAACCTGTTCACTGTATGTTACCCTGTTGTTATCTACTGAAGGTATAGCTTCCAGAATCATGGCAACACACAAGTAACCACATATGACAATCTGACAGATGAGGGGTAGACCAAAGATATAACACCTAAATAATTCAAAAGTATGCAAATATAAAATATTGTTCACTTGATAAAGCAGAAAAGTAATGTGGATCTACATATTTCAGTATAGTCTGCAACCAATACTCATTTGTTAGTTTGTTGTAATGTGATGATTTCTGTGTTGTACTGCTGGAAGCTATACCACTGGTATTTGATCACTCAAGCAGGTAGGTTTAAGTAAAAAGTCAAGACTAAGACAGACTACAAAGAAGTAGAAGTGGACCACTTCTGAGTGGTTAGACATTAAAAATTTTATGAATAGCTGCTGAGCATTGTCTGATACAATGCCTAAAGAGAGGCTCCTCAGCTTGGAAAGCATTCCAAACATGACTGGGCAGGAGCTACCTCCTCAAAGTAGAATTGACCTAATGACAGGAATGGAACAAAGATTACAGGACCTTCATTTGCTGATGGGGTACACTTCAAAATAAGAAGCAGCAGCTGCAAACATTCATTCATAATCAGAAAATGGAATGAGGCATGAGTCTAGGAAAATTGTATGCACCAAAAATGAAATGGTATGCATAAATATCAATAGCTTAGGCACTAGTGAGATGAAATGGACTGGCAGTGGCCATCTTGAATCGACATTCCTGGTTTAGTATGCCAGGAATGACAAATTGAAGAGAAATGGTATTGCATTCATTGTCAAAAAGAATATTTCAAGATCTATCTTGAAGTGTAATGCTGTCTGTAATAGGATAGCCATACACCTACAAAGAGGACCAGTTATTACCACTATTTCCAGTCAGAATCGACTTGATGGCAGTGGGTTTGGTCTTGGATTGGTTCTTAAGGGAGATATTTTTTAACATCACCATTCAGACTTGCATTTAAATACATATACTGCTATGCTTTATCTCTCCAATTGAATTATAAATTCCAGAAATTGTACCTCTCAAATGTGGTGCTGTAGAATAAGCACTAGACTGCTAACCACAAGGTCAGTGGTTCAAGCCCACCAGCTGTTCCTCAGAAATGTTATACAGCGTTGCTATGAGTAAGAACTATTATTCAAATTTACTTACTAACCACTAAAGCTTATGGACTAAGCTTGAAGACTAAGGTGCACCTGACCCAAGCCATGGCATTTTCAATAACCTCATATGCATGCAAAAGCTACACAGTGAATAAGAAAGACCGTAGAAGAATTGATGCATTTGAGTTATGGTGTTGGAGGAGAATACTAAAAGTGCCATGGGCTGCCAAAAGAACCAACAGATCTGTGTTGGAAAAAGCAGAGCCAGAGTGCTCCTTGGAGGCCAAGATGGCCAAACTTTGTCTCTCATACTTTGGACATATTGTCAGGAGGGACCAGTCACTGGAGAAGGAAATCATGTTTGACAAGGTTGGGGGTAAGAGAAAAGAGGAAGACCCTCAGAGAGATGGATTGACAAAGTGGCAGCATCAATGTGTTCAAGCATGACAACAATTGTGAGGTTAGACCAGGACCAGGCAGTGTTTCATTCTGCTGTGCATAGGGTGACTATGAGTTGGTACTGACTTGATGGCACCTAACAACAACAACAACCACTAAAGCCAGTGATTATGAAATTGAAGAATTCTAACAACTTCTTCACTCTGAAATTGACCAAACATGTAATAAAGATGTATTGATAATTACTGGTGGTTGGAATACGAAAATGGAAAAAAAGAGGAAGAGCAAGTAGTTGAAAAATATGGCCTTAGTGATAGAAACATCACATGATAGAATTTTGCGGGACCAACAACTTACTCATTGCAAACAACATTTTGTCACAACATAAATGGTGACTATAAATGTGAACATCACCAGGTGGATTAGAAGAATGAAATTGGCTACATCTGTGGGACGAGATGGTAGAAAAGTTCACTATTGTCAAACAAAATAAGCTCAGGCCCAGACTGTGGAACAGACCATCAGTTGCTCATTTGCAAATTCAGGATGAATCTGACGAATATTTAAATAACTCCACAATAGCCAAAATAGGGCCTTGAATATATCCAGTCTAAATTTAGAGACCATTTCAAGAAGAGATTTAATGCATTAAACACTAATGACTGAAGACCAGAAGAGTTGTGGGATGACATCAAGAAAATCATGCATGATGGGCACAAAAAAAAGACAGGGAGGAAAGAAAATATCAAAATTGATATCAAAAAAGACTTTGAAACTTGTTGATATGCACAAAGAAGCTAAAAATAAGAAAGTAAAAGACATGAGCAGAAAATTTCAAAAGCTCAAGAAGACAAAGCAAAATATTACAGTGAAATGTGCAAAGACCTGGAGTTAGAAAGCCAAAAGTTCCCCCCCTCCAAAAAAAATAAATAATAATTCAGTATTTCTCAAGCTGAAAGAACTGAACAACAAATTTAAGCCTTGGGTTGCAATTTTAAAGGGTTCTCTATACAGGGTCACTATGGATCAGAACTGACTCAACAGCACTTAACAACAACAACTAGCAGAATATTAAATATCAAAAGAAAATGGAAGAAATATACAGCATCACAATACTACAAAAACAAAAGACCACTGATCAACCATTTCAAGAGGAGTATGTGATCAAGGACCAATGGTACTGAAAGAAGAAGTCCAAGTTGCACTGAAAAAGCTCTGGTGAAAAACAAGTCTCCAGGAATTGGAAGAATACAATTTGAAATCTTTCAACAAACTCATGCTACCTGGAGGTGCTTGTTTGCTCATGACAAGAAGTTTAGAATAAAGCTGCCTTGCCAACTGATTAGAAAAGATCCATATTTGTGCCCATCGCAAATATAGGTGACCCAACGGAGGGCAGAAACCATCAAACAATATCATTAATATCACGTGCAAATAGAATATTGCTGAAGATAATTTAAAAATGGCTACAACAATAAATCTACAGAGTACCACCAAAAATTCCAGCCAGATTCATAAGGGGACATGGAACTAAGGATGTTATTGCTGATGTTAGATGGATCTTGGCTAAAAGCAGAGAATACTAGAACGAAATTTACTTGAGCTTTATTGACTACCCAAAGGTTTTTAATTGTGTGGATCAAAAGAAACTATGGATAACATTGCAAAGAATGGATATTCCAGGGCATTTTATTGTGTTCATAAAGAACCTGTACATAGCAGTTTGAACAGAACAAATAGATACTGACTGGTTTAAAGTCAGGAAATGTGTATGCCATAATTATATCCTTTCACCATACTTATTCCATCTGTATGCTGAGTAAACAATCTGAGAACTTGAGTTACTATGAAGAACTTGGCATCAGATTGTTGGAGAACTCATAAACACTGAGATATACAAATGACACAATCTTGCTTGGTGGAAGCAGAGAACTTAAAATTTTTACAATGAAGAATCAAGACTACAGTCTTCAGAATGGATTGTACCTCAATGCAAAGAAAACAGACATCTTCACAACTGAACTAATAAAAAACATTGTGATAAATTGAGAAAAGACAAGTTGTCAAAGACTTCATTTCGCTTGGACCCACAATCAACACTTATGCAAAATTCATTCATCAATGAAGAAAACAAACAATGTATTGCACTAAACAAATCTGCTGAACAAGACCTCTTTAAAGTGCTCAAAAATAAAGATGTCCATTTGAGGGCTAAGGTGCACCTGATCTAAACCATGATGTTTTCAATCACCTTATATGCATGTGAAAACTGGACAACGAATAAGGAAGACTGCAGAAGAACAGTTTCATTGAAATATGGTGCTGGCAAAGAATATTTAAATTACCATGGGCTGCCAGAAGAACAAATAATTCTGTCTGGGAAGAAGTATAGCCAGAATAGTTCTTGGAAGTGAGGCAGTGAGACGTCATCTCTTTTTCTTTGGACATGTTAAGAGGTACCAGTCCCCAAAGAAAGACATCATGCTTCATAGAGTGGATGGTCAGTGAAAAAGACAAGACTCTAAATTAGGTGGGTTGACACAGTGGCAGCACCAATGGGCTCAAACATATCAACAACTGTGAGGAAGGCACTGGAATGGCAGTGTTTCCTTCTGTTATACACAGGGTTACTGTAAGTTGGAACTGACTGGATTTCACCTAACAACAACATAATAATAATCTACCAAATCTCCTAGAAAAATCATCTCTAAAAGAGTAGCTTGACTGTGAGTATATTCATGATACCTTTTTGGTGAATGGCGTCAACACAATTATTTTGAATGCTAACTAGATGATTTAAAGAAACCAGTTGTATTTTTGGTGACCACAGACAAGTTTGTGTTTAAGGACACTGATTGTTTCTGCAGAATTTCAAACTCTTCTCTAGTCTCTATTATTTACCAGTAGGAACGTGCCCTCAAGAGATTCCCTCTACCTCAGGGAACTATGCTGGAACTAGCTAAATTTTTGGCACAAAGAAGCCTTAGAGAGACACATGTGTTTAAAAAAAAAGAATTTCAAGTAGTTTCACAGGCACTTTCCACTATAGAAAAATACATACTGTGTACCGTTGAGTCTGTTCCAACTCCTAACAACCCTGCATAGGGCTTCTGGAAGTGGCTGGTGGGTTTGAGCTGGTAACTTTGATATTAACAGCCCAGTGCTCATCCTACAGCACCCCATCAGGATTAACTTTAGAGGATGTGGTTGTCGTTGAGAAGTGCCATTGAGTCAGTCCTCACTGAAAGATATCCTGTATAGAGTTTTTGAGGCTGTAAATCTTTGTGGGAATAGAAAACCCCATCTTTCTTCTGCAGAGCAACTGGAGAAGAAAGTAACTTGAACCACTGACCTTCTGGTTTGCATACAGTGCTTATCCTACAGAACCACTGAGCTCCTCACTACAGAGAATAAGCCCAAAAATATTTCTAAAAGTTTCCAAAAGACATAATATGAAAATTTAACACTTTTTACCTCAAAAAATTGTTATTCTTAGATGCCATTGAGTCAGTTCATAATGACCCTATGCACAACAGAACAAAACACTGCCCAGTCCTGTGCCAGCCTCAAAATTGTTACACTTCAGTCCATT
>NW_006408530.1:9797841-9799655 GCF_000296735.1 Chrysochloris asiatica
TCGCAGCCCTATTCGTAACTACTACGCTACCAGGGACTGGTTCCTCCTAATATGTATGAAATATGCGAGCTGAAGTCTGGCCATTCTGGCTTCCAAGGAGCATTCTGGATGTACTTCTTCCAACACAGATTGGCTTGTTCTTTTAGAAGTCCATAGTACGTTTAATATTTTCCTCCAACACCTAACTTAAATACCTCATTTCTTCTACAGTATTCCTTATTCACTGTCCACCTTTTGCATGCATATGAGGTTATTGAAAATACCTTAGGCCTCAAATGGATATCTTTGCTTTTAAACACTTTAAAGAGATTTTACATAGTATATTTGCCTAATGCATTTGATTTCTTGGCTGCTGCTTCCCTAAGTGTTGATGGTTGATCTGAGCAAAATGAAGTCATTGAAAACTTCAATCTTTTCTCTATTTATATGTATGTTGTTTATTGGTTCCATGGTGTGGTGTTTTTGTCTTCTTTACATTGATGTGTAACCATACAGATGGCTGTGGACTTTGAACTTCATCAGTAAGAATTTAAAGTCTGCTTCACCTTCAAGCAAGGTTATATCATCTGCATAACTCAGGTTGTTAATGAGTCTTCCTCCAATCCTGATGCCATATTTCCATATTTCTCTTCATATAACCCAGCTTCTTGGATTATGTGCTCAGATTGAGTAAGTATGGTGAAAGAATACAACCCTGGCACACACCTTTCCTAATTTTAAACCATTCAGTGTTCCCTTGTTCTGTTCAAACAACTGTCGCATGGTCTATGTATAGGTTCCTCATGAGCACAATTTTTAAGATACACATACAGAAATGTATTTTATAAAGATGAGATAGAAGGTAAGAATATATAGAAGCCCTACTATTTTCTAGCAGCAACAAAATTGTGTGCCTTTGTGGAATGCATATCTCACACATGTTGGAGCATTAATAGCGATCTCTTTTCAAGTTAGATTCATCCAGTTGTAACTGAATGCTTTACACTAAACTTTTACTTTTTAGTCTATAGACAATGCTTGATATACAATTTTTGGTGGCAATTGACACAGTGATTTTTAATTTCTTTCAAATGGCATATTTTCACAAACCGAACCATATGTCTTTCACTTTTTCCTTTTGATATTGAGCCTTCATGATATAACTTGTATAATAAACATTGTACCTTTCTCTTTTTAAAACCAAATGCTTCTGAGTAGAATGACAGGGTACTGACAGCACTGATTATTGCAGTTCAGAAGAAACTTTATGTGAAGTTAAAGGATGACTCAGTCTTTTGTCTCCCACTACAAAATGAGACAAAGACTCTTGGAAGAGATTTCTGTGACAACATGGAAAAAAGTAGAAGCAACCAAGGTAATGTATTGAGTATATGGAGGCTTTAGTTGACTTTTCCCTGTCAGAGAAAGGATGAGCATGATACAGCCAGTGGGGTACACTTAAATTTGTGACTGGGCAAGTGTTCATATAGGTAACACTGGCTAGGATGATAGATATCAGGATAGTGACTGATTGTGGTTGTGAGGACTTAGAAGAGGACTGTTCTTGAGTGTTAAGAACTATTGTATTTATTGATTGGATTAGTGCTTACCTGTTGTTAGATGCTATTAAGTCAGTTCTCACAGTGACACTATACAGCAGAATGAAACACTGCCCAGTCCTGCACTGTCTTCATAATTGTAGCTATGTTTGAAGCCACTGTTGCTGTCACTTTATCAGGGTCTTTAAAGGGTCTTTCTTTTGAGGGTCGTTCTCTTTTTTGTCTATACATAAAACCAAATGGCCACCACTCGTCTGTCTGTCGTGCTGTGGTGGT
>NW_006408530.1:9802686-9815093 GCF_000296735.1 Chrysochloris asiatica
AGAGGTTGGCCCAGGATCGGACATTGTTTCGTTCTGCTGTGCATGGGGTCGCTATGAGTCGGTTCCGACTCGATGGCACCTGACAACAACAACAACTCTTTTTTGTGGACCTGCTACTTTACTAAATATGATGTTCTTCTCCAGGGACTGGCCCCTCTGGAAAACATGTCCAAAGTAAATGAGACGAAGTTTCAATATCCTTGCTTCTAATGGTTATTCTGACTGTATACAGTCCAAGATGTATTTGTTTATCTGGCCATCCATAATTCAAATGCATTAACTCTTCTTCAGACTCCTGGTTGGCACTATAGGATCAGCACTGGACTGTGAACCACAAGATTGGCAGTTCAAACCCACCTGCTGCTCCTAGGAAAACCTATACAGGGTCTCTAGGGTCAGAGCCAACTCAATGGCACTTAACAACAACAAGAACAATTCTCTTCTATTTTCTTTATTTACAGTCCAACTTTAATATGCATATGAGACAATTGAAAAACCATGACTTGGGTTAGGTACACCTTAGTCCTCAAAGAAACTTTTTTTGCTTTTGAACACTTTAAAGGGTCTTTTGTCAAGTGTAATACATCCTTTGATTTCTTATTTCTGTGGGTGTTGATTGTGGATTCAAGAAAAATGAAATCCTTAAAAACTTCAATATTTTCTTCATTTACAGAGTTTTTTTATTAGTCCAGTTGTGAGCATTTTTGTTTTCTTCATGTTGAGGTCTAATCTATACTGCAGACTGTAGTCTAATCTTCATTAGAAAGTGCTTCAAGTCCTTTTTACTTTCAGCAAGCAAAGTTGTGTCATCTATACTATATCAAAGAATATTAATGACTGTACATAAATGTGTGTGTATGTACATGTGAGTGAGTATACAAATGTATACATGTTGATTGACCAAATTCTAGACTCAAAGCAGAACAAACTTTTTCTTTTTTAAAAATTGATAATGAGATCAGGAACCTAGGTGCTTTCCAACTGAATATCAAATGCCTTAATAAATTCAACAGTTTCATTTTCTTAGTGGGTTGAATTACAGTTTCCTAAGAGATAGGTCTACGTTTAATTCACTTTAATCTGTGACTATGACTTTATTTGGGAAAATGGTCTTTGTGATTGTAATTAAATTAAGGATTTCAAGAGGTCATCATCATCCCCAATTGTCTGGGTGAGCCCTAAATCCAAAGATCAATGTCTTTATAAGAGACAATAGTGGAAAAGACACCAACACAAAGGAGAAGGTCAAGTCATTGAGGAGGAACATCTTGAGCCACCAGAAACTGGAAGAGATATGGAACGGACTCTTACCCAGAGCTTACAAAGGGAGTGAGATCACTACTGAGAGAGAGTGTATCTCTGTTATTTAAAATACTAATATGTAGTAATTCATCATAGGTAGCTTAGGGAACTAATACATCTCAAATGAAGGGAGAAGAGATCTTTGCCTTTGACCTGGAAAATTACCAGGTGCCTCAGGAAGATCAGAACCTTGGCATCCTCCTTTCTTTCCATGTCTATCCGATATCTGATAGCTTTCCTCTTTCTTAAGATGATAATCTCTCCTTTAGAAAGTTATCCAGTAAGGAGTTTATAGTGTCCTAAGGCTCTATTAGTAAGCAGAAATTGCAATAAAATTCCCCAAACCATATTCATACAAAGAAGTGCCAAAAAAACCAAAATGTGGAAATAAAAGTGGTTTTAATTTTGTACTGAGGAAATTACTCAAAATGCACATTTTATTTCTGACATAGGCAACACTGCCTTTTTAAAATGGAAAATAAAATAAAATAAAATTGGCTTCTCTCCCAAGTCACTCCCACCGACAGCTCTGGTCCCAGGCCCTATGGAAAGCTTGATGGAATTTCTATGACTTTCTGGGGCCTCTGTCATTACACCTCACCATGCCTCTCAGATTTCTGCTTCCTCATGTTCTCTCTTTCCTGTGGGATGTGAACATGCACCCAGGACTCCTTCTTCTATTGCCCAGAACACAATTTTTTAAATATGCTGTTTAGGATTATTATTATTATTTTTTTTGCTAGAGAGCTGAGGGTGCAAGGATTTTTACAGGTAGTCTCAAGCAGGCAAATCAACAACCTGCTGTTTGTCTCTGAGACATTCCTCACTACAAGTACTTAGCACTGGCAGGTATTTCTCCCAACGTCTCTGATTCTCCATCTCCAGAACTTCTTCTCTTCCTTTGTCCCCAAACTGGGATTTCTCCAAATGTGCTCATTTCACATATAGAAAAGTTCCACTTCCCCTCTCTCTGTTTCTTGCCCCCAACTCATCATTGTTCTGCCCAGGGAGCTTTGTCTAAGGAGCTGAATTTACCCATTCATGCTTTCTTAAAAAGAATTTCCTGGAGGAAAATTCTATGAACAGTCGTTAAAGTTACACTTTTAATCTAATAAAAAATACAAGGGCACAGTTATTCTGTAATTGTTTGATGGGCCTGCTTTACTTTGTGTCTTCCGGTGCATCAGTCCCAGCTGTTTTACTGACTCATTTCTTTCCTCCAGCTGTTGGTAAAGCAGTCTGCTCCCTCTGCTAACCTTCCTTCTCTCCCTCTTGCCTCTCTCTCTCTCTCCAGCCTCTCCCTATCAAGGAACAGCCTGACATTTTTTGTTCATTAACCTAGTTGTTTAGTCACTTGATAAAATACTGGCCTTGGAAATATGATTTGCATATCTCCCAGACAAAGGTTAAATGTGCTCTCCTGCCTGGGGTTCTTGCCGTCTGTACTCTAGGCTTTTCCACAACTGCTCATGCCCACGTGGGGAAGGCAGGAGTGATGGATGAGCCACTTTCAAATTCCAAACCCTGATGGAAGGGAAACTAGGCGTTGAGTGTTTGATAGTAAAGTGATACATCAAAATAATGGATAATCTAAATTCTGGAAATCTAGATATGAAAATGGACTTTGCCAAGCAGGAAAGTATGTTTAATTCAGGCATTCAGATTTGGGTTATTCAAAAGAGCATTTCAGATAATAACAGTCTTGGCCATTATCAGTTCATCTGGAGACAGAGTGATGTGGGCAAAGCAAATTAATGGAATGTCTATGGAAGTCCTGCAGTGGCAGCTGATCCCAAGAGACTTTCAAGCCTTTCCAATTATTTCCTCTGGGGCTAAGGCTATGGCTCTACTACAGATTCTTTATTGAGCAGTGTCTTTCCATTATACTGGCAACTCATTGCCTTTCTAGTTCATCTTGGGGATTTAGAAACTGTCTTCCGTCAACCTTGTCATCAGAGTCAGTTACAGTTTTACTGTTTTGTAATTATATGTTATCATGTGTCCATTATGACGTCCTTTCTTCTGAGCTGACTTCCAAATCCCATATTGAGAGATATGTGCTCTTCACCATGCCACCAAAATGATTGCTTTATGCCCTCACAGTTCCCATGAAATCAAGGCCTAGAAGTAAGAAGCAAAGCCATCGTCTTCTGAAAGCTAAGTTATCTAGGGTTGCTATCACAGAAATGTCATGAAAGGTGGCGTTAACAAAGAGAAATTTAGTCTCTCACAGTTTAAGAGGCTAAATTCAGGCCACCAACTGTAATGGAAGGCTTTCTCTCTCTGGGGTAAGCTCCTTGTCTCCTTTCAACTTCTGTGGACCTGGCATTTCTTAGACATCTCCATGTGGCTTAGCATCAACCTTCCTGTGGGTCTAGGATGTTCTCAGTGCAGGGACCCCAGGGTCAAAGGTGGCAGTGAGATCTCTTTTCACTTGGCTTCCCCCCCCCCCACACACACACACACACTCTCCTTTATCTCTTGTAAGATAAAAGGTACGATTCAAGTGAGGGTAGAACTTAAGTAAAGGTGGGACTTGAGTAAGGGTGGGACTCAATATAGACAGCAGGCTAATCCTGCATCATTAACATAGTTTTGCTGTTAGGTGCTGTGGAGTCAGTTCCCCTACACACAACAGAACAAAATGCTGGCCAGTCTTGTGCCATCCTCACAATTGTTTCCATGCCTGAGCAGATTGTCATAGCCCTTGTGTCAATCCATCTCATTGAGAGTCTTCCTCTTTTTCACTTCCTCTTTACTTCTCCATGGACCAGTCTTTTTTGATATGTACATATAAAAGTTAGGATTTATGGCACATGAAATAGGGAGGATTATATTAGATCTCTTAGTGGAAGACAGCTCTGCCATACTGGGAATCATGGCCTAGTCAAGTTGACACATATTTTTGTTATTGTTGTTAGGTGCCTTTGAGTCGGTTCCTACTCACAGTGACAGCAGAGCCAAACACTGCCTGGTACTGTGCCATCCTCACAATGGTTACATTTCAACCCATTGCTTCTGCCACGGTGCCAGTGCATCGTGTTGGGGATTTTTTTCTTCTCTCTCTTTTTTTAACTTGATGTATATTTTGGGAGCCACAATTCAATCCATGACAATTACCATCAGTGATAATCAATTATAATATTAAAAACCAAATCCTGTAAGCTTCTCTTACTGCTCCACAGGAAAATGTTTTGGTGTGTAGAAACAAAACCATCACTGAAAACATAACAAGGCACATTCCCAAGCTAAAGCCATGACTCACCCTGTACATACAATATTGATTTTTTAGATTGCATATAATTGAACTTAGGTTGCAGTTTATTTTCCAAATGCAAACATGTGTTTAATTAGAGCAAAATGTGCATCCCTATAACACTGAATTTTAAGTGCCAGGTTCTAAAGTTTATTGATTGATGATTATTGTGGGGAAACATGAGCTCTTATGCATAAATCTTTTGACAGGAGCTGTCTGTCAAAAATAATGATCCTTTTAAAACTCATGAATAAATAATGATGCGGGTCCACTTTACATAAAAATACACACTCATTTACACTCTGTCCACTGAAATGAAATATGGTTATTTAAAATAATGACTCTGTGATGGGTGAGTAATGAAACATTATTAATTTAATACACATGGTATTTTATACTCACCCTCAATTTCATGCACCTATTTTCAATATGAACACATTTGGATGTAGTTGTGCGTGCTTTTTTTAAGACTTCTAAGAAAATGTCTGGTCCAGCATATCTTTTCATGGATGAGATGGTGAATTTTAATTCCACCACACTGGGGTCTCATTTTGGTCACACGCCGGAAAGTAATAACCCGGCTGTCATGGTGGTGATGTTTTATTGTCTGCCCTGACTTGGAACATCTAGGAAGAACCACCTCCTTTTCCTCCCATAGGAAAAAGTGTGAATAGTTAAGAACGAGAGCACGCATGCCATTTGCCATTTTTCATCCTTTCCCATCTGGATTTCAGTTCTGTTGAGCTTTCTTTTCTCTGCTTTTTTTCCCCCTTACCCCACCCTGCTTTTCCATCTGCATGTTGAATAAGAGTTAGAAAGTGATCCTAATATTTGGCACTTTGCTGAGTACTTTCACCAGTAATTCAGGAATAGAAGAATAGGAAAAATATGTCCCATTATTTCAATTAGTCCCGGTATGGATCTGTAGGATAAGCACTGGACTGCTAACCACAAGGTCAGTGGTTCAAACCCACCAGCTGCTCCTCAGAAACACTATACACAGTGTCTATGAGTCAGAACTGACTAGATGGCACTTAACTGCAATAATATTTCACCTGAAAGATTTAGCTTGCCCTTTCCACATCCCACTCTGGCTTTCTGATTATTTCTTCCTGTCCCTTTCTTCTATCTCTGATAATCATTCAAAATCAAAAGTGGTAGTAGTGGGAAAGGTAGGAATAGATTTGGAAAGATGGATAAAAGGGAATAATAGGTCCATTTTTTCCCCTCATTTCAAGTTCCTTCTATTGAAATTTCCAAACGTGTGTTCAAAGCCTACGCCAAAGTGGTTACAAGAGAGCAAGAAGAAGGGAGGGGGAAAGAAGGATTCAATGCTTCTTTTGGGAACACTGAGCTTTCATTAAAAGTGATGGAAAAATTTGGAAACAGATAATAAGGATGCTAGTTGAGCAATATGATGAGCATAATGTCATTAAAGTACTGAAGAGCAGAGATGTCAGCTTGAGGACTAAGGTGCGCCTGACCCAAGCCATGATATTTTCAATAACCTCATATGGATGCAAAAGCTGGACAGTGAATAAGGAAGATCGTAGAAGAATTGATGCCTTTGAGTTGTGGTGTTGGAGGAGAATACTGAAAGTGCCATGGACTGCCAAAAGAACCAATAGATCTGTTTTGAAAGAAGTGCAGCCAGAGTGTTCCTTGGAGGCCAGGATGGCTAAGCTTCGTCTCTCCTACTTTGGACATATTGTCAGGAGAGAACAGTCGCTGGAGAAGGATGTCATGCTGGGTAAGGTGGAGGGTCAGAGAACAAGAGGTAGACCCCTAACGAGATGGATTGGCCAGGTGGCATCATGATGGCATCGAGTGTGGCAGCGGTAGTGAGGTTGGCCCAGTATCGGACATTGTTTCGTTCTGCTGTGCATGGGGTTACTATGAGTCCGTTCTGACTCCATGGCACCTGACAACAACCACAACAACAACTGAACCCCATTTATATAGTGAAACTCTAAGTATTTTATTTTATTCAACAATTGTGATAATCAGTGTGGTTGAAGTAACCATGTCTGCCCTGATTCTTTAGAATTCTATTTTACTTGTGTTCTGTTGGCTATTGTAAGATATTTGGGCCAGGATTCTGGATACATTTTCATTTTTGTTGTTGTTAAGTGCTGAAGAGTCAGTTCTGACTCATAATGATCTTGCATAAATCTTTGTGGGAGTAGAAAACGTCATCTTTCTTCCATGGGGAAGCTGGTGAGCTCTAACCCATTTTCAGTGAGTGATTACTTATGTAACTGTTTAAAAAACCATTATGCAGTACTAAGTCTTATTTTCCTCCCAAATTCTGGTTGCTTGATTTTCCTGGTGGGAGAAACGACTGTGAGCTATTGCTTTTTGTTCAGTCCAGAAATATTTGGATATAAGATCCCTTTGCAGATCCTTTCTGAAGGTTTGCTATTCCTTCAGTTGCTGCAGTTGGGTGAGTGTTTTAAGTTCACTTTGAATATAAAAGTTATTTGTTCTCTGAAGCCCAAAAGATTGACTCAGAGTTTTGTGTTACATTACTCTAGGGACCGTGTGAAACACATCTTTGCAGCAAGAGCACAGGGACCTTATCTTTCTAAGCCCCTGGCAGTATTTGGTGTTTCCCTTTACATTATGCCTGATTCATTTTTGTTGTTGTTGTTGGTTTGGGTATAGAATTACAAGGATGTCAAGACAATTTGACTATTGCTCTGTCATCTACTTTAGTCTTAAACTATCTGGGAATTTGAAAATAAAAGGTTCTTCATTGTCATATAAATCCTGAATGAAAACACTAGAGGTTTCAGATTAAGAATAGAGAACATAACAAGAAACCTCAAAGTGGATATTAATTCATTAATCAGTACTACTTTATTTTGACTATTAATACAGTTCACATGATATAGTTGTTTTGTTGTTTTAACTTTCATATTATAAGTATAAAATACACACAGTAAATTCCTCCAAAATACATATATTAATAATTATTGCAAAGCAGACAACTGTCTGATGTAGGCCCATATGAAGAAATAAAAATTCCTACAACTTGAGGAACTAGAAAGAGAAGAGCAAATTAAGCCTAAATCTACCCTAATAGAAATCATAACAGAAAAAAATGAAGTTAAAAAAGGAGTGAGCAAGCAAATCAACAAAACCAGAAGTTGGTTCTTTACAAAGTTCAGTAAGATTGACAAAACTTTAGCTAGACTAACAAAGTAAAAAGAAAATATACAATTATCCAAAATAAGAAATGAAAGAGGAATCATTACAACTGATCTGATAAAAAGAAAAAGAATTATGACAGAAAAATGTAAAAATGTATAGCAAGAAAGTGTATAAACTAGACAAAATGGAAAAATTCTCAGAAGCACACAGCCTAATCATAGCAATAGACCAAAACAAGTGAAGAAATTGAATCACTAATCAAAAACTTCCAGCAAAAGTAAGTAATTTGGAACCAGATGGTTTCACTGGAGACTCTGACCAAACATTCAGAGAATTGATACCAATACCAACTCTTTCAAAAGACAGAAAATAATTGAATATGCCTGAATTCATTATATAAAGCAAACACAATTCCAATATCAAAACAAAACAAAGACACCACCCAAAAAAAGAAAACTACAGGTCAGTAACAATAATGAGCGTAGATATAAAAATCCCAGCAACAGACTAGTGAACATAATTAAATACCATTTTGAAAGAGTCACACATTATGAGCAAGTGGGCTTTTTTTCCAGGAATTTAGGAATGTCCTACATTAGAAAAATCAACCAAAATCAAATAGCATCACTGGAACATCACTATGGATACAAAAAGAAGCATTTGATAAAACACAACACCCTTTCTTGAAACTGTCAAGATTTGACTATAATGGAGTTCCTCAACATAATTCATAATTCATAAATCTGACAAACTAATAGCCAACACTATTTTTAAAGGAGAAAGAGAACTTTCCCCTCAGAAACATGGCAATAGTGCCTGTTTCACCACTTCTACTAAATATTGTGTTATATGTTCTAGCCACAGCAATAAGACAAGAAACGTAAATAAAAGGTACTCAAATCAGAAAAGAAGTACAATGCTGTCTAATCATGAATGACATAATGCCATATATTAAAACAAACAAACAAACAAACAAACAAACAAACAAAAACAATGAATCAACCAGAAAGCTCCTACAGAAAATAGAGAAAGTTAGCAAGGTTTCAAAGTACAAGGTCAACAAATAAAAATTAGTTGAACTTCTATATACTATCAATGAAAAAGCTGAAAGGGAAATTATGGAAATGATTCCATTTACAATAGCATTTTAAAGAGAATAAAACATCTAGGAATAAACTTAACTAGGGATGTTAAAGATTTATACAATGAAAAATATTTAAATGCTGAAAGAGGTTAAAGAAGACTTGAATAAATGGAAAGATTATGGGTTGGAAGACTTGATGTTGTTAGTCTGTTAACAATATTCAGTGAGATTTTTAGATTTCAGCTTTCATTACAGAAATGGAAAAAAAAAGAAATCTGAACTTTATCTAAAATAGCAAGTGGTCCAGATTAGCTAAAGCAATGTTGATAAAGAACAAAATAAGAGATTCTTATTTTCTGATTTTAAAACATATCATAAAGCAACAGCAATCAAAACAGCCTGGGGCAGATATAATAACAGATACAAACACCAATTAAATAGAACTGAGAATCCAGAAATAAACCCATATATCTATGTTGTTGTTAAGTGCCATCAAGTCGATTCTGACTCATAGAGATTCTATATAGGGTTTTTGAGGCCTTAAATTTTTGTGGGAGCAGAATACTTCATCTTTCTCTCATGGAGAAGTTGGTGGGCTTGAAGCACAGACCTTGCGATTTGTAGTCCAGTGCTTATCTTATGGAGACATTGCACTTCCCTCACATACTTATGTATAGTCAAATTACTTTGACAAGGGTGCTAAATCCATTTTGAGAAAGAAGAATCTCTTAAATAAATGGTGTTAGGAATTAAAAACAATGCAATCATTGTGAAAAACAATATAATGACAATACTAAAAATTAAACTACCATGTGGTTGTTAAGTGCCATCGAGTTGATTCTGACTCATAGCAACCCTGTATAGGGTTTCCAAGGAGCAGCTGGTGAGCTTGAACCACTGACCTTGCAGTTCAACCAACTTTGCAGTCTGACACATTAGCCCACTGCATCACACCAGGACTCCCATAAGGCCTAGCCAATCCAGTGGTAGGACTATACCGAAAAGACTAGAAAGTAGCACCACTGACAGTATATATACACCAGTGTTCATTGTAGCACTTTTCACAATAGCCAAAAACCTAAATGTCCATTAACAGGTAAGTGAATTAACAAAATGTTATATACATCAAATGGAATGCTACTCAGTCAGAAGGAGAACTGAGGTTTTGATGAATGCTACAATATAGAGTGAACTTGAAGACATTGTGCTGAGTGAAATAAGTCAATCACAAAAGGACAAATGTATGATCTTATATATACACTCGTGGAAGCAGCAGTCAAGAAATCCAAGCATTAGGCAAATCTACTATTTAAAAACCAAAAACAAAAACTTCTTTTAAAGTGTTAAAGAACAAAGATATCAGTTTAAGGACTAAGGTAGCACCTGACCAAACCATGGCTTTTTCAATTGCCTCATATACATGTGAAAGTTGGGCAATGAGTAAGGATGACTGCATTTGAATTATGATGTTGGAGAAGAATATTAAAAGTATCATGAATTACCAGAAGAACAAATATATCTGTATTCGAAGAAGTGCAACCAGAATGTTTCTTAGATGACTGGATTATGAGACTTTGTTTCTTAAAACTGCCTCCTTTGACATGAGACCAGAACTAGATGTTGCTAAGTTCTGTCAAGTCAGTTATGACTCATAGTCATCCTGTATTGGGTTTCCAAAGAGCAGCTAGTAGATATGAACCATTGACCTTGTGGTTAGCAGTACAGTGCTAATCCTACAGTGCCACACCAGTACTCTAGAACAAGATAATGCCCAGCTACCATTATTGAACATTTTGATAAACGATTCCTTAATAGAATCATGACTGAAAGGTAGAAACTGTGTAACAGAATTTTAAATTCTTGTGGAATCCTGACTTTTTGGAGTCATTAAGGATGGATGAACCTCCTATCCCAAAACTATTGCCATGCATGATCTTTAGACATTAAAACAAAAATATCTCCTGAAGTCTTTTTAAAATCAAATAGCTGTTGAACTTAAGTAATAAAGAATTGAGCCTTGAGCATTGTGCTCTTTTAGATAAAAGGCAAAAGTTAACTCAAAAAATCAGATAGAAAGGTAAGAAGTGACTGGCTTACAAGCTTTCAAGAGAGAACCTAGATCCAGAGGGCGTGGAGGAAAGTAGAATCTCCACTGAGTATTATCCAATCTATCTAGGCAGGGATGATGAAAGGAAATGCAGATAGGTTTCTTGTGATACAATAGTGAATAATTGTTAACAGAACTGACTGTGAGGGTTCTAAATGTAGAGGTATACACTTTGTAGCAAGAAGGGGAGTGATTAACTTTGCAATCTCGGAGCAGAGGTCCCTGGGGCCATGAAGGAAGAAGAGCGGAGAGCAAGACCCTACCCAGAGCAGAGATGATGATGTGGAGAGATGGAGTAGCTGGGGACTTTAGACCCAGAAAGGGAGAGGGGCTGTGTGCTGACCGGGTGGTGGGGTGAGGGGGCAGGCTTTTAGGATATACCCTTTGTTTGGTTGATGATGCATGAAGGCGATTGTAACCATGGCAATGAAACGATATACAATAGGATGAATGTAAAACTGATGTTCTCCCACATAAACTATCACATAATTCACAATAAAACATTTTTAAAAATTAGATAGAAAGCTTAGAGTGCAGTGAATTTATACTAATGGAGGGGTGAGAAAGGACTGTACAAACTGGTGAATATAATTATTGTGCAATGAATTGTACATGTAAAAATTATTGAATTGGTGTATGTTCTGTTGTGTATATTCTCAGCAACATCAACAAAAAAGAAAATCAATTATATTAAAAAAACAAAAGGAAATTCGTCTCCTGACCTCATGATAATTGCCCTCTTCTCCGTAATCTCAGAGGTAACCATTGTTGTGATTTTTAAAGTAATTTCTTTGTTTCTTTGCCATCACTCACCTGTCAGTTTGTTGTACTGTAGTGGTTCATGTATTGTTGTGATGCTGGAAGCTATGCCACCAATATTTTAAATACCAGCAGGGTCACCCATTGTAAACAGGTTTCCATGAAGCTTCCAGACTAAGAAAGACTAGGAAGAAGGAGGGGCAGACCACTTCTGAAAGGTTCGTCGCTGAAAATCTTTCAAATAGCAGAGAAACATAGTCTAGTATAGTGCAGGAAGATTAGTCCCTCACATTGGAAACCACTCACAATACGACTGGGAAAGAGCTGCCTCCTCAAAGTAGAGTTACCATAATGATGTGAATGGAACAAAACTTTGAGAACCTTCATTTGCTGATGGGGCATAACTCAAAATGAAGAGCTAGCCATTAATAATCAAATCATGAAATGTGTGGGATTTGAATCCAGGAAAATTGAAAGCTGTCAAAAATGAAATGGAATACATAAAGTTTAGGTACTATTGCTGTTGTTAAGTGCCTTGGTTCCAATTCATAGCAACTCTGCATAGGGTTTCCAAGGAGTAGCCACCAACCTTGCAGTTAAGTAGTCCAACGCTTATCCTACAGTGCCACACCAGAACAGGTATTAGTGACAAGAAATTGGCCATTTTGAATCAGACAGTCATATGGTTTACTATGCCTGGACTGACAAATTAAAGAGGAATGGTGTCACATTCATAATCAAAAAGA
>NW_006408530.1:9817788-9823312 GCF_000296735.1 Chrysochloris asiatica
CCTCAACAAGCTGGATTGACAAAGTGGCAGCAACAATGGGCCCAAACTTAATAATTGTGAGGATAGCGCAGGACTAGGCAGTATTTTGTTCTGTTGTGCATAGGGTCACTCTGAGTCAGAGGCGCTTTGATGGCATCTAACAACAAAAACAACAACATCCAACTAGGTGTAGGACTACCCACAAGGGTTAATTTTGGTTGTTTTTTAAAGTTAACATAAATGCATTAGAACAGCATATACTCATATCTAGCTTATCTTTTTGTACTATTTGGGTGTTTTTTGATGAAGTTCTTAAATTTCATGTAGTTTAATTTATCAATCTTTTTGTCTTATTTTAAGCATCTTTTGTGTCCTATTAAGACATTTTCCTAAGTGTGCTAAGATAATCTCCTATTTTACCTTTTAGAACTTTTATTTTATTACCTATCGATAGGATGAAGAGTTGATTCTTTTGTTATAGTGTAAAGTGGGGGCTCAAGGTTCATTTTTTTTCTATATTCTCAGTACTGTTTATTGAGAAACCAGGCCTTCTCACTGCTCTCTTGTCACTCCTACTTGTATATCAATCACCATAAGAGACTGCTTTAATTTCTCTAAATGTTTTCACTTGTCTATTTATCTATCCTTGTGCCAAGATCATATTATGAAGAGAATACTATAGCTTTATAATAAGACTTAATACTTGAGAAAATAAAAACTCCCATCTTTTTCTTCTTCAAGAATAATTTTCCTACTCTTAGCCTTTTGCTTTGTTATACACATGTTAGACTCAATCTCTCAAGTTCCTCTAAAACAACAACCAACCAACGAAAAAAATCATGTTGGGATTTTGTTTGACATTTCATTGAATCAACATAGGGTGCACTGGTATCTTTAAATATACTCTTCCAAACCATATATATAGTATGTTACTCTATTTAGATGATCTCTGATTCTAGTTTTCTAAATTTAAAAAATTTTAGTTTGGTTTTTATGGTTTTCTATGTTGTGAGAAGAGACTTTGGAAAAGCTCAATATTATCAGCCAAAACAAGATCAGTGGCAGACTGTGGAAGAGATCATCAATTGCATATACAAGTTCAGGCTAAAGGTGAAAATGAAAACAAGTCCACAAGAGTCCATCCTATCTGAACTTAGAGACCACCCTAAGAACAGATTTGAGGTATTAGACACCAGTGACCGAAGACCAGAGGAACTGTGGGATGACATCAGGAACATCACACATGAAGAAAGCAAAAACATTATTAGAGTAACAGGAAAGAAAGAAAAGACCAAAATGGATGTCAAAAGAGATTCTAAAATTTGCTTTCCAGTATAAAGATGCTAAAGCAAATAAAAAATGAGGAAGTAAAAGGGCTGAACAGAAAATTTCAAAGGGCAGCTCAATTAAATAAAGTCAAGAACTCTATTGAAATACGCAAAGACCTGGAGTTAGAAAAACAAAAGTGAAGAAAATGCTCAGCATTTCTCAAGTTAAAAGAATGGAGGGGGAAAAAAAACAAATCTCAATTTGCAATATCGAAGGATTCTGTGAGCAAAATATTCAATGATGCTGAAAGCATCAGAAGATGATGAAAGACATACATGGAGTCATTGTATGAAAAAGAAATAGTCATGTTCAACCATTTCAAGGGGTAACATATGATCAAGAACTAATAATACAGAAGGAAGAAGTCCAAGCAGCACTGAAGGCATTGGCAAAAATCAAGGCTCCAGGAATTGACAGAATAGAAATTGAAATCTTTCGACAAACTCATGCAGCACTGGAGGCATCACACATCTATGTGAAGAAATTTTAAAGACAGCTACCTGGCAACCAATTAGAAGAGATTAGTATTTGTCTCCATTTCAAAGACAGGTGACCCAATGGAATACACAAATCATTAGTGTCATTAATATCTCATGTAAGTAAAATTTTGCTGAAGATAACTAAAAAATGATTGCAATAGTACATTGACAGGGAACTGCTACAGATTCAAGCTGGATTCAGAAGAGGACATGGAATGATAGATATCATTGTTGACATCAGGTGGGTCTTGGCTAAAAAACGAGAATACCAGAAAGATGTTTACTTGTGCTTTATTGACTATGCAAAGGTTTTCAACTGTGTGGATCATGAAAAGCTATGGATAACACTGGGAAGAATGGGTATTCCAGAACAATTGTGCTCATGAGGAACTTGTATAAAGACCAAGAGGCAGTTTTTTAAACAGAACAAAGAGATACTGAATATTTCATAATCAGGAAAGGTGTGTACCAGGGTTGTATTAATTCAATATACTTATTCAATCTGTATGCTGAGCAAATAATCTGAAAAAACTAGATAAGTACAAATTGAACTGTTGAAAAGATTGAAGTTGTCAAATACTTCATTTAGCTTGGATCCACAATCAACAATCATGGAAGCAGCAGTCAAGAAATCAAATGACATATTGCATTGGCCAAATCTGCCACACAGACTACTTTAAAGTGTTAAACAGCATAGATGCTAGTTTGAGGACTAAAAGGAACTTGACCCAACTCATGGTATTTTCAATAGCCTCATATGCTTGGGCAAAGAAAATTGGTCAAAGAATAAGGAAGATGATATAGAAAAAAAAAAATGCATTTGAGTTAGGGTGTTGGAGAAGAATATCAAAAGCACCATGGATTGCAGGAAGAACAAATAGCATTTGTGTGGGAAGACAGCCAGTCAGAATGCTCCTTAGAAACACTGATGGCCAGATTTCTCTCGTACTTCAGATGTGTTATCAGAAGGAACCAGTACTCAGCGAAGAAACAATCTTGGTAAAGTGGAGGGTCAGAGAAAAAGAGGAAGACCCCAAAGGGATGGATTGGCATAGTGGTGGCAGCAATAGATTTTAGTATAACAATTGTGAGGAGGAGGTACAACTGAAAAGTGTTTCATTCTGCTGTGTTTAGGGTTGCTATGAGTTGGAACCCCACCTATGACAACAATGTTGCATCTTATGCAGAGATTATTATTGGAATGCTATTGTCAGTGTTCCTGTAGTAGAGCTATAGAATAACCACTGGACTGTTGTTGTTGTTAGGTGCCATCAAGTCAGTATCAACTCATAGAAACCCTATGTACAGCAGAAAGAAACACTGTATGGTCCTACACCAACCTCTCAATATTGCTACATTTGAACCCATCATTGCTGTCACTGTGCCAATCCATTTCATTGGTGGGTCTTCCTCTTTTTCACTGACCCTCCAGTTTACCAAACATAATATACTTCTCCAGTGACTGGTCCCTCCTGACAATGTGTCCAAAGTATGAGGGATGAAGTCTCCCCATCCTGACATCCAATGAGCATTCTGATTGTGCTTCTTCCAACACAGATTGGTTTGTTCTTTTAGTAGCCCATGGTACTTTTAATATTCTCCTCCAACACCATAACTCAAATGCATCAATTCTTCTACAGTCTTCCATATTCAGTGTTCAACTTTCACATGCATATGAGGTTATTAAAAACACCTTATTCCTCAAATGGATATCTTTACTTTTGAACACTTTAAAGCCACTCCTCGGAAACACTGTACAGAGTCCCTATGAGTTGAAATAAACTTGGCAACACTTAACAACAGCAACAACAACGTCCTGACATGGTAGCATAGTGCCCCATATGGTGAGCGCTGGACTGTGAACTACAAGGTCTACGATCCAATCCTACCAACCACTCTATAGGAGAAAGATGAGGCTTTCTGCTCCATGAAGATTTAAAACCCTGGAAACCCTGTAAAGGGTCGCTATGAGTCAGAACCAACTCAGTGGCACTTAAAAACAACAGCAGCACCTCTCTGATTTAGAAAAGGCCCCACCAACATTAAGGTGATTGTATGAAATGGGAAAAAAGGGACTACGTGGAGAAAAAATGAGATCATGTTTCTAGCTCCAATTCTACCACTTCTTAGACATAGAGTAAATCTTGAAGCATGTATTTCTGTATATAAACTCAGGACATTACTTTGGCTTTCGGGTTGCTTAATTCTTTCTCAGTAGAAAAAGAGACAAAAATTAGGGAATCTGTAAAAGTACGTTGAAACCTTTCTTCTGATTAGCTTCGAGCAGTCACAGTACAAGCTTTTTGTTGGCAGTGAAATCCAGCAAGCCAAAAGGCTTTTGATGTCAAAAATGGTTGAACGTCACGTGGTTGTGGAGACAAATATGCCCTCTGAAAAGATGTTTGACTTTATCAGTTAAGAGAAATGAAGTAAGTTGAAAAGGAATATGCTAAACAGGAACTTTAAATATTAAACATGGGCACAAGTTCAAAATATTTAAGAATTCCAAAGAAAGGCATTTCCTTTTAAATGTTTTCAAGAAAAATTCATATTTAAAACATTCTATTGTGTAATTTTTAATAATTCTAAAGTTGAACTGTAATTACAAGGAAATCTATTTCTGAAAAAGAATACTTTGTATCTGCCTCCTTCCTTTCACAACCAAAATTCTTGCAAGTTTTGACTATGTTTCTATACATACTGTCATCAATCTCCCATCCCCTATGTTTCACCCATGCTGTCAAGGTCATGTTATTGCCACTTCACAAACCCTGCTATTGTCAATGCCACCTGTGATTTATTTGTTGTCAAATGTAGTAGACACATCTTAGTCATAGTTTGATTTGACTTCTCGTTAACACTAAAAAGCTCTCTCTTTGAATGCTAGTCTCTTGGTTTCCATGTTGTTATGGATTGAATTGTGTCCCCCTTAAAATATGTGTGAATATGGCTAGGCCATGATTATCAGTGGATTGGCACTTATGTAATATAGCAGTTATGTAATCTGGTATGATTAGCACTGGTCTGATGTAAGGCCATTAGGGTGGGATGTAATACCTTTAGTCCGGTCATAGCCCTTATCTGATGTAAGGGGAATGTCCCTGGAATGTAGCCTGTATTACCTTCTCTGTTACCTCACCGTGCACTGCCAGCAAGTCCATTCTGACTCATCGTGGCTCTGAAAAGAGTTTCCAAGGCTGTAACTATTTATGGAAGAGGAGAAACAGGCTACATTTGTATGTTTAGGCTTTGAAAACCTTATGAATAACAGTGCAACGCTGTCAGATAACACTAGACTATTAAATACTGAAACATTATGAATAGCACCAGAATATTGTCAGGTATAAAGATGGAAGATGAGCCACTCAGGTTGGAAGACATTCAAAATATGGCTGGGGAAGAACTGTCTCCTCAAATTACAGTTGACCATGATGACATAAATGGAATAAAGCTTTCTGAGCCTTCATTTGCTCATCTTGAACAACTCAAAACAAGGAGAAACAATGACAAATATTCATTAATAATCAGAACATGGAATGTACGATGTATAAATCTAGGAAAATTGCATGTTTTCAAAAATGAAATGAAATGCATAAAGATCAGTATCCTAGCATTAGTGAGCTGAAATGGACTGATGGTAGCCATTTCAAATCTGACAATCATAAAGGTTGACAATGAATGAAAGAAATGAAGAGGAATGAAGTTACGACACTCATCATCAAAAAGAGCATTTTAAG
>NW_006408530.1:9824747-9829974 GCF_000296735.1 Chrysochloris asiatica
AAAAAAAAAAAAAAAAAATTTAAAGAGCTGCCTGGCCAACTGATTAGGAGAGATCCATATTTGTGCTCATTCCAAAGAGAGGTGACCCAATAGAATGCAGAAATCATCAGACAATATCGTTAACATCACATACAAGTAAATTTTTGCTAATGATAATTAGCTGCAGCAGCACATTGCAACAGGGAACTGCCAGAGGTTCAAGGCTGATTTAGACAAGAATATGGAATGAGGGATGTCATTACTAACATCAGCTGGATCTTAGCTAAAAGCAGAAAATATCAGAAATATGTTTACCTGTGCCTCATTGACTATTAAAAGGCTTTCAACTATGTTGATCATGTAAAACTGTGGACAACATTGCAGAGAATGAGTATTCTGGAATTGTAATCATGAGGAACCTGTACATAGACCAAGAGGTAGCCATTCAGACAGAGCAAGGGGACACTGAATGGCTTAAAATTAGGAGAGGTGTGAATCAGGATTTTATTTTTTCACTATTCTTATTCAAGCTGTGTGCTGAGCACAATAATCTGAGAAACTGAATGATATGAAGAATAATGGGGCATCAGGATTGAAGGAAGATTCATTAACAACCTGTGATATATAGATGACACAATCTTGCTTATTGAAAGTAGAGGACCAAAAATGCTTAGTGATGAATATCCAAGACCACAGCCTTCAATGTGGGTTGTCCATCAATCTAAAGGAAACAAAAATCCTCACCAATGGACCAATGAATAACCTAATATACATAATGAAAGAATGAAAGTAGTCAAAGACTTCAAATGGTTCCACAATTAATACTCACTGAAGCAGCAGTCAAGAAGTCAAAAGATGTATTAAATTGGAGACATTTGCTGGAAAAGGCCTCTTTGAAGTATTCAAGTGGAAATATGTCATTTGGGGAACTAAGGTGTGCTTGACCCAGGTCATGGTATTTTCCATTGCCTAATGTGCATGTGAAAGTTCAACAATGAATAAGGAAGATGGAAAAGAGTAGTTGTTGTTGTTAGGGGCCATCAAGTCAGTACCTACTCATAGTGACCCCCATTCACAACAGAATGAAACACTGCCTGTTCATGGGCTAGCCTCACAATTATTGCCACACTTGAGCCCACTGAAGCTGCTACTTCATCTCACCAGGCGTCTTCCTCTTCTCCTTTGACCAAACATGGTATCCTTTTCCAGCAATTGGTCCCTCCTGGCAATATGTCTGAATTATAAGAGATGAAGTTTGGCCATCCTGGCTTCCAAGGAGCACTCTGACTGTACTTCTTCCAACACAAATCTGTTGATTCTTTTGGCAGCCCACAGTACTTTCAATATTCTCCTCCAACACCATAACTAAAATACATCCATTCTTCTATGATCTTCCTTATTCAGTGTCCAGCTTTCACATGCATATAAGATCATTGAAAATATCATGACTTGGATCAGGCGCACCTTAGTCCTCAAGCTGACATCTTTGTTTTTCAACACGTTTATTTAGTCTCGTGCAGCAGACTTGCCTAATACTATATGTCATTTGATTTCTTGGCTGCTACTTCCATGAGCGTTGATAGTTGTTCTAAGAAAAATGAAGTCTTTAACAACTTCAATCTTTTCTCTACTGATAAGAATGTTGTTTATTGGTCCATTGGTGAGGATTTTTGTTTTCTTCACATTGAGATGCAATCCATACCGAAGGCTGTGCTCTTTGAGCTTCATCAATAGATACTTTAAGTGTTCTTCACTTTCAGCAAGCAAGGTTGTATCATCTGTATATCGCAGGTTGTTAATGAGTCTTCCTCCAATCCTGATGTCATGTTTTTCTTCAAATAACTCAACTTCTCAGATTATTTGCTCAGCATACATACTGAATAAATTTGGCGAAAGAACATAACTCTGTTGCACACCTTTCCTCATTTTAAGCCATTCAGTGTTCACATGTTCTCTTCAAACAACTGCCTCTTGGTCTATGTATGGATTCCTCATGAGCACAATTGAGTGTTCCAGAATACTCATACTTCACAATATTGTCCATAGTTTGTCATGATTCACACAATCAAAGGCCTTTGCATAGTCAATAAAGCACAGGTAAACATCTTTCTGGTATTCTCTGCTTTTAGCCAAGATCCATATGACATCAGCAGTGATATCCCTCATTCCACATCCTCTTCTGAATCCGTCTTGAACCTCTGGAAGTTCTCTGTCAATGTATGGTTGCAGCTGTTTCTCTATTAACTTTAGTAAAACTTTAATTGCCTAGCATATCAAAGATATTTTCTGAGGATTTCCACATTCTATTGGGTTACCTCTCTTTAGATTGGGTACAAATATGGATCTCTTCCAATCAGTTGGCCAGATAGCTATCTTTCAAATTTCTTGGCAGAGATGAGTGAGTGCCTGTAGTGCTGCCTCACAGGTTCCTCACTTTGTTGAAAGATTTCAATTTGTATTCCATCGATTCCAGGTGCCTTGTTCTTTGCCAATTTGAAATTATGTTTTTGGCAAAAACTACTGAAGACTGCCATAAGAACATACAAATCTCTGATGGAAGAAGTAAGCCAAAATACTCATTAAAAGCCAGGATGGCCAGACATCTTCTTTTATACTCCAAGCATATTATCAGGGGAGACCATTCTCTAGAGAAGGCAAATGGTAAATGGTAAAGTGGAGGATAAGTGAAAAGAGGAAGGTCCCAACAAGATGGATTATAGATGGCAAAGGTCCAGGGAGTGTCTTCTTCTGTTATGTATAAATTTTCAATGAGTCAGAGTTTACTTGACAGCACCTAACAACAACAAATCTTTATGGCAGCAGAAAATAGCTGGTGGATTTGAACTACCCACCTTATGGTTAGCAGTCTAGTGTTTATCTTAGAGTGCTACCAGGTTTCCTAACTTTTATGTTGCAAGAACTAAAAGGAGAGAAAAGCCAGCAGAGGCAAAGGGACCACATATTACCATGAAAGAAGAACCAGGAGAGGAACACGTCTTCTGGACCCAGGGTCTTTGTGCTGAGAAACTTCTAAACCTAGAGAAAGATCAAGACACATGAAAATCTAGAAGGTACAATGGACCCACAGATACTGAATGGAGACTCCACATAGAGTCCACATGAGTGACTGTTTAACTCCAGTGCTACAAACATTTCAGTTAGTATTCAGTCAATTCCTGGAGCAGTGTTTTTCACCAATGCGCTCAGTGCAGCATGGACCTCTTCCCTCAATAT
This sequence comes from Chrysochloris asiatica, assembly GCF_000296735.1. Classification (NCBI taxonomy): domain Eukaryota; kingdom Metazoa; phylum Chordata; class Mammalia; order Afrosoricida; family Chrysochloridae; genus Chrysochloris; species Chrysochloris asiatica. Next base: position 9,827,961 of record NW_006408530.1, read on the forward strand.
CATTGGTTCTTGATCATTTGGTACCTCTTGAAATGGTTGAACATCAGCCAATTCTTTTGGGTACAATGACTCAGCATATTCCTTCCATCATCTTTTGATGCTTCCTGTATCACCCAATACTAAAACCTGAGGCTTGAACTTTTCTTCAGTGCTTTCAACTTGAGAAATGCTGCATGTGTCCTTCCCTGTTGGTTTTCTAATTCCAGGTCTTTGCACATTTCATTATAATATTTGACTTTGTCTTCTTGAGCTGCTCTTTGAAATTTTCTGTTTAGCTCATTTACGTCCTCATTTTTTCTAGTTGTTTTAGCTTCTTTACATTCAAGAGCAAGTTTGAGCATCTGTTCTGGCTCCATTCTGGTCTTTTCATTCTTTATTGTCTTTAATAACCTTTTGCTTTCTTTCTGTATGATATTCTTGGTGCTATCCCATAACTCTTTGTGTCTTCAGTCATTAACGTCTAATGGATCATATCTGTTCTTGAGATGGTCTTTACATTAAAGTGGTATATACCCAAAATCATATTTTTGCTCTTTTGCAGTCTTGTTTTAATTTTATTCAGATTCAGCCTGAACTTACATATGAGCAATCTGACAATTAGTCCATAGGCTCGTTTTGGCTAATGATATTGACCTCCTCCATCATCTCTTCCCATAGATGTAATCAATTGATTCCTGTGTATTCAATCTGGTAAGGTCCACATGTATAGTAATCTTTTATGTTGTCGAAAAAAAGTATTTGTAATAAATAAGTCATTGGTCTTGCAAAATTCTATCATGCAATATCCAGCATCATTTCTGTTACAGAGGTCATATTTTTCAATTTTTACATTCTCATCAACAATAATTATCAATGCATCTTGATTGCATATTTAATCAATTTCAAACTGAATAACTTGTTGCTTTTGCTAAGCAACGTTGAGTCAGTTGCGACTCATAGCAAAAACTCTGTATAGGGTTTTTGAGGAATGACAGGTGAGTTTGAATTGAATTGATTTTTGTTTCAAACTGACTTTGCACTCCTGCATTTTATCCTGTAGCACCAAACTAGGACTCTGAAGAATTTGTTAAAATTCTTCAATTTCATCTTCACTGACTTTAGTGGTTGGTGTATAAATTTGAATAATAGTGGTGTACACTAGTCTTTCTTGTCACTTTTGTTGTTGTTAAATGCTGTCAAGTGGGTTCTTACTCATAGTGACCCTCTATAGGGTTTTCAAGGAGCGGGTGGTGAGTTTGAACCACCAACCTTATGGTTCAAACTGACCCTGCAGTCCAGCACATTAATCCACAGCACCACATGGATGTTCTGTCACAGACAGTCTAGATCTTGATTAGCCTTTTTTTACAATGTATGTGATTCCATTCTTCTTCAATTTGTCATTTCTGACACAATAAACCATAGGATTGTAGGATTCAAAATGTGTCTACTTCAGCTCAGCCATGCCTAGGATAGCAATCTTTATTAATTCCATTTCATTTTTGACCTCTCCCAATTTTCCTAGATTCATACATTGCACATTCCATGTTCTGATTATTAATGGACGCTTTGCCATATTAGCAAATGAAGTTTCTGAAAGCTTTGCGCTGTCCCCATCATTTTGGTGAACTCTACTATGAGGTGCCAACTCTTTCCCAGTTGTGTTTTGAGTGTTTTGTGACCTCCTATTCTGGCACCGTATCTGATAATGTTCTGCTGTTTTGGTCTGGTTTTCAGAGGCTAACCAGTTAAAAGTGGTCTGCTTCTCCTTCTTCCGAATCTTTGTCTGGAAACCTCACTGAAACCACATTCTCTTTTTAGGCTAATTCTTACAGACTCTTCATGACTTAAACCAGAGGCACTTTCTTGGTAAAATCTTACTTGAGGTCCCACCTTACAAGTCTTTATAAGTTGCCCTGATTATGTATTTACATAGACCTTTATGAGTCCCTGCATGGTGCCAACAGTTGAGCACTTCCTTATTAACCAAAAGGGTACGGTTAAAATCCACTCAAAAGTACTGCAAAAGGAAGGC
>NW_006408530.1:9830304-9831993 GCF_000296735.1 Chrysochloris asiatica
TCAGAAACATAGTTGATGTTCAATAGTTATTTAAATGTCTTTGTTTTCATCTCAAATAAATAATGTGATTTAAATAATAATAATGAAAGGTTCACAACACACCAGGGAACATGGATCCTGAATTTTAATATCAGTTTGTTTGAGTCATGAAAACAATGACTGTTTTCTTTGACTGCAGGAACTTACGACAAGGACATTACTGTTGTCAGTTAATAGACAAAGACCAGTTAGCGGGACCTAAATAGAGGTCATATGTAACATAGAGAAACTGTGGTCTTGTATGATGATGATGATGATAACAGCCACACTGAAATGTCATCGTAACACCAACCTCCACATACACATTATTTGAAGTCTGGCAATCAGCAATAGATAATATGTGCTTTTCAAAATGTAGTAGTCATGCCTTTGACATGAGAATCATTATCTTAATCAAATCACAAATATTCAGTGCAATTTTAAAATCTCGTTTCCCTTTTTGCTACTTGTTTCAGTAGCTAGAAGCTAAGAAAAGCAGAGGAAATAAAAGGAAATCAAATTTGTACCTTCCAAGTTTGCTTAAGGCAGTTCTGCTGTCTTTAAAAAGATCAGGGTAGGCAGTAATAATACAATCAATAAATGAGTTTGGGAGCATTTCTGTGGAATTCAATTATTCTCTCCTTGTCCCTTAGGACAATGGCTAATCATCATTAAGTTATAAGTTAAATTTGCCTTTGTATACTGGACTCCAGACTCACAAATCAAATGTGCACACATCATCTGAGGATTTTCTTGTGAAATTCAGTGTCTTCTTTGAGAAATACAATATAAACCATTACAGTCCATACCATCCTTTTTCACAGTGGAGATCTGTAAAGATCTTACAGCATGTGTTACCTAAGTGTTGCCCTTGTTCTGTGAAAGAAACTTCATAGCAAAGCAAGGCAAGTCCATCATAGAACTGAGCACAGTCCAAGTTCTTGAGGATACCTACTCAGGGAGCAGTCAAAATTTTATACCATATTAATAGATCTGCTCACCAGAAACAAAACCCTTTTGATTTAATACTTAAGTGTAAGGTTCAAGGAGACCCATATGACTCCTCTCGCTTGAAATCAGAGTCGAGTTCTGTTTATATAATTTGTCTAAATATAGTAATGCATAGATGTTTAAACAAAATACACGCTAGAGGCAAAGTATCAGGATATTAGCTAACAGTTTTTGGGTGTGTTGTTCCATATGACGTTAGTGTAAAAATATTTACATACAACATTTTAAAGAAATCACTTGATGTTTATGCTCAGTCCCACCCCACAAATAACATCTATATTCTGACTCCCTAAGAACATGAGTCAAAAATTAAAGATGGACAAAAGATCTAAACTGACACCACACCAATGGAGATAAATAGATGGAAAGTATGCATATGTAAATATGTTCAACATCCCTTGCTGTTTCTACTGCTGTATGCCATTGAGTACGTTCTGATTCATAATGACCCTATATACGGTTTCTGAAGCTGCAAATATTTACAGGAACAGAAAGTGTAGTCTTTCTCTCATGAAGTGGCTGATGGATTCAAACTACTGAACTTGCTTTTAGCAACCCAATATGTAAACCACTATACTACCAAGACTACTTTCATATGCTATTAAGGAATTGTAAATTAAATGAGATACCACTACACAGATTTTGTTAAGTGCCCTTGAG
>NW_006408530.1:9832768-9869989 GCF_000296735.1 Chrysochloris asiatica
TAATGGAGAAACCTCAAGTACAAGTACTAAATGAAAGAAGTCTGTCTGAAAATGCTACATATGTTGGAATCCCACTATATGACATTCTAGAAAAGGCAAGACTATAGAAACAAAAAAAAGATCAATGTGTGTTAGTAGATTGGGGAGGAGGGGAAAGGTGACTAGATGAATCACAGACATTTTTAGGGCAGTGACTCTATTCTGTATAATACTACAATGGTGAACACATGATCATAGCATTTGTTAAAACCCTTAACTGGGACTTCTGGTTTGGTGGCGGCAGAGCAGAGTCAGGTAGGACAGGCTCTGTGGGGGAGGGCCTGAAAATGCAGAGATGCAGCTCTCACAAAACTGCACCAGAGCTCTGGATCTAACAAAAGGGTCAGGGTGTCAGTTTCACACAACCACCAGTGGAAAAATAATGATATAAAGGAAAACATTGAGATTTAGAAATTGGTGAAGACACGGGACATCCTCTGCAGCCATCCCACCTGGGTGGAAGTCAGAGGGGGTGCTACAATCAGACCAGCACAGGGAACCAGTGCTAAAAGCAGCACAGTGATGATATTTGCAAAAGGAGGTGTGGAAGGATTGTACACATTTTTTTTTCCCTCCTCTTCCCTCGTGTGCCTTCTTTGCCCAGCCCAGACACCTTCATGTGGGTGGGTACACACTCCAAAAAAGTCCAGCACTGAGACCACAGCTTTCCCATGGCACAGAGAGAAAGAGCCCCATCCGTCCAAGGGCAAATTCTTTGGCTGCTGCTTTTGACTTCTGCCTGTGGGTCCCAGCCCTAAAGTTAACTTGTGTGGGACCATAAACCCCTGCTACCCAGCAAGACAAAAAGCTGGTTTGGCCTGACAGACAAACCATATGAACAATTTGTAAAACACATATAAAAAGACGCAACTATTTCAAGAAGTATGCTGTGCCACGCAGATACTTAACTGACCTTCAGAGACAAAAATAGTAAACAATCTTTTTCCCATTAACTTCTCAATATCTATCTGTGCACCTCTACAGTGGTGACTAGGGGAGGGGCCTAAGCGAATGGACACCACAACCCACTGCTGGAGGCTTCTACGGTACACACACACACAATTTTATTTTTGTGGAGGATCTTGTCTCTGCTTTTATATTGCTTCTGCTTTTGGGCCTTTTGATCACACATTTTTCCTGGAGGTGGGAGCCTTTTCTCCCTACATTACCCAAGAAGAGACAGCAATCGTGGCCATATATCCAAGTTATAAGCATACCCCATAATATTCCACCACTGAGATAAGAGCCAATAACAGCTGCTAAACAGTATATGTGAAAAGGGAAACCTATCTCCTGATCATATCCACCAGGAGATACCCAGTAAGCTTAATAACACAACAACAAATCAATTTAAGCATTAAAAAACCCACACAACTACTGGAAATGACAAACAAAAGATCTCAAAACATGTCCAAAACCAGAGAAGAGTAACTGAGACAAATGTGCTGTAGGCAGACAAAGGCTCACCAGAAGAAGAAATGCAGGTTTTGGATTGGCCTGAGAAAGAATTTGAAAGAATGATATGGAAACAAATTCAAATGCTCCAAAAAGGGGTGGAGGAAAACAAGGAAGAAGTCAGGAAAGTACTACAAGAGCAATCAAACAAGATTGATACAGCATTGGAAACAATTCAAAACCTGCAAAAAGAGGTCCAGATGATTAATAATAAAATATCAGAAATGGACAATACACTGAAAGGGGAAAGGAGCAGAATAGAATAGATGAAAGCCAGAACTAGCAAGCTGGAAGACAAATCTCTCAATACTGCTAAGACAGAAGAGCAACCTGTTGGGACCCGGCTGGTGAAAGGAAATGGGGATAAGACTCTTGTGATACAATAGTGAATAACTGCCATCAGGACTGACTGTGAGGGTCAAAAATGTAGTGGTAGATGTTTTTTGACAAAAGGAGGGGAATGATTGATTTTGCAGCCCAGGAGCAGAGGTATCTGGGACCATCAAGTGAGAAGAGTGGAGAGAGTGACCCTACCCAGAGAGGCAGTGACTCCAGGCGTGGAGACAACAGAGATGATGACATGGACAGATGGAGTGACTGGGGACATCGGACTCAGGGAAGGAGAGGGGCTGTGTGCTGACAGCCTGTGGGGTAGGTCTGTAGGGTGTATCCTTTGGTTGTTTGATGATGCATGGAGGGGATTGAAATCATTGCAATGAAATGAAATATGATAGGATGAATGTAAAACTGATGTTCTTCCATGCAAACCCACATAATTCACACACACACAAACCCCTTAAGACTGTACAGCATAAAGAATGAGCACTAGTGTGAATTATGAACTATGATTAATAATAATGCCTCAATATTGGTTTATCATCTGCAAAATTTGTAGCACATAACAGAAAGATATTAACTCTAGAAGAAGCAGTGTATATGGGGCAGGGGAAGAGAGAATAGATGAGACATTTCAGTACTTTCTGCACAGTTTTTCTATACATTTAAAGCTACACTGAAATATAAACTCTATTTTCAAAAAACGCTTTAGAATTTGGTTCCCAATTTTTCATTTCTGTGACTCATAGCTGAGTATCTGTGAAGCCTGAGATTTTGTTGTTACAGAAGGAAACTAATAATAATGTATGCTTTTACAGGTAGTACCCGACTTACACATACGAGAACTGCACTTACGCTATCTTGGTTTGTCTGCTTACTTGTTTTGACGGTTTCATTGCTTGTAATGAGTGATATATGCATCTATATATAAAATGTTGCAGGGCATAATTTGCTAATGTGAATACTGTCAAATGTTCAAAGTGAATACTGACAAATGTTCCAAGATTGGATTTGTAAAGATACCAATAATAAAGGCAATAAAAATGAAAAGTTTTGTGTGTTTTTTAGAGGTATTTGACTTGCGTTAAGACTATTTGCATTTTATAAGTTTTAAAGTTCTATTATTATTTAGGATTACCTATAAGCTTCTTTCAAATCTTACTATTAACAAACTGATCTCCATAAATCAGAGAGGTGGCAGTAACTGTGAACTTGCATTTGTTTGTGTGATTGTGTACAGGAAGTGATCTGCTAGCCCACTAAACATCTCTAGGGTGCTATGGCTTCGCAGAAGGAGGCCCCATCTATAGTTGGAGTCATTACTGCTCCATGTTGGGATAACTTGTTTTCCCTTTTTTATCCTATTACATCTCTATGAAGAATTCTAAGAATTTTTGTAATCTTTCAAAAGATCCCTTATTACATTTACAACTGATCAAGATCAGGATACTTGATGAATAAATATATACCTCAGAGGCAGCATTAAATAATGGAGTTTTACTTCTCTTCCACTAACCCTCTAACTCCAACGTATTACAACCAAAAAAGAAAAGCATCATAATATGTGCTCAGGGTAGAAACGTCATCTGTCACAGTCGAAATGTTGAACCTTGTCTTTGTAATTTTATGGTAGAATTCTAGGGTTTTTTTCAGCTACTCTAAGAGTTAATTAGGGAACAGTGTGGTGGTTTTATATGATAAGCACTGGGCTGCAAACCACAAAGTTGACAGTTCGAGTCCACCAGCTGCTTCCCAGGAGAAAGATGAGGCTTTCTGTTCCCACAAAAATGTACACTCTCAGAAATCCTATACAAAGTTGCTATTAATCAGAACCAACTCAATGCCATTTAACAACAGCAACAACAAGAGTTAATAGGATGCTAACGCAATTCAAAAAAAAAATTGAAATAATATTTTAATTCAACTGTAGCATCAAATTTTAATCTTCTTACCTATTTATAACCAATCATTTATTGATTAACACATTTCAGATAATTTTATATTTATTTTTTAAATGCTCCTTGTAATTGGCTTTGCTGTGTACATGAGCTAGGTTACTTGAGACAAGGTTTAGAGACAATTTTTTCATAGACTTTTTATACTTCTGATATTTTTAACCATGTGTGTATTCCCTTCTAAAAAAGAAACATTGAAACACTTTTTAAAATGCAAGTTGAACAGTTTCCTTGATACAGATAATGCATTTGTGCTGATAACTTAATACCATTTTCCAATGGAAGGATGTCATTGCAACTCAATACTTATTAAAAATTCAACTCTACTCTCATATTTCCCCTCTCTTTTAGACTTACAAATGAAGACCACAGAAATAGTGGATGTGGCATCAAAAATAAAGATGTTTGCTGGAGATTAAAGCTTGGGATTTGACTGGGAGATGAAAATGTCTCTATGACCCTGAACTCAGAATCTCAGGAAGTTGTAGGGATTACTGGACATAATCCCTGACAGAGAGATAAAAGGCTGAGGTATTCCCTCCAGAACCAAATTCCATAGGATTTCCAGCGTGTTTCTCCAGCCTTCCTGCCTCCCACACGTGGTCTGCATTATGTCTCCAGGGTCTGGAAGCCATCGAGAACAGTAACATATACAGGAAATGATTGTGGAAGGATGGATAAGTGAAAGTAGTTTAACAAAAGAAAACCAAACACCCCTGTTCGTTGCTGTCATTTAGGGATAGAAAGGGAAAAAAACAAAACAAAACAAAGCTGGATTCTATAAAAGAGAAGCTTACCACATGCTGAAGAAATTTATTTGTGTGCTTTATTGGGCTCGATCAGAAAAGATGGGGCATTGATGGTTCAGTGGTTGAAGTCTATTCCATGGAAATCTGGGTTGAATTCCCAGCTAATGCACTCCTAGAATGGGCTTGCTATGAAGTCTCCAACTGGATGGTAGCTAACAACTTTAAAGCAGATGTTTGTGACCCTTTGAAACTGTTGATGGATGACTATCATATGCAAGTTTGTATGGAGATGATTGAGGGGGCATATATGATGTTTTCTGACTGGATTGTAGACTTTTGTAGAGGAAGTACATGAACTTTTATTTGATAGACACTGGCTTAAGACATGCACTTAGGGTTAAATCCTAACTCTACCACTTAAAACCACGAGTTATCTGTCAGTTTGTGGTAGCTTGCATGTGGCTGTGATACTGGAAAATATACCACCAGTATTTTGAATGCCAACAAGGTGACCCAGCATGGACAGTTGTCAGCTGAGCTTCCAGACTAAGATAGACACAGAAGAAGGAGAAGCAGACTACTTCTGAATGTTTATCCATTGAAAACCATATGTATAACAGTGAAGCACCATCAGATAGCACCAGACTGTTGAATATTGAAACATGATGAATAGCACCAGAATATTGTCAGATACAGTGCCGGAGATATATAGTGCTGGAGAACTACAGAACCTCAAGTTGGAAGGCACTCAAATATGATGGGGAAGAGCTGCCGCCTTAAAGTAGTGTTGACTATGATGACACAAATGGAATAGCTTTCAGGACCTTCACTTGCTGATGGTGCACAACTCAAAATAAGGAGAAACGTAAGTAAATATTCATTAATAAATGGAATATGGTGTGCATGAAATATGAACCTAGAAAAATTTAAGGTTGTCAAAAATGAAATGTAATGCATAAACATCAGTATCTTAGGCATTGCTGCTTTTAAGAGTCATTGAGTTGGTTCTGAATCATAGTGACCACATATGAAGTTTCTAAGGATCAGCTGTTGAGTTTGAACTGCCAACCTTGTGATTCAAACCAATATTGTGGTCCAGTGGACTATCCTGCAATGACACACCAGGACTTCTATCCTAGGAATTGTTCTTGTTGTAAAGTGCCGTCAGTTCCAATCCATAGAGACCCTGTGTAGGGTTTCTGAGAAGCAGTTGGAGAGCTTGAACCACTCACCTTGAAGTTCAAACTGAATTTGCAGTCCAGCACATTAACCCACAGTGCCACACCAGGACTCCATTAGTGAGCTGAAATGGACTGGTATCTGATAATCACATGGTTTACTATGTGATTACCATTTTGAATATGGTTTACTATGCCAGAAATGACAAATTGAAGAGGAATGGCATCACATTCATCATCAAAACGAACATTTCAAGATCTATCTTGATGTAAAATGCTGTCTGCGATAGGATAATACCCATAAGGCTACAGAAAAGACCAATTAACACCACTATTATTCAAATTTATGTCCCAATCACTAAAACCAGTGATAATGAAATTGAAGTATTCTACCAACTTCTTCAGTCAGAAATTGATCAAACATGCAATTAAGATGTACAGATGTTGTTGTTGTTAAGTGCTGTCGAGTCTACTCCGAACCATAGTGACCCTGTATAGGGTTTCCAAGGAGCAGCTGGTGAGCTTGAACTGCCGACCTTGCAGTTCAAACAGATTTGCAATTTGGTGCATTAACCCACAGTGTGCCACACCAGGACTTCAGATGTACTGATAATTACTGGTAATTGGAATGCAAAGGTTGGAAACAAAGATGAAGAATCAGTAGTTGGAAAATATGGCCTAGGTGACAGAAACGATGCTGGAAATTGCATGATAGAATTTTGCAAGCCCAATGACTTTTACATTGCAAATACCTCTTTTAAACAACACAAAAAGTGGCTATACACAGGGAACTCACGAAATGGAATCTACCGAAATCCCATTGACTACATTTGTGGGAATAGATGGTGGTAAAGGTCCATATCATCAGGTAAAACAAGGCTAGGGGCAAACTCTGGAATAGACCATCAATTGTTTATATGTAAGTTAAGGTGAAGCAAATGAAAATCAGTCCATAAGACTGAAAATATGACCCTGAACATATCCCACCTGAATTTAAAGATCACCTCAAAAACAGATTTGATGCATTACACACTAATGATTGAAGAGAACAGAAGAATTTCAGCTTGACCTCAAAACATACAGAAAGAAAGCAAAAGGCCATTAAGAAAATAAGAAGGAAAAGACCAAAATGAATGTCAGAATAGATTCTGAAATTTGTTATCCAACATATAGATGCTAAAGCAAATAGATAAAATAAGGAAGTACAAGAGCTGAACAGAAAATGTTAAAGGGCAGTTTGAAAAGACTGTCAAATATTTTAATGAAATGTTCAAAGACCTGGAGTTAGAAAACCAAAAGGCAAAAACACACTCACCATTTCTCAAACTGAAATAAATGAGGAAAAAATTCAAGCCTCAACTTGTAATATTGACGGATTCTATGGGCAAATTATTGAATGATGCAGAAAACATCAAAAGAAGTTGGAAGGGTAGCCTTGCCTCCTCAACCTGCCTTGTTTTTGACTCCAGGGAAGTGATTCGGAAACCTGGTAATCTACTTGGGAAGTAGAGGTTACTCACCTGAGACTTGTAGAGTGATGATTCATGAAGGGTTTCCAAGGTTATCTACTCGGACTCATTTAAAAACTTTAAAGAAATGAGACCTCAGAGTATCTGTCACTTGTCTAGAGCAACCCAGTTTGTAACAGAGCCAGCAAGAAAAGAGTGCAGTTCACTTTCTCACAACTGAGTCCTCACTCTCCTAAGAGCAACAGAACATGATCACATCTCAGGTATCAGTGTCATTCAAGGATGTGACCATGAAGTCCACCTAGGAGTAGTGGCAATGCCTGGGCCCTGCTCTGAGACCACTGTACAGGGATGTGGTGCTGAAGAACTACAGCTACCTCCCCTCAGTGAGTGAGCAGATCTTACCATGTGACTCCCTTTAGAATGGAGTTCTCTATTTTCCTTGACAGGAAAAAAAACCCCAAAAAACAGTAAGTCTCAATTTGTACAAGTTAATGAGTTTTGAGAAGTGTATACACATGACAGTTGTTTGGTGCCATTGAGTCAGTTCCAACTCATAGCTACTCTATGCACAACAGAACCAAACACTGCTCCGTCCTGCTCCATCCTCACAATTGTTATGATTGAAAGCACTGTTGCTGCCACCATGTCATCTATATCTTTGGGGTTCTTCCCCTTTTGCATTGACCCTGTGCTTTACCAAGCATGATGTCCTTCTTCAAAGATTGATCCCTGCTGGCATCATGCCCAAAGTATGAGATTTGAAGACTTGACACTCTTGCTTCTAACATACATTCTGGCTGTACTTCTTCACCATCTATTTGTTTGTTTTTCTGTCAGTCGGTAATACTGTCAACATTTTTCTCTAATACCATAACTCAAATGCATCATTTCTTCTAAGGTCTTCCTTATTTGTTGTTCAACTTTCACATGTAAAAATAATATGGCTTGGGTCAAGTGTACCTTAGTCTTAAAACTGATATTTTTGCTCTTTAACGCTTTAAAGAGGTCTTTTTCTTGTGCCTAATGCAATATGGCATTTAATTTCTTGACTCCTGTTTCAGCTTATAGCGTTCCTTTCTGGGATTTTCGAGGAGTGACAGGTATATTTGGGCTACCAACTTTGCATTTGTCTGTCCAGTGCTTGTCCTGCCATGTCATACCAGGATTTGGAATGCCTTTCCTTAGTTAAATGAAATCATAAATTATATATTATCTTTTGTTTGACTTCTTTCACTTAGCATAATGCTGTTGAGGTTCATGCATGCTCTATCTTGCCGTTGTTGGGTACCATCAAGTCTGTTCCAGCTCAGAGCGACCCTCTGTAGAGTTTCCTAGATTGGCTGGTTGGTTTGAACTATCAGCTTTTTGGTTACCAGACCAGTGTTTATCCTGAAGTGCTACATCAGGACTCAAATCTTATGTCTCTATTAGTATTTGATTCTTTTTATCCAAAGTAGTATTTCTTTGTATTCATATACCACAATGTGTCCTCATTTATCAGTTGATGGACATATAGTTTTTCTACTTTGAGGCTATTAGAAATAAAGCTGCTATAAACATTGAAAACAAGACTTTGTGCTGACATTTATTTCATTTTTCTTGTGTAAATACCTAGGAGTGGGCTTGCTGTGTGTCCTGGTAAATGTAGCTTTCCCAGAAACTCTCAAAATATTTCCAAAATGATTATACCATTTTTCATGATCAATTGCAATGTATGAGTTTTCATTATTCTTTGGTGACAATATTTAGTTTGGTGTTGTTGCTGTTAGGTGCCATTAACTTGGTACCAACTCATAGTGACCCTATACACAACAGAACGAAACAGTGTCCGGTCCTGGGCCAACCTCACAATTGTTGCCATGCTTGAATCCATTAAGGCTGCCACTTTCCCAATCCATCTCGCTGGGGTCTTCCTCTTTTTCTCTGACCCTCCATCTTACTAAACATGATATCCTCCTCCAGGGACTAGTCCCTCCTGACAATATGTCCAAAGTATGAGAGACAAAGTTTGGCCATCCTGGCCTCCAAGGAGCACTCTGGTTGCACTTCTTCCAACACGGATCTGTTGGTTCTTTTGGTGACCCATGGCACTTTAGATAGTCTCCTCCAACACCATAACTCAAAAGCCATCAATTCTTCTACGGTCTTCCTTGTTCACTGTCCAGCTTTCGCATGCATATGAGGTTATTGAAAATACCATGGCTTGGGTCAGGTGCACCTTAGTCCTCAAGCTGACATCTTTGCTCTTCAACACTTTAAAAAGGTCTTGTGTAGCAGTTTTGGTTTGGTAAGGCATATTATTTTCAGAAGTCCATCCATGATGCAGACATTTAAAGTGCTGGGAAGTTTGAGTCCACCCAGCGGTGCCTTGAAAGAAAGGGCTGGCAAGCTACTTTAGAAAAATAAACCATTAAAAACCCTAAAGGCCAGAAGCCAGGACAAAATGGCGAAGTAGGCAGACACACTGAGCTGACCATCTGCAAAAAAGACATGGGAGCCCGAGTGAAACAAATACAGATGATGATCCTGAAACCCTGAGAGTCAGGGATGGGAAAACAGGTGAAATGGGTACCTACCAGAAGAGAAAACTAAACAGAGCAGCCAGAGAGAAGAAAACAGGGAACTGAAAGTTGATATGGAGCAACACAGCCATCTTGGGCTTTTGTGAGGAGCTGTTGATATAGCAAAGCAGCCTACAGACATAGGATGGAGCTGGAGGTTGGTGGCAAGGAGGTACATTTCTTCCTGGTCCCCATGCCCTCCTGTAAGCCAGGGGCCAATTCCCAACCTTGCCAGCCCAGAAGTCAGTGGCACCCCTCCTGTACAACCTCTGCTCTGCTTGGAATCAGACACTGGATGTAACATCCCTGCTTCTGTAGGACATGAATCCACCCTGAACTAAGATATACAATAAACAGAAAATTAAATGCATTCACACTTCCAGTCTCTATCATATTCATAAGGAGATAGGGGTTGAGTGCCAGAGCACAAACCAATATGCAATCATCAATCAAATATAAATAAGACACCACGGTGCCTTGGAGAAAACAGATAATTTCTGAAACTAGACAGAGTGTGTCAAACAAGTGGCCAAAACACAGATTCAGAAAATATAACAGTAGAAATGGTATCGGAACTACCTGATAAGGAATTTAATACTAAGGAAACTACAATGGCTTGAAAGAATGGTTGAGAAAACTGGAGATGAAATCAAGGAAAACATGGACAAAACCTTAGAAGAAATGAAGATGCTGATAGAATAAATGGAAAATGGAAATTATAAAAAAAAAATCAGCAATCAGAAAACCAGAAGATTGACACTAAAACTTCAGAAATAGATAATACATTGAAAAGACAAAGAAATGGAGCAATGGAAGGTCATATTACTAAACTTGAGGGGAACTCTCTCACTGTTCATTTGCTAGAGGAACAATCAGAAAAAAAAGGAACAAAAAAAAAAAACAATCTGAAGAAAACCCAAGGTTTATGTGGGAATTGGAATACCAGAACAGGCTGAGACAACAACAACAAAACATAGAGAATATTTTCTAAGAATTGTTGAAAGAAAAAATTCACTAATATCTTGAAAGACAAGGAGATCATTCAAGAAGTTGAACAAACTCCAAACAAGATGGTGGTGGTTATCTGCCATGAAGTTGATTCCCATTCATAGCACCCTATACAGGGTTTCCAACACTGTAAATCATTACGGGAGCAGAAAGCCTCATCTTTCTCCTACAGAACTGCTGGTAGTCTCAAACTAATGATCATGACGTTAGCAGCCCGATTTGTAACCACTATGCTACCAGAACTCCTTGAAACAAGATTTGTTGTTGTTAGGTGTCATCGAGTCGGTACAGACCCATAGTGACCTTATGCACAGCAGAATGAAACACTACCCGATCCTGGGCCAACCTCACTACTATTGCCATGCTTGAGTCCATCGATGCTACCACTTGGCCAATCCATCTCATTGGGGGTCTTCCTATTTTTCTCTGATCCTCCATCTTACCAAACATGATATCCTTCTCCAGTGACTGGTCCCTCCTGACTATATGTCTGAATTATGAGAGATGAAGTTTGGCCATATTGGCCACCAAGGAGCACTCTGGCTGCACTTCTTATGAGTTGCTGTAATTCTGAAAGATATGCCACCGGTATTTTAAATACCAGCAGGGCCACCCATGGTAGACAGGTTTCAGATGTGCTTCCAGACAAAGACAGACTAAGAAGACAGAGTGACGAACTACTTCCAAATATTTAGTCACAGAAAATCTTATGATAGCAGAGAAACATGGTCAAACAGGATAGACCCTTCAAAAACTCACCAAGATATACCATAACCAAGCTTTTCAAAATCAAATATCAGGAAAGAATTCTGAGAGAAACTCAGGAAAAAATGAAAAGTTAAATAAAAACGAGAACTAATAAGAGTAAACTCCGATTTCTCATCAGAAACCATGCATACAAAAAGATAATGGCATGACATATATAGAACTGCAAAAGAAAAAAAAAAATGGCAACCAAGAATCCTATATCCAGCAAAATTGTCCATCAAATATGATGGCAAAATGACACTTGGCCAAACCTTACTCTTAGCCCGAGCCCAACACTTGCCCCTAACACTAACCATAGTTCCAATCACAACCCTAACACTAAATAAAGTCTTCTTCTTGTTGTTAAATGCTGTTGAGTCAGTTCCCTGACTCACTCATGATGATCCTGCATAGTTCTTCCAAGGAGCAGTTGATTAGTTTGAACAACTGCCTTTGTTGTTCAAACTGATCTTGTGGTCCAATGCTTTACCATACAGTGCCATACTTAGACATAGCTATAGTCCGTGAGTCAGCCTGCTAACCTCAAAGTCAGCAGTTTGAAACTACCAGCCATTTCATGGGAGAAAGATGAGGCTTTATGTTCTCATACAGATTTACAGCCTCGGAAACCCTATCCGGGGTAGGTATGAGTCAGACCAACTCCATGGCATATAATCACCACGATAGTCTGAATCTTAACCCTCACTCCTTACTCCTATATACACATTCCATCAAAAAACAAAAAACAAAACAAAACAAAAAAACTTACCCTTACTCCTATATACACCTCCCCTACCCCCTACCCCCCAAAAAAAGCACCCTAAGGAGCACTGTTCTACTTTGACACTCATCACTAGTGCATCACCCTGAATTAAGATCAATACATCAACAACCTTTTTTTTCAACCGTTCTAATTGATGTCTAGAATCCTGTTGTGGCTTTGCAGGATGATGCACTGTACTGCAAAGCTGGTTTGAACCACAGGGTCAGCAGTTAAACCCGCCAGCCGTTCCTCAGATACCTTACCTCAGGGTTGCCATGAATTGGAGCTGACTCAATGGCAGTTAACAACAACAAAAAGTTAATTTGCATTTAATTTGGTGAACCTGAATATCGTTTATTTTACTTTTGTCATTTATTAATCTTTAATAAATTGTGTGATTATAGCTTTAGCCCATTATTTTTTTCTTTAGATTGATTTTGTGTGTTATTTGTTATTGTTCAAGAGTTTTGCAAACTATCTCTTCCTGTTGCTTCTGTTTATTGCCTTAGAGTGTCTTGTAAAGAGGAAAATACTTTCATGGTATTTTGTTGGTGGTGGTGGTTTTTGGGGGGGCTCTGGTGTAGCAGTGTACGATAAGCACTGGACTGCTAACTGCAAGGTCGGAGATTCAAAGCTGCTCCTCGGATACCCTATACACTGTCACAATGAGTGGGAACCAACATGACAGCACTCAACAACACATTAGACGTTTATGAAGCAATGAAACAAATTGAGGAAAAAATTTAAAAATCATGAAACATTTTGTGCAGCAATTGTTTCACAAATACCTTTAAAATTCTGCCTACACTAAATAGAAACCAAAACTAGAAAGTACAAACAATGCATTGTGGGTGTGTTTGGCACAGGAGGGATAACATAGAATTTCAAACAAATGACCCCTACTCAAAAGCATGGATTAGCTTAACAGAAAATGTTTGGTGAATGTATAGTTATATGTTTTAAACTATAAATTATTCAAGTATTTTGAATCATTTTTTAAAAAGTTCCTCATAATTGAAATTGTCAATGCTGGATAAGAGGGTTGTAACCATAGCACTCAACCTAAAAGTTAGTTTGAATGACAGGGTTGTCATTTCAAACTCACCAGCTGTTTCTCAGAAATCCTCTACAGGGTCACTATGAATTGGAATCGACTCAACGACACTTAACAACAACAACAAATGACTGTGCCACTCTGGGTGAATATGTTGGTCCATCAAGGTTGGGGGTTCAAGCCCAACAGCCGCTCCTCAGAAACCATGTACAGCGTCACTATGGGTGGGAATCAATTGATGGCACTTAACAACAGTAAGAAGCTTGGGTTTAAATCCAGATTCTGCCACTTAATAGTTGTGAGACCTTGAGAAAATAATTTACTTAACTTCTATAGAAATGTTTCTACATTTCCAAATTTGGGGTATTCACAATATCTTTGAGAAAGGATTCAATGCAGAGCTTCTTGGGAAAAAAAAAAAAAAAAAAAAACACTCAACACATTGTCCTGCACTTGGTAAACAATGGCTGCTAGTATTCATATAATTTTCTAAATTAAATTATAGTTCTTGGATCTCTGAGAATATTTTTCCTTAGCTGGATAGTATATTAGAAATGACACGAAACCTAACCATTATTGATCTTGTCTTGTGACCAAACACCAAATAAACAAACAAACAAAAACTTTATCCATTCATGATGGATAAAGATGTAGCTATTAGAGTTGGAATGATTTGGAAATTATTCATTTATCTTTTTATTCTATACACATTTGTTTATCAAGTTATATCCTAAAGAAAAATAGGTTTAAAATGGGGATAAAAATATGCAAATAAATAAAAATATAGATATAAATACCTTATAAGGGACTACAATGAAATAAGAGAAATGATAATGCATTCTTATAAAGTTGCATCACACTTATAAATATTCCTACCATAACTATGCTGTTATGTTGTTGTTAAGTGGCACTGATTTGAATCTGACTCACAGTGACTCTATATAGGGTTTCCAAGGAGTGGCTAGTGAGTTTGAACCACCAACTTTGCAGTTCAAATGACCTTTTGGTCCAGTGCTTACCCTACAGTGCCATACCATATCTTACCAATGCATAAATCTAAAGAACCTGCTCATAAAATCAGACATGATACCTAGTAGGATAAGCTTTCACCAGTTTTATTAAAATACTTGTTATGGTTCTGAGCATAGATTTCAAAATTGAGATTGAAATCCTAGCACTATCATTTATTAGCTGTTTGATATTGGGCAAGTTACTAAACCTACTCAAATCTCAGTTTTCTCAACTGTAAAATAAAGTTAAGAGTAGTTATCACAAGATAGTTATTCATAACAAGTGAGAAAATACATGTAAGCTGTCTAGAATGCCCAACACAGTAGTGCTTCAGAAGATAGCTATTATTATGATACAAAAGATTCAACACAATATGTAAAGGTTGAACAGAGGATATTTGTACAAGTGTATATCCATGAATGAGGTGGAGTATGCAGGGAGCAAAGCTATGAAAACTTGTTAGATATTACCAAACACTGGAGAGAATGAGTTGCTGGACCTGAGGGTTCAGGATCATGGTTTCAGGGATACCAGGGTCAACTGGCATAACATAGTCCACAAAGACAGTGTTCTGCATCCTACTTTGGTGAGTAGCAAATGGGGTTTTAAAGCTCATGAGTGGCTATCGAAGGTGAATTATTGGTCTTTCTCTGTGCAGAGGAAAGATGCATGATGGAATTTAAGATGCTTGGAATCTATTAGTCCAATGGACTAATGGAACATATGAACATCAGTCTCCACCAGAAGAACTAGACAGTATTGGCTACTACCAACTGCTCTGGAAGGGATCACATTAGAACAAACTGGGTAGAGTGAGAGAAAATGTCAAACAAATCTCAAAATTATATATAAAAAAGAAGACTCGATTTACTGGTCAAAAAGAGACAAGAGAATCTGAGTCTATGACCCTTAGTCACCCGCCGGACCTGGAACTGAACTCACCCTCCTCATAGATCAATTTTTTAATCAAGCAGTAGGTAGATGTATTGTTTGGAAAGGAAGAGACAACAACACTAGGGAGGTATGTACACCATAAAATGGTTAGCCATTCAAGGTCAGAAGGAGAACATTTACCTTAGGACAAAACTCGGGTTGGAAAAGGAGGTGGAATCGAAACAATAGAAATAATAATCACAGAGAGGAAGTTGGATAAACGATAGTACTTTGATAGAATTACAATCATTGAAATGAAATGAACTATATGATTTACTGAATGCCAAACTGATGATTTGCTCTATTAACTTTCACTCAATTCACAGTAAAGTTTAAAATAAATAAATAAAACTGCTTGAACATTTGAGCACACACACACACACACACACACACACACACACACACGACTATTCTCCTATTGCACAGCAGATTGCCAAAATGTGTTTACAAGGCCAAAGGTGGTGGAGATAACTCATGAGTTCCTTGCCACAGACTTTCATAGTCAGTGGCTAGGCTCCCATTTTGCCTCATTGAGCTAGCCTCCAAAAAGGAACCCCTCTTTTTGAATTTTTTTTTTATCTATTCTACTTTTTAACTCTCTGGTACTGCCCACATAGTTAAAGTCTCTCAAAGACATCAACCTTTTATTTGCAAACAGTCTCTTGATGTTTTTGTTTGTCCGTGTGCTTGGATTTGTTCCATTTCAGGATGTAAAGGATACACCTGATGTTGATTGCTGGTTTCTTTAGACTTTGTGTCTGAACTTCAGAAAACATGCACAACAATTTTACAAACACTTTTCATAACATTGTCAATTCCTCTAAACAACTGGAAATTCTCCTGTATAATTTCTGATTATTAACATGTTTGAGCTTAAAGTCTTCCTCTGTGAGTTAGTAATATATTTCAGCACTAACCCTAATATACCTTGTTCTACCATCAGAGTAGATGTCCAATAAATATTTGTTGATTGATTTTTTTCTGAATAATTGAACTCCAACGTCCCATTCAGTGTCTTTATCCACAGTTGTACAAACTCTACTGAATGACATTGAAGTCAGCTGCACTCCAGGTGTAATATGGAACAAATTAGCCAAGTACATCGTCTCTAGTATGTTCTCCACCAAGTTGTAATGTTTTGCTAACATTAAAGTAGTTTCAAGAGATTAAAGGCACTATGACTTTAAAAATAAAATTCACCTACCCAAAGAACTTAAAAAAAGAAAAGAACGCAAAGTGAAAATACCAAAATGTGTGAGCCTGTTAACAAAAGAAGGGAGATCACTTTCAAATTGCAAATGGAAATTATTCTTCATTTTATAAAGTCCCCATGGTTTCAGTTTCATCAGTGTACAATTCCAAATCAACATGCTAGGAGGCTGATACACTGAAGGTTTTGGTGTTGTTGTTAGTCATTGTCACGTTGACTATAATCATAGTAGACCCTACGTATAACAGAATGAATACTGCCAAGTCCTGGGCCATCTTCACAATTGTTACGTTAGAGCCCATTGTTTCGGACACTATGCCAATCCATCTCATTGGGGGTCTTCCAGTTTTCATTGACCTTCTACTTTACCAAGCAAAATACGCCCCAGGGACTGATCCTTCCTGATAACATATCCAAAGAAGGTGAGACAAAATCTAGCCATCCTTGCTTCTAAAGAGCATTTTAGCAATACTTCTTCTAAGACAGATTGTTTGTTCTTCTGACAGTCCACGGCACGTTCAAAATTCTTCACCAATATCAAAACTAAAATGCATCAATTCTTCTCTGGTCTTCCTTATACATTGTCCAACATTCACATGCATATGAGGCAACTAAAAATATGAAGGCTTGGGTCCAGTTCACCTTAGTCCTCCAAGTGATATCTTTGCTCTTTAACATTTTAAAGAGTTCTTTTGCAGCAAGTTTGCCTATTGCAATATGTCATTTGATTTCTTGACTGTTGCTTCTATGAGTATTGCTAGTGGATCCATGCAAAAAGAAATCTTAAACAGCTTCAATCTTTTCTCTATTTATCATGACATTATTTATTGGTACAGTTGTCAGGATTTTTGTTTTCTTTACGTTGAGGTGCAATTTATACTGAAGGCTATTGTATTTGATCTTCATAAGTACGTATTTCAAGTCCTCTTCGCTTCTATCAAGCAAGGTTTTGTCATTTGCACACCACAGGGCTGTCAATGAACCTTCCTCCAATCCTGATGCAACATTCTTCTACATATAACCCATCTTCTCAGATTATTTGCCCAGGATACAGATTGAATATATATGGTGAAAGGGTACAGCCTGGGCACACAGCTCTCTTGATTTTAAGCCATTAGTATCCCCTTGCTCTGTTCAAAAACTGTTTCTTGGTCTGTGTACATGTTCTACAGGAGCACAGTGAAGTGTTCTGGAATTCTCATTCATTTGCAGTGTTACCCATAGTTCATTATACTCCACACAGTCAAATACCTTTGCATAATAAATAAAACGTAAGTAATGATCTTGCTGGTATCCAAGATCCATCTGACATTAGCAATGTTATCTCTTATTCCATGTCCTCTTCTTAATCTGACTTGAATTTCCGGTTGCTCGCTGTCAATGTAATGCTAAGGCCATTTTTTTTAGTTATCTTTGACAAAATGTTACCTTTGTGTGATATTAATGATATTATTGGAAAATTTCTGCATTCTTTACAGTCACCTTTCTTTGGAATGGACACAAATCTCTTCCAATCAGTTGATGACCAGGTAGATGTTTTCCAAATTTTTTGGCATAGATTAATGAATGCTTCCAGTACTACATCAGGTTTTTGAAAATTTTCAATTATTATTCCATTAATTCCTGGTGTCTTGTTTTTCACTAATGCCTTCAGTGTAATTTAGACTTCTTCCTCCAATACCATAGGTTCTTGTGCATATGCTCCCTCCTGAAAAGGGTTCATTTCAATCAATTCTCTTTTCAGTGCAGTAATTATGTATTCCTTCCATCTTGTTTTGAAACTTCCTGCATTGTTCAACATTTTGCCTAAAGAATCTTTCAATATTGAAAGTTGAAGCTTATATTTTACTTTAGTTCTTTCAACTTGAGAAGTGCTAAACTTGTTCTTCCTTTTTGGTTTTTAAATGCAGGTCTTTGACTTCTTGAACTGCCCTTTGAAATTTTCTGTTTAGCACTTTTACATCATTGTTTCTTACACTTGCTTTAGGTATTTTAAATTCAAGAATAAGTTTCAGAGTCTCGTCGGACATCCACTTAGTTGTTTTCTATCTTTCCAATTTTTTTCATGATCTCGTATTTTCTTCATGTATGATAGGCTTGATTCATTCCACAAATACTATGGTTTCAGCCATTAGTTCAGTTCCTCAAATCTGCTTTTGAGATTGTCTCAAAATTCAAGTAGGATATATTTAAGGTTGTATTTTGGTTCTTGTGTTCTCATTTTAATTTTTTCCAGCTTCAAACTGAACTTGTATATGAGCAATTAATGGTCTGTTCCACAGCAAGCTCATAACCTTATTTTGAATGATGATATTGAACTTTCCCACTTTCTCTTCCCACAGATGTAATCAATTTGATTCCTGTATTTTCAATTTGATGAATCCATGTGTACAGCCACTTGTTATGTTCTTGAAAAAGGTGTTTGCAATAGATATGTCATTGATTTTGCAAAATTCTATCAGGTGTCATTTCTATCACCAAGGCCATATTGCCCAAATACTTATCCTTCATCTTTGTTTTCACTTCTTGCAGTCCGACCACCAGTAATTATCAATGCATTTTAATTAAATGTTTGGTGAATTTCAAACTGAAGAATACATCAGTTTCCTTATCAGTGGCTTTGGTGATTGGTGTGTACATTTGGTATATAATTGTGTTAACTGGTTTTCTTTGTAGGTATATAGATATAATTCTATCACAGACAGTATTAAAATATTGTTTTTGATAATGAATGTGACACCGGTCTTCTTGAATTTGTCATGTTGATATAGTAAACCATATGATTGTTTTACATAAAATGGGCAATGCCTGTTTATTTCAGGTCACTGTTGTTATTGTTGTTAGGTACCATTGAGTTGGTACTGACTCATAGTGACCCTATGCGCAACAGAATGAAACACTCCAGGGTCCGGGAGCAACCTCACAATAGTTGGCATGCCAGAGCCCATTGTGCCACTGTGCCAGTCCATCTCGCTGGGGGTCTTCCTCTTTTTATGAAGCCCTCCACTTTATCAAACATGATATCCGTCTCCAGGGACTGGTCCCTCCTGACAATGTGTCCAAAGTAAGAAAGACAAAGTCTGGCTATCCTGGCTTCCAAGGAGCACTCTGGCTGTACTTCTTCCAACATAGATCTGTTTGTTCTTTTGGCAGACCATGGTACTTTCAATATTTTCCTCCAACACCATAATTCAAATGCATCAATTCTTCTGCAGTCTTCCTTTATTTACTGTCCAATTTTTGCATGCATATGAGGTCATTGATAATACCACAGCTTGGGACAGGCACATCTTAGTCCTCAAGCTGACATCTTTGCTCTTCAACACTTTAAAGAGGTTTTATGCAGCAGATTTACCTAATGCAATACGTCGTTTGATTTCTTGGCTGCTACTTCCATGACTGTTCATAGTGGATCCCAGAACAATGAAATCTTTGACAACTTCAATCTTTTCTCCATTGATAAGGATGTTGTTTATTGGTCCAGTGATGAGGATTTTTGTTTTCTTTACATTGAGATGTAATCCATACCGAAGGCTATGCTCTTTGATCTTCATCAGTAAGTATTTTAAGTCCTCTTCACTTTCAGCAAGCAAGGTTGTATCATCTGCATATTACAGGTTGTTAATGAGTCTTCCTCCCATCCTGATAGCCATGTTCTTCATATAGTCCAGTGTCTCAGATTATTTGTTCAGCATACAGATTGAATAAATATGGTGAAAGAATACAATCCTGGTGCACACCTTTCCTAATTTTAAACCATTCAATGTTCCCTTGTTCTATTGAGACAACTGCCTCTTGGTCTGTGTACAGGTTCCTCACGAGTACAATTAAGTGTTTCAGAATACTCATTCTCTGCAATGTTGTCCATAGCTTGTCATGATCCATATAATTGAAATTTTCTGCATAGTCAATAAAGCACAAATAGACATCTTTCTGGTATTTTATGCTTTTAGCCAAGATTCTGATGTCAGCAATCATATCCCTCATTCCATATTCTCTTCTTAATACAGCTTGAACCTCTGGAAGTTCTCTGTCAATGTATGCTTGCAGCCATTTCTGTATTACCTTTAGGAAAACTTTACTTGTTTGGGATATTAATGATATCATCTGATGATTTCCATATTGCATTCGGTCTTCTCTCTTCGGAATGGGCACAAATACAGATATTTTCCAGTCAATTGGCCAGATAGACTTGCAAATTTCTTGACATAGATGAGTGAGTGCCTCAAGTGTTGCTTCACTTTGTTGAATTATTTCAATTTATATTCTGTCTATTCCTGGTGCCTTATTCTTTGTCAATGCCTTGAGTGCACCTTGGACTTCTTCCTTCAGTATCATTGGCTCTTGATCATATGCTACCTCTTGAAATGGGTGAACAACGATCATTTCTTTTTGGTACAGTGACTCTGTGTATTCCTCCCATCTTCTTTTGATGCTTTCTGCATCATTCAATAATTTGCCCATAGAATCCTTCAATATCGCAAGTCGAGGTTTGAATGTTTTTCTTCTGTTCCCTCAGCTTAAGAAATGCTGAGAATTTCTTAAGAAAATATGGAACCATACTCAAAATTATAAAAGAAGACTGGGATTACTAGTCAGAAAGAAACTGGAGGAACCTGAGACTAGGACCTTCGACCACCCTTCAGGTCTGGAAAGGAACTCACCCTTGTGATCCAATTTTCAGCCAAATAGTAGATCTAGGGAAGGGGTACAACAACACTAGTAAGGTATGCTCACCATGGAATGGTCAATCATTCACAATCTAAAGGGCAACATTTCCCTAAGGACAAAGTTGAGAAGATGTGGGAAGGGGAGATAACTAGTGTTGTATGGCAGGAATTGCAATCATTGAGATGAAACAAAGTGTCTGATTGTTTGATTATACTGATTGTACTGATTTGTTGATTTGTTGAACTGATGATCTTGTCTGTAAACCTTTACTCAATCCACAATAAAAGGTTAAAATAATAATAATTACTTCACTGCAATTATCCAAAACAATTGCCATAACCTGAACTGTCTTGGCCTTGAATTTAACCCACCCAGCAAATCCCATGGAAGCCACAGTATTTGCTGACCTTTTTTCAAGATGCCCTAATGAGACTAAGAAAAGTGATAATGAACTGATAGGAAAGACAAGTTTAAACATGTTTTATTTGGAATAATCCATGCACATAAGAACTAGAACCCTAGTAACAATATGTTTTGATTTGTCCTGTAAACTCATACCACATGTCTTGATTTGGGTTAGGAAAATGTTTACTGTGCTCCGAGCTTCTGTCCCATCGGCAGGAGACATTTAAACATATTCATTATAAACGTATGCACTCGTTTATAAACTTGTTATTTTTAAGTGCCATAGAATCGGTTCCATCTCATACTGCTCCTATCTAGGGTTTTGAAGGCTATAATTCTTTGCAAGAGTAGAAAGCCTCATCTTTCTCTTATGGAGCGGCTGGTGGGCTCGAACCACCAACCTCTGGCTTTCAGTCCAGTGTTTATCCTACAGAGCTACAATGCTCTTTTTGCAAACTTAAAACCCAATAAGCTAAAAGGGTTTTCACATGGACAACTTGAAATGCTCAGGAATGCAAATGATGCAGGTTAGTGTATACAAGAAGTATTCACTCTGTGTATTACTTTCCTTCACTTCAAGTTTCCATGTTTCTCTATTCTGAGTTCAAAGATAGTTCCAGCCAACCCAAAAAACTAACGCAGAAGTTTTGAAATGTGGCTTTAAGATGAAGCTCTACTTCTATAAACTGGGTGACACTGAACTACCATTTAACTTCTCTGAGCCTCAGCTATTCCATCCGGAAAATAAAACCATGACAATACGCTGAGTTTTCAGGCTCTGTCCAGTTCTATTACTCTATTTGTCATATGAAATCTCTCCGATACTTCAACTATTTTTGGTTGTCTTCTTCAAACCACCTTTTCAACTAACAAATTTTACATAGGTCAAACTGATCATAAGTGGGCTAGGGATCTCTAAAGCATATCCTTTATTGAATCCATTTTGTTTCTTAGAAGAGTTTTGCTTAAAAAATTAAGACTTCCATTGAAAACAAAACAAGAAAGCTATTACACTGATGTTAAAGAAAACTCAGAGTAAGTGTATTGACCCAGACACATACTGAACATCAGTGTCCCTGCTACATTTTAAAAGGAGGGAGCCATATAACTGGGAAATGCCCTATTATTAGATACAAACTTTGCACTTTCTCTTCCCCCTCCCCCAATTGCTTTTGCTAACACTACAAAAGTAAGAAAAGTTATTTTTAGAATTCTTCCATTTCTAACATGAGTGATCCTATGATCCTCCAGAGGGTAATTGAATCTTCAAAATTAGAGTCATACTGAGACTTAATCCCTTGCTACATTATTTAGTTAAGATTAAAACCATCAGGGCAGTGTCAGATGCATCCAGTGCCTGTGACTAGTTGGATGCAGGCTTTCAGCAGTAGGGCAACACTTTTCTCCGATGGAGAATACCCAGTGCTTACATACATCAAGTGCAAGCACATCTTCAGTGCTTTATTATTTGTTTAGAAAGAAAGAATAAGACAAATCATTCCATATTAAAACATGGAAGGTGAGCCAGTGGAGCATGATGCTTAAAAGTGCCCATTTGGAAGTAAAAGATCCTAATATTCCCCACTTAGCTCAAAGTCACTGACACTAGAGACTAAGTTTTATTCTCAGAGTACAGCAGTATATGTTCACTATAAATTTTTAATTTTTCAACTCGGGTTCTCCTAGTCCTGTAAGTGGAAGATTGTCAAATAGGAGAGAACTAGCAAAAGCAACCAGGCATCCATAAAAAATCATTATATCTCTGAACAGAGCTCAATTTCTCTTATACCTGCTATATGGCTGTGTCCAGAGGGAAACAAATACTTGTACAAAGACACAAATAGCTAAAATGTGCTACTCTTTGACAGATTTGTATGAGCACTTTACTAAAGAAAAAATGTATGGGTATATTGTAGGCTAAATGGATGGTGGCAGACAAGAAAATCTATCATATTAAATACTGGGAACTGGAAAATAGTTTAGTAGTTTCCTAGAATGACCTTTTTCAAAAGCCTTCTCATGAATGTAATATTTCCCTAGGTTGCCTCTCTTTTTCCCTTGTTGGTGAGAGAATATTCAGTTAAGAAATGTCATCCTAATTTAGCATAAGAGACTTCTTTAATACCTGAAATCTACAGGAAGGTAGACCCTCATTTGCTAATCTCAGTTCTATGCATCATTGTTATGGGAGGGAGCAGAGTGGCTCTGTAGGATAAGCATTGGACCGCAAACCCCAAGGTCACTGGTTTGAGCCCACCAGCTGTTCAGTGGAAGAAAGAAGAGGTCTTTGCCAGCCAACATTTATAGACTCAGCAACCCTATATAGGGTGGCTATGAGTTGAGTCAGACTTAATAGCACTTAACAGCAACAACACTGGGATGAAAATATTCAAGAATATTCTTCACTCTCCTTTTCCTTAATTTATTGATTTTTCAACAGAGAGAGCAGAATTGTCTTAGAAATGATCTTATTATTTTCTAAGAATGAAAATAAGAACCATTCTATAAAATGATATTAATAACTAAAAAACTTCTCTGAAGTCTCTGGCAGTGGGAAAACTCCGCTGAAGTTCTGACTTGGACTGTTTTAATCACAGTTCAACTTTGACTAAAAAGACAATCTTTCAAAGTCTAAGTATAAAGCATTTAGACTTTTTAAATTGATAAAGGAAAATCTAAATTCAAAGAAGGTTTTCAACTATTCATAGGCCATTCATCTTCTTAGAGTTTCTATCAAATATTGGTTTATAATGTAAAATTTCGTTAAATACATTTCTCCAAAACTGTGTTATTATCCACAGAATGGGTATAATAATATCTGTATCTGAGTTATTATGATTATAACAGAATAAGCATTAAATAAAAATCAGTGACATTTTATCCCTTGACTCAGAAACATTTTTCCTTTGAGTTAATTCTGTAGTTTAAAGATATAGTGTGTGAACTCAAAGAAAGACAAGAGATACAGAAATATAATGTGAATGAGTATACAAATTGGTCTTATCAGAAAAACAGAATTACTCAGTATAGTTCAAATAGAGGTGCATTTAATACAAGAAATTGCTTACAAAAAGTTTGACTGTGGACTAAGTGAGGAGAGCTCCTATTTAGAGCATTTGCTGATAACATTGCCAACGTTATAGCTAGAGCTCGTGGTCATCTGTTATGACCATAGTTGCCACTGTTCCCGATCCACTGACACGGCTGGGAGTCATAGCTATCCACAGTCACCTGTACTTGTTGGCCACTGTCCCCCGGGAACCAGTAGCAGAATAACTTCCCCCTTCTTTGTCCTCGAAATATCACCAAAATGCTTCCAACTGACAAGATTTAAGAATTCCTGGTGTCACAGTGGTTAAAGTGCTCAGCTTCATACTGAAAGGTCCATGATTCAAACCTACCATGTGTTCCATAGGAGAAAGAATTGGCAGTCAGCTTCTGTGAAGATTGCTGTTGTTAAGCGCCATTGAGTCATTTCTTTTTTTCACTGACCCTCTATTTTACCTAGTGGTTACGAGTTGGGCTGCTAACCTCACAGTCAGCAGTTCGAAACTACCAGCAGTTCTGCAGGAGAAAGATGAGGCTTTCTGCTCCTGTAAAGATTTACAACCTTAGAAACCCTGTACAGGGTCGCTATGGGTCAGAACCAACTCGACGGCACTTAACAACAACAACTATTTTGCCAAACATCATGTGCTTGTCTAGGGACTGGCCCTCCTGAAAATATATCCAAAGTATGAGACACAATGTCTCACCATCCTTCTTACCAAGCATTATTCTGGCTGTATTTCTTCCAACACAGATTTGTTTGTTCTTCTGCCAGTTGATGGTAATTTGAATATTCCTCTCCAACACCATAATTCAAATGCATCAATTCTTCAACCATGTTCCCTAATAATTATTCAATATTCATATGCATATGAGGCTATTGAAAACACCATGGCTTGGGTCAGGTGCACCTTAGTCCTCAAACTGATGTCTTTGCTCTTGAAAATTTTGAAAAGGTTTTGGGTAGCAGATTTGCCTAATGCAATGTTGTTGTTGTTGTTGTTGTTAAGTGCCGTCAAGTCGGTTCTGACACATAGCGACCCTGTACAGGGTTTCCCAAGCTGTAAATCTTTACGGGAGCAGAACGCATCATCTTTCTTCCTCAGAGCAGCTGGTAGTTTCGAACTGCTGGCCTTAAGGCTCACAGCCCGATTTGTAACCACTACGCTATAGTTTGAATTCTTAAGTGTTGCTTCCATGAGTGTTTAAAATGAATCCAAGCAAAATTAAGTCATTGAAAAGTCAATCTTTTTTCCATTTATCATGATGTTTTGCATTGGTCTAGTGGTGAGAATTTTTGCTTTCTTCACATTGAGGTACAACCCATACAGAAGGCTGTGGCCTTTGATTTTCATCATTAACTATTTTAAGTCCTCGTCATTTTCACCAAGCAAGGTTGTATCATCTGTATATAGTTGGCTGTTAATGAGTCTTCCTCCAATCCTGATGCCACACACTTCATATAATCCAATGTCTCAGATTATTTGCTCAGCATACAGATTGAATAAATATGGTAAAGTAATACAACCCTGGCAACACCTCTCTTGATTTTAAACCATTCAATAACTCCTTGTTCTATTAGCAAGACTGCCTCTTGTTCTATGTACAGTTTCCTCATGTGCACAATTAAGTGCTCTGGAATACCCGTTCTTCACAATGCTATCCACAGCTAATCATGACCCACACTGTCAAAATTCTATACATAGTCCATAAAGCACATGTAATCATCTTTCTGACATTATCTGCTTTCAGTCAAGAGCCATCCAACATCAGCAGTGATATCCCTTGTTCTATATCTTTGCCTCAATCCAGCTTGAACCTCTTGCAGTTCCGTCAATATACTGTTGTAGTTGTTTTTCAATTATCTTCAGCAAAATATTACTTGCATGTGATATTAAGGATGTTTAATAAGTTCCACATTCTGTTTGATTTACTTTTCTTTTGAATGGGCACAAATATGGATCTCTTTCAATCAGTTGGCCCTGTAGCTTTCTTACAAATTTCTTGGCATAGATGAATGAGCACCTCCAGTGCTGCATCAGTTTGTTGAATGATTTCCATAAATATTCCATCAATTCCTGGAGCCTTGTTCTTTGTCGGTGCCTTTAGTGCATCTTGGCATTCTTATTTCAGTACCATTGGTTCGTGATCATACGCTACCTCTTGAAATAGTTAAACACTGACCTCTTCTTTTTGGTGCTGTGACTCTGTGTATACCTTCCATCTTGTTTTGATGCTTTCTGCATCATTTGATATTTTACCCATAGAATCCTTTAATAATGCAAGTCAAAGATCGAATTTTTTCTTCAGTTCATTCAGCTGAAGATGATTGCTTTGGAAATGCTATTGGGAATTTCTATTCTGTCCTATGGGGTAATGATGAGTCCAAATCACTCAACAGCAGTGTATTTGATTTTGTAGGACTTAATAGGAATCAGCCTCTGTAGGATGCAGTTCCCCAACTTCCAACTCCCTCAACACTAAATGTAAATCAAAACCAAACCCATTGCCATGAGTTGATTCCAACTCATAAAGACTCACAGGGTTTCTTTGAGACTGTAAATATTTATAGAATTAAATAACTTCTCTTTCTACCTCAGAGCAGCTGGTGGATTTTAACTGATATCTTTTGGTCAGCAGCCTAATGTGTAACCCACAGTGCCACCAGGACTCCTTCCTTGGCACAAAAGAGGACACAAATGAGAAGGGAGGATGGACTGAGTACTCTCAGACATTATCAAGAAGAATAGGTAATCACACTAGCACCTAGTACCACTTTAGTACTAGGAAGCTAACAATAAATCTGATACAGAATTATGCCCTACATTTACCTCTTGTCTCTGCCAAAATCCCACAAAAATGTCTTAAACGATATAATGGAACTGAAAATGGAAAATGAAATTAATTAGTAGTTTCAAAATTTGATAAATTCCTAGATTGACAGAATAGATGGGAACTATTGATGAGTAGAATTCAAAAGAGAAAACTGTATCCCAAAGATACACTGGAGAAAGTCACATAGGGAGGGAAAGCCATTTTCTCTTAGAAGTGTTCCAAGACTCCACTGATGTCAAAACCAGGAAGCAGGAATGGGAATAATCAGGATGATTGCTATCAGGGTGTATTTAGAAAAGTCTGGAAAAATTGTTCTTTCCCATCTTCTGCTACTGAAAAAAAAATACTAAAAGATTCAGAAGAAAATCGTGCCACAAATATAGAGGTAAATAAAATTTGGCATGATTTTTACATCATATATGGTGTATGAGACCTACTGTAGTGCTGTTGAATGAGCACTGGACTGATAATCCAAGGTCAGCAGTTCAAACCCACCAGCCACACTCTGAAACCCCACACAGAGTTGTTATGAGTGGTAACCAACTCAATCACATACAACAACAGCAACATCAATAGAATATATACCAAGAAAACTCTCATCTAACCCTAGAACATTTTCATTCATGTGGGGAACATAAAAACATTTACAGTTTACATTTCTTTTTCTATGAGTGTAATCACACCATTTGCTTTTTGAAGTGTAACTATATTATCGTAAATATAACTTTCATCTCAAAGTAGAAAAAAATAAATGCATCAAATAAATTTTGACAAAAGCAAAACATGAACCAAATTTTGGAGGGAAAGATGAAGGAGAGAAGGAGAAGAAAATGTTCATGCATTTATTTTCTCATCTAAGAAAATGTGAAGTCAATATTTACTCTCTAAATTTGGTTAAGTCCAGGAAAGACAGATACTTAGGTGTATTATGTGGAAGTTGTAAGCTTAATCTGTGGGGAAAAAAAACACAAAAAACTATGAACAAAAGGTGGAGAATGAAAGAAGAGATGGAAATAGGACTAGATTACTCATATTTCCTCTTGGAG
This sequence comes from Chrysochloris asiatica, assembly GCF_000296735.1. NCBI lineage: Eukaryota > Metazoa > Chordata > Mammalia > Afrosoricida > Chrysochloridae > Chrysochloris > Chrysochloris asiatica. The sequence continues at coordinate 9,861,245 of NW_006408530.1, forward strand.
AGTAAATATATAAAATTTAAATTTGACAAATTAAAAATCAAGTTGGAAATATACAATTTAGTGTTGTGAATATAATCATACAGAAGAAACTCAACATTGCTACCTCTTGTAAGTTTATGATTGACAGAGGAAAATTTTATTTATTCATTTTTTTCATTGTTTTAGGTTTATTGCTGTTTTTAAGGCACTCTGGTAGCATAATGGTTACAAGTCAGGCTGTTAACCTCTGGGTCAGAAGTTTGAAACCACCAAATAATCCACCAGAGAAAGGTAAGGCTTTCTGCTTCTGTAAAGATTTGCAGCCTCGAAAACACTATACAGGGTCACTGAGTCGGGATGGACTCTACAGAACATGACTACCACCACCACCATTGCTATTTTTAACTTGTGCACTTATTGGTATTTTAAAATAAAAATAAACAAATATAGAGGACAGTCTACTGACAGTGAAAGGGATGCCGGAGAAGCATACATAGTGGCAGCTTTCATTTTCCCCAGTTCAATGCCTGAGAACAGGACAGTAAGTTTTTGTACAAGGATGAGTCACAAATTATATGCACTCTGGTTGTAGAGTTCATTTGAATCAACTTTTAGAAAAGAAAAATACACCATTTTTTGACATAACCTCCTTGCTTTTCAATACACTTTGTCCAACTGTCAACAAGCTTTCATATTCCCTTATTAAAAAAATATTTTAGGCTGATCTGTGAACCAATCAAATGCACCACTGTCTTCACTTCTTCATAAGAGGTGAAACTTCTGCTTCCAGGGTACCAAACAGATGAAAGTCCAATGGAGTAAGATCAGAACTACAGGGAGGATGCTTCAACACTGAACACAAAGTTTTTGAAGAGAGTCAACAGTGTGGACAGAGGTATGTGGACGTGCATTGTCATGCAAGATCACAATGCATTGAATAGCAGTCCTCTACATTTAATCCATAGTTTAGGCTTCAGCTCTTCAGTGAGCATCTTACTATAATGAACACTGTTGATTGTTGAGCTTTTTTCCTTATAATATTCCAATACTGGTCCTTGAGGATCACAGAAAACTGTCAGCATCAATTTTCCAGCTGATAGTTGACTTTTGAACTTTTTTCTTGGTTGGTGATTGATAATGTTTCTATTCCAAACTCTGCCATTTGTTCTCAAGCTCATAGTGATTAATCCATGTTTCATCACCAGTAATTGATTTTTTTAAAAGAAACTTTTACCTTCCTTCAAGCATCAGTGCAAATTTTATTTACTGATGTCCAAACACTTCTGTCTATGTTCTTCTGTGAGTCGTTTCAATGCCCATCTTGCACAAACTTTTTGAAATCCAAGTCTGTCATGGATCACTTCATATGCAGATCCATGGCTAATTTGTAAGTGATTTACCACATAAGCTACTGTAACTCATTTATCCAACCACGTCATTTCCTGTGCACTCTCGATGTTGTCATCCGTCGTGGACATGGATCGGCATTTTAATATAACCATTTTTTTACTCACACTTGTATGTGGGAGAGCTACTTGTATATTGAAGGTGTAGATAAATGCATGCTGTTGCGTTGGCTCCTAACTCATGGTGAGTAATGGAGACCCCATTCAGCCCAGTCTTGTGTACCTTTGTGATTTGTAGAGTTTTCATTAGAGGGTTTTTAGAAGTATACCTCCAAGGCTTTCTTCTAGGTAAATGTATACTGTCTGATAGTAACATAGAATCCACAGCATTTATCTGTTACCAGATAACTGTACCTCATCAATCCATTTGATCATGAAACATTTCTAGGGAGTTAGTTATCAAAGCAGTAGGATTTTCCAGCTGATTTAATCATTTTTACTTCTCTTTTTAAGATTTATTCATAACATTTAAACTCAGAAAAGAATTCTTAGAAAGGAAAACATGAAACTTTCTCAATGGTAAGTACTTCTCAATTCTTTAACAACAAAAATCATCCTAAGAAAATAAAGCATATGCCTGGCAAGTTAACATGGTCAAAAAGTCACTTTGGTTCTCTGCAAAAGAATACAACATGCTGATAAAACTCTGCTCACTTACAGTTGTCAACGCACAATGTGGGAATCAGTCTCTTACATTTTGTATAAGTCCCAGTAAAGAGGTACTTGAAATGAAGTTCCAATTTTTTCACTTTATGAAGTCAGTTACTCCCAGGGATCAACTTTCAACAAACAATAGAGAGAACTATAAAGTGAACAATAATACCCATGACACACATAATCTGAGGAGCAATCAACCTTATGAAACCAAAAGAGCTACATTTGCTTTAAAAGAAAGATCAGAAGGCAGGAAAGAGGGATAAATGGAAACAAGGAACCCAGGAGGGTGGGGGTTGGGGGGGGTGGGTAAGCATGCTGTTGATTCTAGGGGACTGCAACTATTGTCACAAGCCTTAAAAGTGTATATATTGTTGAATGGAAAACTCGTTTCACATTAACTTTCATTCAAGCTGCAATAAAACAATAAATTAAAAAAAAATAGTCAGCCCTTGGTGCCATGCTGAAGCTTCTGGCATTTGTGCCATGCCTCTGCTATTCTGTAGAACTCTGTACTAGTTCAAGTCCCTCAGTGATCATTTCACTTCCTATACCTCTTTCTTTCTTCTGTATCATAAGCATTTTAACTCCACAATATTGGCCTTGCCATTAAAGACGGTTGATATTCATTTCTTAATGATTCCATAAGAAAACAGCAAGCAATCTACCACACTTCAGAATTTTCAGCAGATCCAAATGGTAGGGTCAAATGCTCTGGAAGTTAATATGGTCTCTTAATCACCTTCCTATTCCTGTTGCCTCTACTTCCTTTCATTTAACCTTAGCTCAGCAAGTTCTTTGATAGTTTATAGTTTGTCCAGATGATTCATAATCCTTATTCTTAAAATAGCCCGGTCCCTTCTTTAAAAAAAAAAAAAAAAAAACCCTCTCCATCGTAACAGTTTTTCTTCCTCTCCTCGGTTACTTTTTACTGAATGTTTAGTAATAATCTGAGTATTTGACTTGCCAAATAAGACTCAGAGCCCAGGGATCTCATTTTTCTGAAGTTCCCACACAAGTTTTCAACCCCTTCAAGAAAAATAACATGGTCAGAAAATCCTTGGACACTCATATACTCTTTTGAAAAATGAAATCTTTCTGTGTAAAATGAAACAAAGCAAAACACAGCCTATACTAACCTATAAGCAAAATAATGTAAGAGCCTATGAGTGGAGGATTTCCAACTTCTAAGATACTTGGTGTTCCCACCCGGTAGAGATTAACGGCAATCCATTTTGATGGACTTTTCTATTCCCATGGGTGGAAGTAGGTTTGGAAACAAGTTGGAAAGAAGAATTTTCCCAGTGTATCACAGTTACGAAACCAGCTGTGCAAAGTCATTTCTACATGAATTTTAGGTGAATTATTACAGATTTCCGTCAGGCTTAACCACTACACCTATCTCAAGAGCTCTGGATCAGGGTCCGATTAAGGAAGATATGGGAAGTTTTCTGAACAGTGAATAAGGATGCTCCCATGTACCATGAAAAACTTTTAAATTTGAAATTCAATAGTCCAAGCTTCTCATCAGCACAAACACAAAATCTAGGTCTTTTCTGTGTATCATAACAATTCCCCACTATGCTTAGAGAACTGCGAGTTTCTATTTGATTTAATTTTCTGATTTATTTGGGATTAAAAAAAACAAACAAAACCACAAGCTTTTTCATGAGGAATTTTCAAAGAAAAAGAAATAGTGGAAGATTTATTGACTACTGTGGTAAACGTTGAGGTGGTTGGTGGTTTGATTGTTATGTGCCATAGAGTCAGTTCCGGCCCATAGCGACCCTGTATAGGGTTTCTGAGGCTGTAAATCTTTACAAGAGCAGAAAGCTTCATCTTTCTACCATGGAACCACTAGTAGCTTCGAACTGCTGACCATAAGATTAGCAGCCCAACTCATTACCTCTATGCTACCAGAGCTATCTTCACTATAAACTTATGAAATACATATGATTTTTATCCTTTTTCTAGAACAGGAAAAAAAAAACCTCAGAAAATTTCATCAATTTGCTCAAAATCTTAAAACTTTACATTAAAATTGAAAAGATAAAATCAGATCTACCTGTATCTAAAATACCATTATGCCCAGCTAATAGTTTAACAACATGAAATTCTATTCTCTTAAATTGTAGGCTAGGACCTCCAGTGGTGCACTGGTTTAAGCACTGGGCTGCAAAGCGAAATGTCAGTAGTTTAAACTCACTAGTCACTTGATAGCAAAGACCAAAGACCTAGTGATGAGTCCCCGTAAAGATTACAGCCTAAGCAAACCTATGGAACTGTTCTCTGTCATATTGGGCTATTATGGGTCTGAATATATTCAACAAATATATATACAGTAACAAAATAGTAGCTTGACATGTCCTGTGAGGATGATAGAAACTGAAAGATAGTGGAGAGACATAATCAGATTCACATTTTTTAAAAACAACCCCTTCAAAATGGAAGGTAATGGTTTCCCTAGGAGACAGATGATAAAATATTGGTTATTGATTACAAGTCTCACTGAGAGAAAGGGAGACTTATGGCTTCACTGAAGACCTTACACATTTTCAGAATCATCTGTGGAAGCATCTGTTATGTTTGCAAAATGCTTGACAGACTACACTGGAATGAATTGTTAACCAGATATACTCTCACAACTTGAAAAAAAAAAAAAAAATTCATTTAAGAAATCAAACCAAACCAGTTGCTGTTGCTGCCAAATGGATTTAGATTCATGGTGGTATACGTGTATCAGATTAGAACTACATTCCATAAGATTTCCAGTGTTGATTTTTCAGTAGATTGCCAGTCCTTTCTTCTCTGGCTGAATTGAAATTTTTTGGTTTGAAGTCAAGAATGTACATCCTCTGTTACCACCTGTGTTGACTTAAGTACCTATAATTGCTTTTCTAATAAATGCAGAGTGTGGGAAAACTGAGAGTTTCCATCAATAAAAGTTTTAGAGTACATTTCAAGAATACAGTTGCTGTTTCTTCTCACTCAATCAGCACAATTCTTTACAACACTAGTTCATGCTCTCTAACTACAGGGCTCTTAACAGGAAAAGGAGAGTGACTACCCCAGGATGTCTGGGGAAACGTCCAGAATGGACTGCCAAAAACTTGATATATTTTTGAAGTTATTTTGCTGTTTTACAACCAATTTAAATTATGAGTATTTTATATTCTGCCCCACAATGCATTCACTTTTAAAAATATAAAATACTGTTTTGAATTCCTCAACGTTTCTCCAAAACCCTGGAATAATTTTCAAATGCCAGAAAAAATGCACCATGCTGATCAGATGGCTTCTGATTTCTTCTCTGGCATAGTCTTGAGAGTAAGCACACTTCACATGGAGACCCCAGTAATACAATATTTTGTTAGTAAAAAAGAAACATTCCAGTGATTTAGAAATTATCAAATGGATCTTTATTTGCTATTTCAATAGTATGCATGTACTCTTTGTGAAATTTTAACACTCATGAGAATCACTTCACTTGATTTTTGTTTCATGTTTCTGAAATCAGATTCCCAGTGTCCACCATGGAGATTATTTTAATGAACATATCCTAGAAATTGACATTTAGGGGAAAAATGGAGATGGATTCTGTTGGTGTTTAACAGTCTTTACACTGACAAATTCAATCCCAGTAAAACCCTAGACTATGTCCCAGGATCCCTATTGCCAACCACCATGTCATCTAACACAGTATCTCTGCAGCTGCCTTATAGTCTTGCAACATTTACTATAACAGAAATGGATACCTCCCCACCCTCCACTCCACATGAAGAGCCAGAATTCATAACAAGTGTTAATGCATTCACATGAATGCCACTTGCTGTACAGTGGAATTGTAGCTTAGCATGAAAAAATATATCTATTAGATGAAAAAATAAATAAGTGAAAGTATTGTGAAAATTATTTTGACTCATGTTGAACTTGTATGTTTTTAATTAGTTTTCAATTGTTAATTTTTTAGTAGCTAACCAAGCCTTTCTAATTTAAGAAGCATACCAAAGTATATAATAAATATATATAAAGGCAAATATAATAATAAAAGGAGGAAAGCAACATACAAATAAATATTCATATGTTGTTGTTAAGTGCTGTTGAGTTGGTTCTGACCCATAGTGACCCTCTATAGGGTTTCCGAGGAGTGGCTGGTGAGCTTGAACCACCCACCTTGCAGTTCAAACTGACTTTGCAGTCCAGTGCATTAATCCACAGTACCACACCAGCATCTTAAAAATTCTGTTAAGGGAATTCTTACAAGATGGTGGAATAGGCAGACATACTACATGGACCCTCTACAGAAAAGACACAAGAGTCAAAATAAAACACATACAGATGAAAATTCTGGCAGCCTGAACATCAGAAGAAAAGTTACAGAGGTAGATGGGGTGGTTTCTGGGAGGAGAGGCAGAGCAGGGATGGTGAGAAAGGGAGACCGACTGGTGAACAGCTGGCCAGAAGTGGCTCCACCATCTTATAAGCAGCTTTGGCAGCAGAGGGAGGCTAAGCAGACCAGATTCACATGTGTGTTGGATGATGGAAAAGGTACAGTTTCTTCTTTTTCCCCATGCTCACCTGTGACCAGAAGTGTGACAAGCTCCTACCCTCATCCACTCCCCACACTCTGGGAATTCAGAGCCATGTGGTTGGGAATCATGCCAGTATGAAGTGGGGGCTGATGTGCAACTTTGGTGTGTCACTTTGGTGCCTGGATTCAGGTGGGCTTGGCTCCAAATCTAAAAAACCTTCAGAGCCACCAGACCAGCTTTTAAGCAGTCACCCTGCCCTCAGCTTCCCTGTGGTCCTAACAGACACTGAAACAAGCTCCATCAAGGGCTCCAAGGAACTACTACTGGATTGAGTACCCTGAACATAGATAACATCAAGGTCAGTAGGAACTCTTTCTAAGGACAGGAACTCTGCTGTCACAGTCCTTCCATAACCACCTTTTGAGTTCTTGAATTGCAGGAGTCCCTAAGAGATTTCTTCCCCATGGGTCCAACAATTGTTTTTTGAATACAACAACCTCAAAGTGCTCTGGAGACAACAGGCAATTTTAGCTCAACAAGAGAGAATGGCTCAAATAAATGACCAAGACCCAGAGCCAGAAGACATTTCTGAGGAAGAAAAGCTATACAACTAGCTGAAAAAAGAATTGAAAATAATGATAATTAGATACTTTCAAAGGATCAATAGAAAGATCAAGGGAAGTAAGGAGAACACAATAAAAACTTTAAATTCAGGAAAACATTACAAGAACCAATAGACAAAATAAATGCAAATTTTTAAAAACAATAAAACCTGCAGTTAGAGATCCAGAAGATTAATACTGAGATCTCCAAAATGGACAATATATTGAAAGGGCAAAGTAGATGTGAAGCAGTGGAAGCCTCAATTACTGAGCATGAAGATAAATCTCTCAATATTAGTATACTAGAAGAACAATCAGAAAAAAGGATGAAGAAATCCAAAGAAAGCCTAAGAGTTATGTGGGACACTATAGATCCATGAAGTCAACTACATAGCAAAAAGGAGCAATAGTGTAGCTACAGAACTTCCAAATGGCAAGGAAGTCAAGTCGATTTCAAGATAAAACAGACTGTTTAAAGCAGGGAAAAAATTAATAAATTACGGGATAACCACAAAGAAAAATAATACATCTGCACATCAAAATAAATAAAAGAGAAAAATCAGAAAGATTTAGTAAACATTAACACAGCAGAAATGAAAACAACAAGAAAACCCACAAATAAAATGAACTTAGTATATAAAATTACTTGGAACAAAGAATCCAGCAGCACCACCAAAAAAAAAAAAAAAAAAGCATAGAAAAATGACAGCAATAAATTCATATCTATTGATAATTACACTGAATGTAGGTAGATTAAATGTATCAGCCAAGATACATAAAGAGCAAAGTGGATAAGAAAACAGGATCCTTCGATATAGTCTACAAGAGACACATCAAAAAGATGGAGGCAGCCTAAATGCCCATCAGCAGGAGAATGCTTAAACAGACTTTGGTACATACACACAAATGAATAGTAGAAAACATTGAAGAATAATTTTTGAATCTGTAACACATCTCACAACATGGTTGAACCTAGAGGTCATTATGCTGAATGAAATTAGTCAATCACAAAAGGACAAACATTGTATAAGACCAATGTTGTAAAAAGTTAAAAAAAAAAAGGTTTTCTTGATCAAAGAAGCAATCTATGATAGTTATGGGATGGTGAGGGAAAGGGAAACTTATTACAGGACACTAGGCATATGTTAACATGGGTGACAATATACAACAAAAGAGAGGTTAGCAGAGGAAAGACAAAGTTACCAGGAGACACAGTTAGGAATGCAATCGTTAAAATGAACAGAGGTAAATGCTGTTAACTGTTGGTACATGGAGGGGATTGCAACCATGTAGTGAAGCAAAGTGTATAGTTTGTTGAATGGAAAATGCATATCTGCTCTGTAAACCTTCACTCAACTCACAATAAAAAGTTTTTTTTTAAAAAAAAAAGTAAATTTGTTAAGGTGTGCCTTCCAGAATCAATTACATTAGTTAAGCAGTGGGAAAGGTACAAATATCAAACACCCTCTGTCTGTCAGATAGAACCAGTAATAGTGATGTAGTGTTGTTGTTTTGATGTTAAGTGTCATTGAGTCAGTTCTAATCCATAGTGACCCTGTACAGGGTTTCCAA
>NW_006408530.1:9870263-9873507 GCF_000296735.1 Chrysochloris asiatica
AAAAAAAAAAATTTTTTTATTAGGCTTTCTTTAGAAGTACCAAGAGGAGCCCTGGTGACATAATGGTTACATGTTGCTAACAGAAAGGATAGCAGTTCTAACCCACCAGCAGCTGAAATCGACTCTTCTCCAACTCTTCTTGAGAAAATACCTGGTGATCTGCTTTGGGAATCCTATGAAGGTAGTTCTAATCTATCACACGGTGTTGCTATAGGTTGGAATCAACTTGTCAACACATAATAACATTCGAAGTGCCAAAATTTGCTTGCAGTACTAACTTGGAAATATGTACTTCCTTTGGAGCTGCTCATTCACAAGTTTTAGCCACAGTTGAAAGCTTTAAAGACAAAAGTCACCTGATCCTTAATGGTCAAAGGTGCGATGAATGGTGACTGAAGACAAGCGTTTATCAGAGATGCCCAAAATTCTGAGAAGTGAGGGACATTATATCACTCTCTCAGCACACTTCCCATGTCCTCAACTACAATGGGTAATACACCCTGCAGATCCCTCTCAGCTGTCTCCCACCAGTGTCCAATGTTATCTCTCTGCTCTAATGGCCAGCACAGCAAACACATATTTCCAACCCAAGTAGCTATGGAAGTGCCTCTGGTTCTAAGATCATTGGCCCATTATCAGAATCCCAACCAACTCCAAAAATGAAACAAAATAATTTATTAAACATGTATTTCCAAGTCATGTTCTCATTTGAGTACTAGAATGGACTGAAATGAAAAGTGGGAGTGAAGACCTCAATATATGAAGGGTCTTTAAGAGAACATTTAGCTCAGCATGGCTCTTTCTTTCTGAGAATTGTGAAAAGAAATATCTTAAGATGTAGTGGTGGTGGTGGTGTGTCGCTGAGCAGAAAGCCTCATCTTTTTTCCCTGCGGAGTGGCTGTTGGATTTGAACTGCTGACCTCACTGGTAGCAACCCAATCCATAATGCACTATGCCACCAGGGCTCCTTCAAGGCTTAGTAGGTAGAGGATGCTATTGTTGTTATGTGCCATCAAGTCAGTCAGACTCATAGCGACCCTGTATAAGGTTTCCAAAGAGTGACTGGTAAGTTTGAACCATTGTTGTTGTTGTTAAGTGCTGTTGAGTTGACTCTGACTCATAGCAACCCCTGTAAAGGGTTTCCAAGATGCAGCTAGTGAATTTGAGCCATAGACCTTGAAGTTCAAACCGACCTTGAAATCCAGTGCATTATCCCAATTTAAATGTCTTTATTTTGTATACACTCTCAGTCCCAAAGATATTTCTCAAAATTACTGAAATGGCAAGTTGGGAGATGATTGCTCAATCCCAAATGCTATTGCTTCCTGCCTTGGAAGTAGATTTTGTTATTGCATAAATAAAACACTTACAATTCAGGGACACACCTAGATTTCAAGACATGTACCCTATTTATGGAGTCGTGGTGTGGCGCTGCAGGGTAATCTACTGGACGACAAGGTCAGTGGTTCAAACTCACCAGTAACTCCTTGGAAACCCTATCTAGGGTCGCTGTGAGTTGGAACCAACTTGACAGCACTTAACAATAACAACAGCACCCTGTTGATAAACATGACAAGCAGAGCTACACTGCTCCACAGGTGTCATCCTTGGGCTCACATGCTGATGGAGACAGCGAAAACTTTGAGGCTAAAATCATATCCATTTCTTCCACCCCAGAGAAGAGATGTGGTGACTAGTCTTCAAATATATGGTCTCAGTACCCTCACTTTATAACATCATCATTTGGGCAGGAAAATCTCCAAGGCATTGGGGGAACTGACTGTTTCACACTAGTGATTTTATGATACTTTGATATCAACTACAGGTTCAGCCCCCAAAGTACAGTTTTTGTTGTTGTTGTCGTTGATTTTCTGTTCCTGATATGCTTTGATGGATTTTGCTGAGTTAAGTGGAACATTTCAGTCCTGGAATGTCAGAAGAATGAAGAAAATTGCAACCTAACAGTTGTTCGCTCCAACATAAGGGAGGTACTTCCAGTAAATAAAATGAGGATTTTACGCATTTCTAATTGGTTGGTTCCACCAAAATGCTGGAAGAAAACTCAGATTTTTAGAGATTTATTTGCAGTTAACCACCAAGGACAGGAGACCCAGGATCTAGTTCCAGCCATTGAATCATGGATAAGCCAGTGTCCACATTTATGAAGACGAAAAATAAATAATATCAAACATACCTTTTTTTTCTCCTGACTTGTCTATTGTTTGGTTGAAAACTGAACTATAGGGGTAATTTCATTTTTAGACCTGAAGAGTGAATACGGGTTATATTCACAGGGAATTCCAGTCTTTATTAGACCAGTAAGATTGAGCTTCTTTTCTTTTCTTTAATAAATAATTTTGACTTTTGCTCCACATTTTTCACCTACTCTATCTAGAACTGGAGTCCTGGTGGCACTCCAATCTAATGCATTGGACTGCAAGGTCGGCGGTTCAAGCTCACCAGCCACTCCTCAGAAACCTTATATAGGGTCGCTATGACTCGAAACTGATTTGATGCCATTTAAAAAGGCTTTTGAGTGTGTGGATCATGACAAGATATGGACAACATTGTAAAGTATGAGTATTCCAGAACACTTAATTGTGAGGAATCTGTACCAAGACCAAGAGGCAGTGGTTTGAACAGAACTTGGGAACACTGAATGGTTTAAAATTAAGAAAGGTGTGCCACAAGGTTGTATTCTTTCACCATACTTATTCAACCTGTGTGCTGAACAAATAACTGAGAAGCTGGGTTATATGAAGAAAAACGTGGCATTAGGATTGGAGGAAGACTCATTAACAACCTGCGATATGCAGATGATACAACCTTGCTTGCTGAAAGTGAAGCGGACTTAAAATATTTACTGATGAAGATCAAAGAGCACAGCCTTCAGTATGCATTACATCTCAATGTAAAGAAAACAAAAATCCTTACCACTGGACCAATAAACATCATTCTGGTCAATGGAAAAAAGATTGAAGTTGTCAAGGACTTCATTCTTCTTGGATCAATCATCAACACTCACGGAAGCAGCAGTCAAGAAATCAAATGACATATTGCATTAGGCAAATCTGCTGCACAAGACTTTTTTAAAGTGTTGAAGAGCAAAGATGTCAGCTTGAGAACTAAGGTGCACGTGTACCAAGCCATGGTATTTTTAATAACCTCATATGCATGCAAAAGCTGAACAGTGAATAAGGAAGACCATAGAAGAATTGATGCCTTTGAGTTATGGTGTTGGAGG
>NW_006408530.1:9874497-9900631 GCF_000296735.1 Chrysochloris asiatica
GGTTACCTGTTGGGCTGATCGATCTGAAGAAGAAAGATGAGGCTTTCTGCTCTGGTATAGATTTACTACCTCGGAAATCCAACACAGGGTCACTACTAGTCAGAACAGACTGCATGGTCCATAACAACAAACCACACACAGACATACAAAAACAAAACAGTTCCATAGGTAAGTTGGACAATGAGAGGGATTCAATAATCTCTAGTCAGAAATTTTGCTGTTGCTATTTTTAAGAGTTTGTGGTGCATCTTGGGCATTCCTTGATTAAGTCCTGGCTCTGTTTCCTAGGAATACTCTCCTAGACTATTTACTCCCTGGATTCACCCAACTCTTTGAAGGGACCTTCTTTTCCCATGACCATTCTTGACCACATCTGAAAACAGCATTAGAAATGCGCTTTTGGGGTGGGCTGTGTAGAATTCTCAGTTTGCTTCATACTATAGAAAGTTGAACTCTGGTAGTGTAGTGGTTATGAATTGGGCTGCAGACCTCAAGGTCAACAGTTCGAAACTACCAGCTGTTCCTCAGGAGAAAGATGAGGCATTCTGCTTGGTAAAGATTTATAGCCTCGGAAACCCTGTACAGGGTCGCTGTGAGTCGGAACCGACTCCACGGCACGTAATAACCACCACCATAGAAGGCTGAAGCCCTTGTGTGGCACTGTAGGGTAAACATTGGACTGCTAACCCCAAAGTTGGCAGTTCAAACCCACCAGCACTCCTCAGATAACCCTTTACATGGTCACTATGAGTCGGAACAGACTTGATGACACTTAACAACGACAATAACACAGAAGGTTGTTCTAAGTCTCAAACAAATACATGTCTTATAGCCCAGTCCAGTGACCCTTTTGACAGTGCAAATTGCTCTAAAAGTTGCTTGGATTTTTATCTACTTGGTTCAGGAGAGTTCAGTATACAAATAGGCACACCTATACCTCTTTTAAGGAGCTGTGGTGGTGCAATGTTTAAGAGCTTGGCTGCTAATTGAAAGGTTTGCAGTTAGAACCCACCAGTAGCTTGACAGGAGAAAGATACAGCAGTTGACTACCATAAAGATTACAGCCAAGGAAATCTTATGGCGCAGTTCCACTGTGTCCTATTGGGTCGTTACGAATTGGAATTGTTTCCATGACCCACGACAACAACAACAGTAACTCTTTGGGAGACACAGATTTCTCATTGCATGTAACTACAGTAAATAACTAGGGACAATAATACAATGCAGAATAAGTCAGGAACATCGAAGTGTATGGATGATATGAAAGAATACATGAAAGTAAGAATAACTCTGAAAGCCTGAAAATACACAGGTTCAATTTTAGATTCCTTAACACTGGAATGATGTGCCAGCCTTTGTCTCTTTCTCTGATAGCTACCATTTTTTACCACCCTATCTCTGTCACCTTCTGTGAGATTTTTCTTCACACGCCTTTAATGAGATGGCAGCTAGCTGGTGAGACTATTTCTCCTGTTCAAAGTTTATTGGATTTAAAAAGTAGATACCTGATGGAGGAGCTAATCAAGTTTTCTTTTAAGAGTTTCAGTTGGAACATTGAGAATCTAGCTAGTCTCTGTACCAGGTTTAAACAAGGCCATAGCTCAGACAAGATTTATCCTTGGGACAGTGAAACAACTGGAAAGAATAAGTAAAAGCAAAAATAATCAAGCACATACACTTTTCTTGTTGAGAAATCTGTGCCCTTAGGAAGTTTGCCTTTTTTGCCTGAGCTGTTTTGAGTATGGCAGATGAGAGGCATTCCTGACTGGAGAACTGGTATATTCTGAGTTGGTACTGATCCTGAATTGTACCCTGTTCACTTCCCTAATAAACCTCATAATCAGGAATATTGTTATGAGTTCTATGTGGCCATAGCAATGGATTATCAAGCCCAGATGTGAGGCAGAGAGTGCTGTAAGAGATATGGTTCATGTCAGAATAGGGGAAAGAAGCATGTCTGACTTCTACTTCGTAAGCATCAGCCACAGGCTGATTTTAAGTTTGACCCTCTTTCCCCTTTGTGAAGCCAGGAGAAGTCAGACATGGGTCCCACGTGTTCTTTTTCTACATAGGAAACAATTTGGGAAGAAGAAGCAAATATTTGGAAGTCCAAATTATTAGACAATGTTAATTAAGATAACACATAAAAATGTAATTTAGAGGTAGTCCCTGACTTACCATTTTTTTAAGTTACAGCAAACTGCACTCATGCCAAGTTTTTATTATAATTTCTGGTACATATCATCATTAGTAATGTAGAGTCCTGATGTAGAATAAGCATTGGATTGCTACCTGCAAGATTGTTGTTGTTGTTAAGTGCCGTCGAGTCGGTTCCGACCCATAGCGACACTGTACAGTTTCCAAGGAACGACTGGTGAGCTTGAACCACCGACTTTATAGTTCAAACCGACTTTGCAGTCTGACGCATTAGCAAGATTGTTGTTGTTGTTAAGTGCCATCAAGTTGGTTCCAATCCATAGTGACCCTGAACAGGGTTTCTGAAGCTGTAAATCTTTATGGGAGCAGAAAGCCTCATATTTCTCCCGTGGAGCAGCTGGTAGTTTCAAACTGCTGACCTTGCGGTTCACAGCCCGATTCGTAACCACTACGCTACCAGAGCTCCTTAAAGGTTCAAAATTGCTCCTCAGGAACTATACAAAGTCTCTATGAGTCGGAAGCAACTTGACAAAAAAACAAACAAAAAATCTATTTTTATAAGAAATACTCTTTGTTTTTGTTTTTTTAATTGTGGTAAATATATGCATAACAAACTATTTGCCAACTTAAAATTTGTACATGTGTTTATGTTGATATTGATTCTATGGATCATGTTTTGCAATAAGTGCCACTCTCCTGCTTCATATTATCCCATCAATAACAGAATCACAGTGCCACCTAAACCATGAAGCCCTTTGGCAATTTTTATAAGTGGGATCATACAGTACTTGTCATTTTGTGACTGACGTTTCACTAAGTATAATGTTTGCAAGTTTCATCCACCTTGCAATATGTATCAAGATTGTTTTCTCACAAAGTCCTATGTAATATTGGTATACCACATTTTGTTAATATATCTATCTGTTATGAGTCGGGCTGCTAACCTCAAAGCCAGCATCTCAAAACTATCAGCTGTTCCACAGTAGAAAGATGAAACTTTCTATTCCTGTAAAGATTTACAACCTTGGAAATTCTAAGCAGGGTCTCTGTGAGTCGGGACCAACTCCACTGCGTAACCACCACCATCATTCATCTGCTAATGGATATTTCCGTTGCTTCTGCCTCTTGGCTATTGTTTCCAGTGCTGCAAATGAACATTGACATATTGGGCTCTGTTTGCATTCCTGCTTTCTTTTGGAATGTATACTTGTGACTGATATTGTTGGGTTATATGGTAGTTCTGTGTTTAGCTTTTTGAGGAACTGCTGAATGGTTTTCCACAACAGTGGAACCAGTTTATATTCCCATCAGCAATGGATGAGGGTTCCAATTTATCCACACCCTCACCCATTAGAAATTGTTACTTCTAGGGCATAAGTAGAAACAAGAGCATTAATTAAAATGAAATTATAGTTACAACTATGCATATATTATTTTTAAATCACAGAAAATCAAATATATTCCTTTGGAAAACTTGGCTGGGAGATATGGTTAGAATACATATTTATTTTATATTAAATATATTTATATATTAAATTACAAATGAATTTGTAGTGTAAGCATCTGTGGACAATTCGGGACTGTTTCTATAATAACATTCAGCTTTTCCATCTAGTTCCCTCTGACCCTCATCACATCTGAAAGGAATAAGAATGACAAGCTAGATAAACCTAAAAAAAAGAAATTCTAATCAGTGGCCACATAGGCAATCTTCCTTCCTCTTGATGATTATTTTGACCTATTTATATGCAAACGAAGAAGGACCATGTCTGTATTAATTTGGAAATCTTGCTTTGACAGCCAGGATTTTGCCTTCATCATCAGGCAGTGTGTTCTTATTTTCAAGGGTGTCAACAACTAGATGGAACTTGCCTCTTTTGTAAGAGCCTCTCAAAGGACCACGTTGGAGGGCAGGAGGGAAAACACCTCACACAACATCCCTGCCGTTTAAGACAGTGTGGGGGAAGTCCAGTTTTCTCTCAGGGACAAAGCTTTTCCAGGGCGCCCACATTTTAAGAGACACACAGATGGCGCCACTTAAAACTTGAATAGGGCATTCTTCGCAGTTCCACAATGCATTTCTTTCAGAAGCAACATTTCCAGTCTGCAGGTTATCAGAATGTCAAAAATGTTTGGGCCAGAAACACCTACGCAAGCTTTCACACAGAAAGCAAAACACATACAGTTAGCACAGTTCCTTTATCAAACAGTCTAAACCTCCTTTTCACTGATGCTAATGACTCATTTTCTGCATTGGGAAAAAAAAAATCCACTCTCATAAAGGTCAATGTCACATCTGGGCAGGCCTGCCTGATAGAAAATCTCCAGTACAAAACATCTTTATCTTTGTGTGTCAGGATTTGTGGCTATAGAACAGAATTCAACATGTTCCAAGGTCATATACAGGAGAAGCAATGCAAAGAAATAGTGATGGTCTGTGTCCTGAAGCACTCAGTTCAATTTAGGATGCGACACTTGCATTTTGACTGTGAACACTGATACTGTTTGTCTCCTCTCAGCATTGCTGTGGTGTTGCTATTATCGTTAGCTACCTTTGAATCATTCTCTAACTCCTGGTGATCCCATGTACAACGGTATGAAACACTGCCTAGTCCTGCACCCTCTTTATAATAGGTTGCACTTTGGACCACTGTGATCCCTAGAGTTTTATTAGCTAATTTTCACAAATAGATTGGCAAACCTTTCTTCCAAGTTTGTCTGCTTGAAAGTGACACTGAAACCTTGTCTACCATGGGTCTTCCTGCTGGTATTTGAAATACCAGCTGCATATCTTCCAGCATCACAACAACATGCAAGATACCACAATGTGACAAGCATTAGGATGGATTGTTATTGTAGATTTATATACATATTATACTGTATAAATATATAATTGTTCTTTGAGGCATGGTAACAGAATGATTATGGTGATATTGTAATGTTTTGAATTAATTGGATAAAGAAGGCAGAACTGAGATGAAATCAGGGAAGGATATGAGGGGACTTCAAAGAGCTCATGGAAAAATTCCATTGACAAGACTGAAGTCAAGAATGCTAGAAGTAACCATCCACCTGGATTCCTTTCCTAGGGGGAGGAGGCTGTGCAAGCTGAGCAGTCACATGTCAGACAAGAATACAGCTTCCAGCGGGGGCCACATCAAATGTAACAGCCCCAGGTGTGCTGAAGAGAAGACAGGCACAGAAATGCAGAAAGAAGTGCACTTCATAGACCCTTTTATGCTGCTTCATCTGTGACTCTTCAACTGCTGGATGTACTACCTCCCACACCACGTGATTTCATTCAGAAGACAGATTTGTAGAACGTCCTTGGTTGCCAGAGAAATGAGGGTGAATAGAAAGATACAAATGTGAAGCAAAGGAAAGCACAAATAAAGCAAAAGAAAAGAAACACCTCAATGGTAAAATCAGACCAGTAGCCATTGTGTCAATTCCAACTCATGGCGACACAATGTGTGTCAGTGTATAATTGTGCATCATAGTAGCTTTTGTTTTTGTCCTCTGTATTGTCTACTACATTCATGGATACATTTCCAGCAAAGATAAATGTGTATATACAAATATCCTTTGTCAAATTATATATCTTCAGGTGTATACCCCACCTCTCCCATGGCTTGCATGTCTATCTATGCAACTATTTGTAGATCATCACAATTGCATGATTGTGCCCATAACAATACTTACCTCTGTTGCCTTTAACTCTTGCACCACAGAGTTATTGATGGCTATTCTTTTCAGAAGCACATCAGCAGGCCTTTCTGCCAAGACACATCTGGGTAGACTTGAACCCACAAATTTTCAGCTAGCAGTTCAGCACCTTACCCACCTGCACTACCCAGATATTCTTCTCCCAATAAGGGTTAAGGGTAAAAGTGAAATGGAGTTAACATGGTGAACATAATTGATGTCACTGAATTGTTCACTTAAAAATACTTTGAAAGGGCATCCAAGACTGGTTCTGGTTGGTCCTCGATGGTCCCTGTGTGGTGACACATACACTGACACTCAGAACATCCCACTGGGCTGCACACTTTCATGATCTGCACTTGCATCCAAACCTGTCTTCAGGATCTGTTTTGTTGTTGTTAAGTGCCATCAAGTCAGTTACAACCCATAGCAACCCTGAAAAGGGTTTCGGAGGCTGTAAAACTTTCCGGGAGCAGAAAGCCTAAATACCAGGCTTGGGTCCTTATAACCCCCAGGAGATTTTAACAGGCACTAGATAGGGGCTTTTATTGATGAAGATCGAAGACCACAGCCTTCAGTATGGGTTGCACCTCAATATAAAGAAAACAAAAATCCTCACCACTGAACCAATAATAACATCAAGATAAATGGAGAAAAGTTTGGAGTTGTCAGTGACTTCAATTTTCTAGGGTCAACCATCAACACTCATGGAAGTAGCAGTCAAGAAATCAAACAACATATTGCATTGGACAAATCTGCTACACAAGTCCTCTTAAAAGTATGAAAGAGCAAAGATGTCAGTTTGAGGACTAAGGTGCACCTGACTCAAGCCCTGGTATTTTCAATAACCTCATATGCATGTAAAAGCTAGACAGTGAATAAGGAAGACCATAGAAGAATTGATGCATTTGAGTTATGATGTTGGAGAAAAGTATTAAAAGTACCATGGACTGCCAACAGAACAAACAGATCTGTATTGGAAGAAGTGCAGCCAGGATGGCCAGACTTTGTCTCTCATGCTTCAGACATATTGTCAGGAGGAACCAGTCACTGGAGAAGGATATCATGTTTGGTAAAGTTAATGGTCAGAGAAAAAGAGGAAAACTCCCAGAAAGATGGGTTGGCACAGTGACAGCATCAGTGGGCTCAAGTGTAGCAACGATTGTGAGGTTGGCCCAGCATCAGGCAGTGTTTCGTTCTGCTGTGCACAGGGTCACTATGCCTTGTGCCTGACTCAATGGCACCTAACAACAACAAATAGAATCTCTGATATGGTGCTGCAGGATAATTCACTGTACAGCATGGTTGGGAAGAACTGCAAGGTTAGTGGTTCAAATCTACCCGCTACTCCTCAGAAGCCCTATACAGTGTCACTATGAGCCAGAACTGACTCTATGGCACTTAACAACAGGAGTGAGATGACATTAGTATTTAGGGCTTTTTTTCATCTTTTAATTTTGTATTGTGATTGTGAAAATGTTACTGTGAAAATTTACAGAGCAAATCAAATTTCCATTCCACAATTAAAATATATTTTGTCTCCTGCCGTTGATTGTAGTCTTCATAGTGTGTAGCAGCATTCTTCCCATTTCCTCCTGGTGTTTACTTTTTCTATTGGTCCTTCTTTTCTATCCCTTCCTTCCTTCTGAACCTTTTCCCTCTGCAAATGCTGTCCTTTGATCTCAATTGGCTGGTTGTTGGAAGGAGTGTGTATAGACCTCCCAGTGACCTTGCTCCTCTTTAAGGCCTCTCTAGTGTTTGGCTGAAAGTTGAGTCACAGGGGTGAGTCAGTTCCAGACTTGAAGAGTGACTAAGGCCCAGAGTCTTGAGGGTTCCATCAGTCTCTATCTGACCAGTGAGCTTGGTCTTTATTTATAATCTTGATTTTTATTCCACATTTCGCTCTCACTCTGTCAAAGATCTTCTAATGTGATCCCTTTCAGAATGGTCAGTAGTAGTAGCACCTTGTTATTCTGGTCTCAGGATCATAGAAGCTGAGGTTTGCATGGTCCATTAGTCCTTTGAACTATTTTTTTCCTTGTATCTTTAATTTTTGTCACTCTTCTTTATCCTCCCAGATGGGGGAGACCAATAGTTGCCCCTTAGAGGACTACTCAAAAACTTCTAAGACTCCAGTTGCTACTCACCAAATAGAATGTAGAATATTTCCTTAGTGATCTATGTTGTGCCAATTGAACTGGGTATTCCCTGAGACTTTCATCTTGAGCCCTCAGGTCTTGCAACTAATTCCCTTAAGGTGTTTGGTTATGGGTAAGTTTTCATACCTATTTCCTCAATATGGTCTACTGTATTCATGGATATATTTGGAGAACTGGGATGGCACTGTAGTATAAACACTGGATTGGTAACCACAAGATTGGTGGTTCAAACATACTGACCCCTCCTTGGAAACCCTATACAGGGTTACAATGTGTCGGAACTAACTCCACAGTACACAGAACAACAGCAACACATGTATAGCATTTGTAAATAAATACGTAAAAATATCCTGTTAAATGATATTTATTCATAAGTGTACTCCCATTCTCCTTCTCACACCTGTTCAGCTTGCCAGTCTATATATCTACTCATAGGTTGTTGTTCTACTACTATTGCAGGACTGTGTATATAAGAATATTTACCTCTGTTGCCTTTACCTCTTATGTTCCTCCCAGTGACTTTGTTTTTGCCTCGATCTCTATGTAGTGATCGCCTTCTTATTGCATATTGCCTTCTTTTTCATATGTGCCTAGTTTCTGTTTAGTGTCTTTTTCTTCTCACTCCAGGTAGCCATCAATCTAGGGCCAAGCACCAGCAGATTTTTGGCTGAAAATCCTCAGGGACAATGATATTGGCATGGCGAAGGCTTGAGAGACACATGATCTAGGATCCCCCAACCTGAACAGGATCACAGACTCTGGAACAGACTCTGAAACTGGGTTCCACCAGCAGAACCTGGAACATGGTCATGGGACAGAGCTGACTGAGGTTTGGCTCCCCACATTCCTGACACACAAACATGGGGTTCAATAAAGGCCAATAATATTTTAGTGCAACATTTTAAAAATTCAAAAGCAATGAAGACAACTGCTGGTGAAAAAAGCTAAGTTATGAAATGTTTTATTATATATATTTTACTATAAATTTTTTTTTTAATTGGAAGCAACTAAAGAAAGTATTTTTTTAATGTTCAAATGGAGAAAACATAAAGCAAAAAGCAAACAGTCCTGAAACTGATACTAACCCAGGCCAGTAAATGAATTTCGAACAATCCGATGGGGTAATCAGAGAGGAACCATAGCCCATTTCCTCCTGGCAGGAGACTTAAGGAATGGTGAGGGAGCACACGTTATTTCTATGAGTCAAATGGCAATGTGGAAAGGAAATGCAGAGCCAGATGTCGTGCCATGTGTACTGAGCATTTCTGAAATAAACAATAGCCAGCATACACATCAATATTGTTTTATGAAAAAAAGTAAAAGGTATTCGAGTATAATATGCATCCAGAAAAGACCCACACCAGAAGTTCATTGTTCATTGAAGTTTTACAATTCAGCACACCTGTGTAACCAGCGTCCAACTCCAGAAAGAGATAAAACTAGCACCCAAAAGCAATGCTTCTTATACTCCTTTTCAATTACTCCCTGCTTGTACACTAAAGACAGCCTTATCTTGACTTCTTACAGCACTGGTAAGTTTGCCTTATTTGAAATTTATGTAAATGGAATTATACAGTGTACTCTTTTACGTCTGTTTTCTTTTGTTCAATATCATGCCTGAGAGATTCATCTATGTTGTTTGTGTAGACATAGTTTTTGATTCCCATGATTGTATAGTATCCTACTGTATGACTATGCTACAATTTATTCATCCATTCGGCAATAGATGCACATTTAAGTAATGCCCAGTTTAGAATATTAAGAGTAGAGCTGTGAGGAACCTTCTAGTCCTTGTCTTTGGGTGAACACATGCATGCATTTCCACTCAGCATATACCTAAAAGTAGGATTATTAGACCATAGAGTATGCTTTAGTAGATACTGATGAACAGTTTTTCAAAGCAGTTGTACACATTCATATTCCCACCAGGCCCATGTACTTTAAAAGCACAAGGGTTAATGATAATAGCTATCACTGAATTAAACTGCTTCCCGGGAAGTAAAACGAGAATGGCTTTAGGGGGTATCATTAATTCTCTTGGACTATAATACAAAAGGTGATAAGCAAACATGAAATATGCTGTCAGAAGACAAAGATGAAAAGTTCTTACCTGACTAGATAATAGATTTTGACATGTCATTTTTGTATCTCCAGAAAGCATGGTATAGAAAATGGATTTAAGAAATGTTTGTTCTTCAATAAAATGTTAAGTTTATAAAACTTTGTAATGTATACTATGCTGTTAAATTTCTCATGTTGTGTGTGTATATGTATAAAAAGAGAAGGAATGAGAGGAAGAGACTGAGGTTCACAAAAATGTTAAGCAACATTTCCATAATTAAGAGAAGTAAAATTTGGGAACTCAGATCTATTAGGTCCTATCATTAAAACTCTGCATGAAGTTAATGATACAATCATCTTAGGTACATTGTCTGTTGGAGAAATTACAAGGGTGAGTCAAAAATTATCTGCACTATGGTTGTAGAATTTATTTTAATCAATTTTTAGAAAAGATAAATAAATCATTTTTTGGCATAATCTCCTAGCTTTTCAATACACTTTGTCTGTCAGCAAGCTTTTATATTCCCTTATTAGTAAATGTATTATGCTGAGCTGAGAGCCACAAATGCACCGCTGTCTCTACTTCTTCATCAGAAGTGAATCTTCGTCCAAGCCACAAAGGCACCGCTGTCTCTACTTCTTCATCAGAAGTGAATCTTCGTCCAAGCCACAAATGCACCGCTGTCTCTACTTCTTCATCAGAAGTGAATCTTCGTTCTCTGAAAGCTGCTTTAGGGGACCAAGCAGATGAAAGTCTGATGGAAGAAAATCAGGACAATAGGGAGACTGCTTTAACACCTCAAAATGAAGTTTCTGCAGAGTGTCAACAGTGAGAGCAGAGCTGTGCGGACATGCATTTTTATCCTGCAAGATCACAATGCCCTTCTTCAAAAGCAGTCTACTTTGTTTAATCCAAAGTTTAGGCTTCAGCTCTGAGCACTGTTGATTGTTGAACCTTTTTCCTAATAGTGTTCTAATACTGGCCTTTGCAAATCCCAGAAAACTCTAAGCATTAATTTTCCAGCTGATGGTTGACTTTTGAACTTTTTCTTGGTCAATTGGCACAATATGGAATGGAAACATTCTCAATTGCTGATCAAAAAAAAGTTCAAAACTTAGAATATTCTTGTGCTCTGTGTCCCTTGCATAGACCGTGTACTGTTAGTATAAAATCTCTGAAGATAAAGAGGTCTTATCATGTAAATACAGGATTTTTGCTAAGCTGAACAAACACAAGGAAAGGTAAAACACATTTCACTGTGAATGATGCATGATGATGTTTAAGTTTTAGTTAGTGTTTCTAGGATGGTTGCTTAACAACAGTATATAGATCATGACTTGCAGAAATTTAAAGACTCTACTTTGGGAAAACTGCTTTCAAAATTCCTTTGGGGAATTTGAATCTTCATATTGCCAAGTGTAATTAAAAACTTCCCAGATTTCTACAACCTAAGGCTAAACCTGGGAAGTTGCTGACATCATTGTCCCCATGTTGTTGACTCCCCCCTCCCCTTATATATCTTCAGGCTGGTCTTAGAGCCCTTCACTTCCCAATGTCCTGAGAGCTCTATCCCCAAGGTACCTCTCACAAGATTGCAGGGACAATTCCACAGTGTAGATTTTGAGGTTTCAAATTTACCTGCATGCATGGACACTTCACACCTGCCAGCACCTCTGTGAGAAATAGCTTTCCTTTTGCATGTTAACCTTCTTAAATGACCAAGGCTTGTATCACCTTCAAGGACTCCGTAGGCTTTCTCTAATTCTGAAAGTAAGAAGAGAAAAGTGCATTCTTCTCTGTTCTGGACCCCACACTAGCACTATTGGGACCCAAGTTTCATAAAGTTTTTTGTGAAAAATTCCCCCTGGCTCTGCCTGCAGATGGCTCAAATATCAGTCTCTGTGACCTAAGTAGGAAGCAAATGGGAACCTCTCCATTTCCTCTTTCTACCCTGGGGACTTGCCCTCAAAACTTGCTCTTTTTAGTTCACAGCAACACCATCTTCCCACCATGTATATCAACTTATGCTAGAGGTTTCCAGATCACAAGTTTTGCAGACACAGCCAGACTTTGTTTCCCAGTTCAGGTTTAGCCAAAATATCCTTGCTATGAGAATGTGTGTCTTCTAGTAACTCAGGAGCTTAACTATTTTCAAATTAGACTCATAATTTACAACAGAACGAAACAAAAGTGCTTGCATGGAGCATATTCTCCACTGTGGGATGTGTGCAGGCCATTTTACACGGAGAACGGAAGCCCAGAGCTGTGGATTCACTAGGGGATTGTGGAGTGTGCAGATCACACCAGACAACACTGCCAGACAAAATGATTGTCTATAAAATCATCTGCACTGTTTCAACAGAAATTCATTATTTTTATATAAATATTTTATGTAACTATCTTGCAGTTAGTTATGGGGAGTGTGGTGGCTCCATAGGATAAGCAATGGACTGCTAATCACAAGGTCAGTAGTTCAAGCCTACCAATCATTCTGTAGGAGAAAGTCTACTCTGGCAAAGATTTACAGTCCAGGGCTTATTTTACAGCACCAAAGCAGGACTCCAGCTTACATGTATCAATAGTGCTGGACTGCAAAGTCAGTTTGAACCTCAAGGTCAGCAGTTCAAACTCACCAATTGCTCCTCAGAAACCTTATACTGGGTCACTGAGTCTGAAATGACTCACTGGCACTTAACAACAACAAAGAAACTCTGTTAATTGAACAACAACAACAATGAGCTCGAATCAAGCTATCATTATTACCCAATTACAATGATGCTAAGAATCACATGGCCTCATCAGCACAAGCTACAATGTATGGGCTGTGAACTTATATCAATAACACTTTAGAGAGTAAAGTAGTAATTAAAGGAAAAGAAAGAGAAAAATTAAAAAAGGTTTCCACTAAGTTATTAACAATGTATCTAATAATAGTTTCTACACACATGTAGAAAGATTTTTTAATACAATTGCATTGTTAGTATTCACGTTTTGTTATTGTTTAGTATTGTTGAGTTCGTTCTGACTCATAGTGCCTGAGTGGCCTTGGTTCAAACCCAACTTGTGGTTCAGTGCTTATTTTACAGCACCATATCAAAACTCCCAGTATTCATAAAACCTATGAAATATTGCATTAAAGTACTTTACAACTATATTTATAACATAATATGCTATGATTAAAATTGATTATAAACATTACTAAAGGTATTACAATCAGGACTTTTGGTATGACACTACAGGACAAGCGATGGACTGTGAACCACAAGGTCAGAGGTTCAAACCCAACAGCTGTTCTTTGTAAACTCTATGCAGGGTTGCTATGAGTTGGAATCAACTTGATAGCATTTAACAAGGGCATGGTCTCGTACAGGAGAATGTTCATGGGGGAGGTTTATGGGTTACCACCATGAACTGCACACCAACCCTAATGACACTTGATGTTGTTGTGCCGTCGAGTCGGTTCCAAGGGGCAGCTGGTGTGTTTGAACTGCCAACCTGTGGTTCACAGTCCAGTGGTGATCCTACAGTGCCACACCAGGAGTTCTAGTTATGCTTGTTTTGTTGTTATTGTTATGTGCTATTGAGTCTGTTCTGATTCGGAGAAAACCTGTATGGGGTTTCCAAGGAGTGGCTGGTGGGTTTGAACCCACGAGCCTTTGTGGTTAAAACCAATCCCACAATGTGATATCAGGACTCCCTAGTGATACTACTGTTCAAAACAAAACAAAACAAACCAAGCCCACTGCTATTGAGTCAATACGCTAGTTATTTTTATGGAAGAGTAGAATTACTCCTAAGGATTTCTGAGAGTGTTCATCTTTATAAGAACAGACAACCTTCTCATTCTCCCAAGGAGCTACTGGAAGGTTTGCACTGCTGATCTGGAATTTAGCAGTCCACCGCTTAGCTCACGGCACCACCAAGTCTGTTTATGCTACTGGTCCAGGGACTTGCTAATGAGTTCCACAGATTTAGAATAGCAGCTCTGAGAACTCTGTCTTCTGAACAGCTTTCAACATGACTCAGGAAACTGTATCTCATGCCTGGACACCGATCATATGGTTCCTTGGGCAAGATGCCTAGTTGATTTTTTACATAGTTAGATTAGATATTCTGTTAGTCTGGAAACTAGTTATTATTTTTTTTTCCTTCGAAAAAATTCAGGGGAATTAAAACATTTGTATTGAAAAAGTTTAACAAAAGAGCTACAAAAAAAGTTTGTTGTTAAATGCTCTTGAGTTGGTTCTGACTCGTAGTGACCTTATATAGTGTTTCTGAGGCTATAAATCTTTGTGGGAGCAACAGCAGTAATTAGAAACCTTGCCAGATAACTAAGGGACAATCATTTCTTTAAACATCTGCAACAAGCTCCTGCTGGAAATTCTATGTTAGCATTTTTGTGGTCTCCTTTCTCACAGAGTATTATCTTTGGATGCTCATCAGGTGGGTGGTCCCTTGTGCATAATGAAGACTTGATTCTGTAAGAGACCTGACTTTAAATAATTACAGGTTTGGTGTTCTCTAATACTTATTCTGGGCTTCCTTCCCTAAACATCTACCTGTTTTGCTTAAATTCCCAAAGGAAGTTTAGATTCCTTCTGGTAAATTTTCTCCCTTTTTTTTTTCATATTGAGAGGAAATTCCTACCTGCCCATTCAAGAAGAAATAAACGAAAACTGACATATAGTCCTGGTGTGGTGCTGTAGGATAAGCACTGAACTGTTAACCATAAGGTTTGGAGGTTCAAATCTACCAGCTGCTCCTAAGAAACCCTATATAGAACTGCTATGAGTTGGAAGGAGTCCTGGTGTGGTACTGTAGGATAAGAAGTGGATACTAACTACAGGATTGACAGTTCAAACCCATCTGCCACTTCTTAGAAACTCTATCCAGGGTTGCCATGAGTCAGAACTGATACAGTGGCACTTAACAACAATGAGTCAGAACCAACTTAATAGCACTTAACTATATATACATATGTGTGTGTGTGTGTGTTTGTGTGTGTATACATATATGGAGTCCTGGTGTGGCACTGTGGGTTAGTGTGCTGGGCTGCATCCTCAGAAGCCCTATACAATGTCAGTGTGGGACGGAATTGACTCAACAGCACTTAACAACAACAATAATATATATACTCACTTTCTGCTCTACCAAACATGATGTGCTTCTTTCTCTACAGACTGGTCCCTCCTGCTAACATCTCCTAAGTACTTGAGATGAAATCTCGCGATCCTCACTGCTAAGGGACATTCTGGCTGTATTTCTTTTAGCACAGATTTCTTCATGCTTCTGGAAGCCCATGATATATTCTTTGTCAGAGTCATAATTCAAAGGCATCTTTACTTTTTTGGTTTTCCTTATTCATTGTCTAGCCTTCATGTTGGGTGACTAAAAATATCACAGCTTAGATAATGCACACGTACATTACTCCACACAGGGACACCTTTGCTTTTAACTCTTTAAAGAGGGATTTTTTTCAGTAGATTTGTCCAGTGCAATGTGTAGTTTGACATCTTGACTGCTGCTTCCATGGGCGTTCATTGCAAATTCAACAAAAGTGAAATTCTTGACAGTTTCAATCTTTTCTGCAATTATCATGATGGTGCTTATTGGTCAGTTATGAAGATCTTTGTTTTCTTTATATTAAGACATAATCCACACTTAAGGCTTTAAATTTTTTAAATTTTTTCATCAGTAAGTGAGTCAAGTTCTTTTCATTTTCAGCAAACAAGATTGTGTTATCTGCATATCACAGGTGTTTAATGAATCCTTCACCAATCCTAATGCTGTGTCCTTCATTATATTGTCCAACTTCTCCCATGATTTTTCCATTATACATATTTGAAAAGTCTGGTGAAAGGAAACCACCCTGACACACACCTTTCCTGATTCTAAACCATTCAGTATCCCCTTGTTCCATTCAAATGACTGTCTCCTGATCTATCTATAGGTTCCACACAAACACAGTTAAGTGTTTTGAAATTCCCATTCTTTACAATGCTATTCATAGTTTTTAGTTATGATCCACAAAGATCTAGTGCCTTTGCATAATCAAGAAAACATAAACATCTTTGTAGTATGCTTTGCTTTCTACTAAGATCAATATAATATCAGCAGAGCTATAGGTGTGTGTATTTATTGTTGTTGTCACAAAGTCAATTCTGATGACATGGTTACCCCATTTGTGCTGAGTAAAACTGCTCTGTTGGGTTTTCAAGCCTTTCATAAACAGATAGCCAGGCCCGTCTTCTGAGGTGTATGTTGGTGGCTTTATCCCGCCAATCTTCAGCAGTCTTTGCTATTAGTCTTACAAAAGTGGGTTCAGTTATACAGAATTTCCTAAAGTTACTTGGCCTTAGAAAACCTTTTTCATGGAGCATCTCATAGAGTTAATGTTCAAGGAAGATACTGTGGGGGAAATGACTTATTTATAACTGGCAAATCTGATATAACCTAATCAGATCACATAATCTGTGTGTCTTCACAAATACTTGACTTTAAGCAGAATAGACTGGTTAGCAGGAAAAGGTCATGACCACAGGTTACATTATTACTCTCTGGTAATGTAAAATTTAAACTTTTCAATAGCAGCTAGCCCCTCAACCAGAATCATTAAGGATGATCCCATGGTTCCTTATGTGGGAGTTCATTTGGTAAGTAGACCCTTCTCAATGCAGAGGAATTCTCAGGCCCTTTCTTCACCCCCAACATTCTAGGAAAGCAAAAATATTTTCAGGACAAGTATTCCAATCATAGTCCCCTGCCAGTGAACACTGCTTACTTCTAACCAGTTGGCCCTTAGTATGTGAAGGTTACATGGGCGTCAAGAGGTCTACAAAAGCCTGATGTGTCCTTTGGGGAAAATTGTAAGAAACAATGCAAAAGTTCCTGAATATCAGGAAATGTTTTCTTAAGATCAAGAGATTTATTGGTATGTGGGAGAGATTCCAAGCAGTTCTAATGCCCGAAACATTTCAAATTTGACTGCTAGATGCCAGTGCCAATTTTGTTGAAGGGCAATTTCAGTACAGTGGCACACAATGTCCTAAACTGCTGAACTCAGAACTAGTCATATCATGATTACTTCTAAAGGCTCTTTTTTTAAAACCACAAAATGTACTTTTTAAATTCCTATGAATGTTATTGGTAGTAAGTGAGGTATTTGTTTGTTATAGCCAAGCAAGACTTTAAGAGGAAGAAGTTGGAAACCAAAACAATTACTTTTGTGTCCAAAGAATTGTCAGTTCTGGTGAATGACTTCCACTTCAGAGAGTGCTATGGACCGGCCTGCTTACTTGCAGAAAGACTGATCTTTCATCTTGTTTCTGTTGTGATTGGGTGCCAGTGAGCAGACTGGGACATGTAGCAAATCCACATGACAGACTAGAACTGCTCCATAGAGTTTCCTAGGCCTTAGTCTTCATGGGTCAGGACTGGTTAGTACTTGAATGGGAGACTTCCTGGGAATATCAAGTACTGTAGGTTTGGAGCTGTAGGATAAACACTGGATTCTAAACCAGGTTGGTGGTTTACACCCACCTACAGGTCTTTGGAAACACTATATAGAGTCTCTATGAGTCAGAACCAATTTGGCAGCACTTAACCACAACCACAATGTGTTTGAGAAGGGAAATAACCCATGCTCAGCATGGGATAAGGAGCAGAGTGATTAAAATGCAAGACATCATAATTGATCTGAACTTATATAGTTTCCCATTCTTATAATACTTCACAAACATTGGAAATCACTAAGTGCTATTGAGGGATCCTTGGTCTGTTGTTCTAGCCATGGTGTTCATCACATAATCACCCAACAGTATGAGCTAAAAGGGGGCCTCCAAAGGATTGGCACAGTCTGGCCTGCCCAGAACGAATAAACTCTGTAACTCAAGATTTCAAAAATCACCAAAAGTGATTGTTTGAGAAGACTTAAGATAATAACATCAGAAAATGATTCTAAGCAAGATCCATTATTGCTTGATGGGTTTAAACATGATCCATATGAATCATATATCTTTTTTTTTTAGTCCCAGGAAGACCACTTTTGATGATGCATTTGTTACCTTGTTAGTCTTCCCAGTAACCTGTAAGATACTCAAGCAAACCCACTACCAAGAAAATTCCAACTCATAACAACTCTATAAAGGGTTTTCAAGACTATAAATCTTTACAGGAGAAGATAGACTCATCTTTTTCCTCTTGAGCAGCTGGTGGTTTTGAACTTCCAACTATATAGTTAATAGTCAGTGCTAATACTACAGAGCTGCCAGGACACCTTAACATATAAGATAAAAATGACTAAATCTAATTTTACATTGTTCCTAGCAATTAGATGCTTTGCTTTAAGTTACATATGATTAACTTCAAGTTTATCTGCTCTAAGGCCTGAGAACTTTGAACTGTGCTGTGAGTGCTGAACCTTACAGTGATTCAGTGGTAGAATCCTCAACTTCCATACAGGAGACCTGGGTTCATTTCTCAGCCAATGTACCTCATGTACAGCCACATTGGAGGCTTGAGTGTTGATATGATGCTGGAAAGGTTTCAGCAGAGCTTCCAGACTAAGACAGACTAGAAAGTAAGGCATGGTAATCCACCTTTGAGAACCAACCAATGGAAAACCAATCAATTACAACTGTCAGATTCATAAACGATCATGGGAACTGTGTAGGACTAGGCAAGGTTTCATTCCATTATGTGTCAATTGACATGAGATGTGAGCCAACTCCCTAGCAGCTAACAAAAACAACCACCACCTGACCACTGAGAACACCCTGCTGTCCAGAGTCTCACAATGTAGCATTGTAGGGTAAGCACTGGACTGCTAGGTCAGCAGTTCAAATCTGCCACCTGCTCTCCAGAAACCCTATATAGGGTCGCTATGAGCCAGAACTAACTTGATGGCAGTTAACAGCAACTGAGTAGTACATTCATTTTACAAATATAGTGGTTACAAATGGGGCTGCAAACCTTAAGGTCAGCAGTTCGAAACTACCAGCTGTTCCTTGGGAGAAAGATGATGTTTTCTGCTTCTGTAAAGATGTACAGCCTCAGAAACCCTGTACAGGGTCACTATGAGTCAGAACCAACTCCACGGCACATAACCACCACCACCACCATATTTCAGGCAATGTGTTTAGTGCTAGAAAACAGTCTTGAACAAAAGAGTCAAACAGCCCTGACCTTCCTGAGCCTCCAAATAAACGAATGATATTAAATATTGCAATGATATAGAGAAAAATAAGCCAGAGAGGAGGAACAGGGAATGCCAGAGAGGTGCAGTGTAGACTAAAGTAGTCAAGGAAGACCCTGGGGAAGGTAGCATTCCAGCAAAGCTATGAAGGAGTTGATGCAATTAGAGCTGGGGATATTCATGTGAAGAGTGTTCCAAGTTGTGAGAACAGGAAGGGCAAAGACCCTGATTACCATTATTTGACCCAGAGATAATGAGTAGAAAAGTGAGTTATGGACAGAGGTAAGTGAGGACCTCAGTATCCTTTCATGTTGTCTCTGTCTTCAAAACTGTATTATCTTTGGCCATTCCTTTCTTGAGTAGAGGTAAGAAACCATACACTCTTTTAAGCTATCTGTGCTTGTCTGTTGATGGGAAAGTTACTATTTCATCTTCTGACAAGTATGTTTTCTTTCTGACCTCCTGATTCCCATAGTCAGTGGAGACCTTGACCAGTGTGTCTAGTTTCATGACTAAAAGAGCCAACAACAGAAAATTCTACATATTTTGTCACTGGTATTCTACTCTTATTTGTGATTCTTAGGACTCGGCCTTCTGCCTTTGTATATTTGGGAAGGGTTTGGGTATTCAGAGTTAGAAAAAAGCCCCATGGTTTTCTCAGAAAGAAATGAATTTTCCATGGATCTTGTTTGGTAGAACTTCTCTGCCTTCATGTCCCTCTGTCTCCACACCTCCGCACACTTTGATCTACCTCAGAAACCCAAGCATACAATTTCTTTTTTATTTAACTTTCTAAATTGTAGCTGATTTTCATTTTCATAGTTATACTCTGGTAGCCAAACACAGGTTTCTGAAATTAAGCACATGGAAAACAATTTCCTTTGGTAGCAAGAACTGTCTTTGTTTCCCCAAATTCCCTCAGAACTTTCAGTGTGCTACAGCTCATTTCCAAGAGCTAATAGCTGCATCTCTATACCTAAAGGTACTCCTCCAGCCACCCAGTCAAGAAGGTACTCGACCTACAGACGTTTCAGGGGAGACTGGTATTATCAGGGAATTGATGTTCCCAAACAGTAGGCCTCAACCAATGACTCTCAAGAGTTTGTGTATAAATACTCCAGATCCATTGGCATCAGTAGGAATAAATCCTGGTGTGGCACTGTGGGTTAATGCACTGGACTGCAAAGGTCGGTGGTTCAAGCTCACCAGATGCTCCTTGGAAACCCTACATAGGCTCGTTATGAATTGGAACCAACTCTATGGAACTTAACTACAACAGTAACAGTGGGTTCTGCAGCATTTCCCTGAGAGAGTAAGTTCCAGTCACTCACATTAGTAGTCAAGTTAATACTACTCACCTTTTATTGACCTCTTTACTTACTTGTACCATCTGTTCACTGCTTTACTGATGTACCCTATTGTTACTGTTGTTAATACTGTCAAATCAGTTTCCACTCATAGCGACCATGTATAGGGTGTCCAAGGAGCAGCTAAAGTTTCAACTGCCAACATTGCAGTTCAAACCAACCTTGTGGCCCAGTGCTTATCCTACAGCACCACACTAGAACTCCTTCTATAGCCTCCAAATAAACTTCTGGCATATGAATCCTCTTCTCAGAGTCAGCTTCTAGAAGAATCCAAAGTAAGGCAAATTCCTACTAATATTTATATTACTCCAAGTCATACATGTGTCATATATGCAGACATATTTCATTTACTGGGAGACTGAGCTATTACTTTTAATTATGTAAGTTATTTGTCCCCAAAATAAATAATTGAAACCTACCCACAGAAATATAAATGAAGCAAGTTAGAAGAAACCACAGATTTTTTTTATTTATGATGTTGTTAAGCATCATTGAGTCAGTTCTAACTCATAGTGACCTCATATAATGTTTTCAAGGAGCAGCTAGTGAGTTTGAACTACTGTTATTTTGATTCAAACATAACCTTAAGGTCTAGTGCTTATCCTACAGTGCCACACAAGGTTAATAACATCTATTCAGAGGATGTTGGTTAGCACATATGTGAGTCGAATGGATGTCTGCTGTGTTACACATTAGATTTAAAAAACAAAACAATACAAAAAACAACTTGAATCATCACATTAGAAAAATAATGAAGAAAGAACATTTAGAAGCAGAGACCTCGGCACTGTTCTAACACCACACCTTTCTAGATGAGTGTCTCTGAGCAAATAATTTAAGTTTTCTGAGTTCATTCTCCCATCTGATTATTAAATCAATGTACGTAAAGTGTTTAGCACAGGCATGTAGTAAATGCTCAATAAATTTAAATTTCCTAACAGACTCAGTCAGCTATTGCCTACACAGATTAAGAATCCTGAATTATTTCCCACCTTACCTCCATAACTACATATTTTCCAATGTCATCGTGATCACTAATGATGCTTTACTGGTTCTAACACTATGGTGGCTCTGCAATTGGATATGTCAATAAACAGACAATTCCTGTTACTCATGGTAGTACAGAAGTACCTAGGCTAAGGTGAAGCAGTTAATTATTCCAAAAGTAGTTTCCTGTCAAGTTTCTCTGTTTATGTTACCTTCAATGCTCCAAACTCAGTGTCTTTGAAGCTGGCCTACAGTTACAGGTGTTTAGTGCTGGGGTTAGAAGGCAAGGCTTCTGTCTGAAATGGACATGGAGATAAACTGGCAAGTAAGTTCAGTTAAGGCGTTTTCCAGCAGCTGGCTGCATCCTGCTATGTACCTCTACTTTATGGGTTACCAAATGTACTGCTTCCATTTTAATCTTTCTATTCACAGTCTCACTTCTGTGTCTCATTTCCTAGTTTAATTTAATGGACTATTAATGTTTCAGTATTTAAAAACACTCAGTTCATAAGAGATTGAAACTTCAAATCTCCCAGGATTATGGGATGAATAAGGTCATTTAAAACAATGAAAATTTTTATCTGGTTTTAGCTTTGAACTTAGGAATGTCAGATACCAAAACTAAGCTGAATAGGAAAACATGCTACTTATTTCTCTGATGCTTTCTATGAATATGGAAATGCAGACCTTGAAATTTTGTTCAGTGTTCATACTATAAAATAGAATTTGAAAATATCATAAGGGAACTTTGCTGAGTTATTTATACATTTGAATCCTTTGGAAATTACCATGATTGGCCCTGGCAGTCTCTATAGAGGTGGCTAAGTTTAGCTTTCTCTTGTGTGGCTGTTATAGGCATGAGTGTACATGCCCAGGACTCAAGCAGTCTGCCAGCTGAGGTTCTGTGAATGTGCTTTTACCCTCATTCCCCAACTCAAGCAATGAGTTGCTTTCCTTTTCTGTCAAGAATGCCTACGGTGTCACATCAGGATCATTTTCATATCACTTGTACTTTATGAGAAATCCTCTTTTAAAATACATGTTATTCTTCGGTATTTACAAGAGAATGCACTCTCCTCTCAACTAGAATTCTTCCTTTGGACCCTAAATTCTCTATGACATTACATATTAAGAGTTTTCACAACTCAGAAATATATGCATTGATTTAAAAACTAGTACCAAGAAAAGTAAGGCGAAAAGAAAACAATTTGTTGCTGCATATTTATGAGTGTGTATTTATTTGTTTCTTTGTTTAATTCTCTGACTGTTTCTAAGGTAGTCATACTTTTGTGGTATGTGTGTTACTGTGATGCTGGAAGATATGCCATCAGTAATTCAAATACCAGTAGGGTAACCAATGATGAATAGACTTTAGCAGAGTTTCTAAACAAGCTATAGAGAAAGGTCTAGCAATCTATTTCAAAAATTAGCCAATGCAAACCCTATGAATCACAGGGAGAAATTGCCTGATATCATGCTGAAAGTTGAGTCCCCAAAATGGAAGGTACTTATGGAAGGCACTTGAAATAAACAGTGACCTCTACAATGGACTGGAGCAAACCAACTGTCATGAAGATGGTGCCAAATCAGGCCGCACTGTGTTCTCTTGTCCACAGGTTTACATGAGCTGGAACGGACTCCACAGCCACTAACAACAGTTTATTTCTTATTTTAAATCATTGCCACTTCTTTCACTTACAAAGTTGCTTGTGTTATGAGTACTGTAGCACATATACCGTATGCTGAACTAGAAACAATGTGCAGTTTTCAATCTGGAATCACTTATATTTCCCTCCCCAGCTCAACTGATTGGAACTGGCAGGATTTTGATATGATCATTGTGCTTTAATGTTTACTACTAACTGAAGTACGTGTTGTTTTTCTTTTTTGAAACTCATTAACTTCCTCCAAGTCGTAACCTTTCCTCTGGCTGGCTTCTCTTATAGCTGGCCAAGATGGAAGAGTTAGTGCAGGAAATCAAGAATTAAATTATGTTGAATTCATCTGAAAAGTACAGGGAATCCTTATGCATGTAGGTTTCTTTAAAAATATATAAATATATAAGTTTGACAAGCAGATGACTAATTGATATGATATAAAATTTATTTATGGATTACATAGTTTATGTTCCTATAATAAAATTTCTAGAGTACTTTTTCCTGAATTCTTTGCACAGATATTGGGGGCCAGTCTTATCTAATGGAACCTATATATTTAGACATTCACCCAACAGTCATCAAATGCTTTCAAGATTCTAAAAATAATCCACCTGATTTGTGGGATTGTTATAGATATGGAAAGAAGTTTGTAGACTTCTTACATAGGAAAGTCTCTGAAACTATAAAGATGTCACAAATTTTAAGAATATTGTTCAAATATTATCATTTTTAGCTTTAACATAGATTTGACTTCTAAGCACAATTCAACTTAAATCATACACTTTGTTTCATCTCAGTGATCACAATCTCCTCCATGCAACAAGTGTCCCGCTGCCTCGCTGTGGTTACCAATATACAAATATCCTCATTCAAACTCATATTTGTGGGATATATAAGTGTTGTTGTTGTTAGGTGCCATCGAGTCGGTACTGACTCATAGCGACCTTATGCACAGCAGAACGAAACACTGCCCGATCCTGGGCCAACCTCACTATTGTTGCCACACTCCACTTGGCCAATCCAGATATAAACCCCCAATCCATATATAATCTATAATCCCTTCTTACACATTGCCCTCCCTGTCACATGAATTAATTACTTTCTCTTCCCTCCTACACCTGGTAACCATCAAAGAATGTTTCTTATAGTTTGAAAATGTTTTCTTGAGTTTGTACAAGAGTAGTCTCATACAATATTTGTCCTTTTGTGACTGACACTCAGCATAATGTCCACTAGCTTCATCCATGTTATGCGGTATTTTACAGATTCATCATTTTCTTTGCTGTTGCATAGTACTGTATTGTGTATATGTACCAAAATTTGTTTATCCACTCTTCCATTGATGGGAATTTGCACTATTGTGAATAGTGCTGTGATGAAC
The DNA here is from genome assembly GCF_000296735.1 of Chrysochloris asiatica. Taxonomy (NCBI): domain Eukaryota; kingdom Metazoa; phylum Chordata; class Mammalia; order Afrosoricida; family Chrysochloridae; genus Chrysochloris; species Chrysochloris asiatica. The sequence goes on from NW_006408530.1 coordinate 9,899,167, forward strand.
ATTCATGTGCATATATCTACTCATATCCTGGCTCTTATTTCTTCTGGATATATACCAAGTAGAGAGATTGCTGGGTTATATGGTACTTCTATTTCCAACTTTCTAAAGAAATGTCAAACTGTTTTCCACAGTGCTATAACCATTTTACAGTCCCAACAGCAATGTAGAAGCATTCCAGTCTCTCCACACCCTCACCGGTATTTATTGTTTTATGCGTTCTTGTTCATTTGTTTGTTTGTTTTGATATTAATGCTGATGTGAGATATCTCACTGTTGTTTTAATATGCACCTCTCTAAAGGTTAATGATATGTTTGCTGATTGCCTGAATGTCTTCTTTAGTGTAGAGTCTGTTTATGTGCTGTGCCCATTTTTTTAATTGAGCTGTTTGTCTTTTACCTGTAGAGGCGTAATTTTCTACAAATTTTAGGGATTAGTCCTTTGACATGTTGTTGCAAAAAAATTGTCCTAGTCTTTTGACTCCTGTTTTACTCTTGGCAAAATCTTTTGATCCATATAAGTATCTAATTTTTATGAGATCCCAGTTGTCTATTTTATCTTCTGCTGTTTGTGTATTATTAGAAATGTTTGATAGTATATATATATATGCCATGTATTCAAGTTTGTCCATATTTTCCATTGATGATCTTTATATTTCTAAGTTTTACATTTAGGTCTTTAATTCATGTTGAGTTGATTTTGTATATGGTGTGAGATATGGGTCTTATTTCATTCTTCTGCAAATGGATTTCCAGTTTTGTCAGCACTATTTGTTGAAGAGACTATCTCTTCTCCCATTTAATGTGTTTTGGCCCTTTGTCAATTATCAGCTGGATTTATTTCTGGGTTCTCAATTCTGTTCCATTGATCTATGTTTCTTTTATTGTACAAGTATCAGGTTGTTTTGACCTCTGTGACTGTGCAGTAAATTTTGCAATCAGGGAGTGAGAGGTCTCTAACTTTGTCTTCTTCCTAAGCAGTGTTTTGCTCACCTGAGTTCTCTTTCCTTAGCATATAAAGTTAGTGATCATATTTTCCATCTCATTAAAGAATGATGTTAGAATCAGGATAGAGATTGTGATTATATATATATAAATGCTTTGGGTAGTATTGACATTTTCACAATGTTAAGTCTTTCTATCCATGAGCATAGTATATTCTTTCATTTTCATAAGTCTTATTTGATTTTTTTTCTGCTAGTGTTTTGTACTCTTGTTTGTATAGGTCTTTTGTTTCTTTGGTTGGATTTACCCCTAAGTATTTCATCCTTTGTTTAAGCTTGCTTTTTGCCAGTGTCTTCAGTGCTACTTGGACTTCTTCCTTGAATACAATTGGTTCTTGAGTATCTGGTACCATGATACCTCTTGAAATGATTGAATATCAACAAATTCATTTTGGGTACAGTGGCTCTGTATATTCCTTCCATCTTCTTTTGATCTTTCCAGGGTGATCAATATTTTACCCACA
>NW_006408530.1:9903246-9907849 GCF_000296735.1 Chrysochloris asiatica
CTAGTGAACCTGTATAGGGTTTCCAAGGAGAGACTGGTGATGCTTTTGAGTTACGGTGTTAGAGGAGAATATTGAAAGTGCTATGGGCTGTCAAAAGAAACAATAGATCCATTTTGGAAGAATTGCAGCCAGAATACTCCTTGGAGGCCAGTATGGGCAAACTTCATCTCTCATTCTTTGGATATATTGTCAGGAGGGACCAGTTGCTGGAGAAGGCTATCATGTTTGGTATGGTGGAGAGTCAGAGAAAAAGAGTAAGACCCCCAACAAGATGGATTTGCCAAACGGCAGCATTGATGGACTCAAGCATGGCAACAGTAGTGAGGTTGGCCCACGATCGGGCAGTGTTTCATTCTGCTGTACATCAGGTCACTGTGGGTCCGTACTGACTCTATGATTCCTAACAACAACAAAAACAACAAGTGCAAGGCCAGCATTTCAAAGCCACCAGCCACTCCTCAGAACCCTATACAGAATTGCTATGAGTGGATAGCCCTTAACAAGAACAAAACCAACTGTACTAATCCTGTTTCATTAACATAACAAAGACAATTCATTCACAAATGGTATGTAACCATAAGTATAAAAGTTAAAATTACAAGGCACAGTTTTGAATTCAGTCAATAACAGCATGTTATCACATAGAAGTCAATATACAAAAACTAAATGCATTTCTATATACCTCAAACAATCAGAAAGTAAAATTTCAAAATTGCCATAATTATATTAAATAACTGAGGTTAAATTTAACTTTAATAATCTTGCTTGTACTAAATCCATAGAAAATACTTTGGATGCAATTTCATCATATCTAAAAGGAGCCCTGGTGGTACAATGCATTAAGCACTGGACTGCTAGTGGAAAGGCGGGCAGTTCAAACCCACTAAATGCTCCACAGGAGAGAGCTGAAACTACCTGCTCCTATAAAGATTTCCAGTCTCAGAGGGAACAGCTCTACTCCATCCTTTAGGGTCACTCTGGGTTGGAATCTACTCAGTGGCAGTATATTGCAGAGATTAATTTGTTGTGTTGTTGTAAAATGTCATAAAGTCGGTTCTGACTCATAGTGAACCTGTATAGGGTTTCCAAGGAGAGACTGGTGAGTTTGAACCTCAAACGTTCCAGTTAGAAGTCCAGTGTTTATCCAACAGTTCCACACAATAGATAGCCCAATATAAAAATGAACAAGAAACTTGACAATGCTAAAAGGAATATTAAAAATGTACATAAACACACAAAAATGTCCCAATTTTGTCAATCACCAGGGAAACACAAATTTAAACTTTCATGGATTAGTGCTACATATCCACCAGACTGAATAGACTGACCTCACCAAGAATAAAAAATAGAGCAATGAGAACTTTCATTTACTGCTGGTGGGGGTGGGATTTGAGATTATTTTTATAATCTACGAACATTAAAGAGGGAATCCTGGTGTGGCACTATAGGATCAGCACTGGGCCGAAAACCACAAGGTCAGTGGTTCAAACCCACCAGCTGTTCCTTGGAAACCATATACAGGATCCCTATGAGTCAGAAGCAACTCAACTGCACTCAACAATGATGTTGACGATTCTCATACCCCAAGAACAAGCGCTTTTCTTCTAGGTGAATCTTTTATAGAAGATTGCACATATTCATCAAAAATATGAGCAATAATATCCATAGAAAACTTTTTTGTAATATCCACTGTTATGGATAGAATTGTGTACCCCCAAAATAGGTATTGTAAATCCTAATCTCTAGGACTATGGTAGCAATCTCATTTGGGAAGGAATTGTCTTTGTTGTGTTAATGAAACAGGATTAGTCTAGGGTATGTCTTGATTCAATCTGTTGCAAAATATAAAAGGAGCAGTTTAAGAAGGCAAAGATGGGAAAGACACATACCAAGTCACATGAATATTGCCTAAAAACAGAAGCTCAGAAGAGACAAGGCTCTTCCTCTAGAACCAACAGAGACAGAAACACTTTCCCTAGAGCTCGCACATTAAATTTGGACTTCTAGCCTCCTGATTGGTGGTTAGTAGTTATGTACCGTGGAGTCTGTTCCAACTTGTAATGACCCTGTATAGGGTTTCCAAGACTGCAAATCTTTACCAGAACAGAAAGCCTCATTTTTTTCCTGTGGTGTGGCTGGAAGATTTGAACTACTGACTTTGTGTTTAGCAGCCCAACTCACAATCCACTACACTACCAGAGCTCACAAACTGAGAAAATACATTTCTGTTTGTTAAAGTCCCCCACTTGTGGTATTTCCATTAGAACAGCACGACATAACTAAGACATCTCCAAAGTCTAAAATCCTAAACTAAAAATTATTTGCAATATCCCCAAACGTCCATCAATAACAGAACAACTATATACATATTTCATATATTCATAGAGTGAAGTAAGTTTCAATGATAAAATAAATGCATAATGGTGGTGATGGTGGTGGTTATATGTGATTGAGTCAGTCCCAACTCATAGTGAACCTCTATAGGGTTTGTTGTTGTTGTTGTCACTAAGCACCATTGAGTTGGTTCCAACTCATAGCAACCCTGTATAGGGTTTCATGAGTCTGTAGAGCTTATATAATATGAATGATTCTCATTAAAACTATACAACTGTGAAATAGAAGCAAGATACACAGTCATATACAAGTCAAATATACACAGCTATAAAATGTATGATTCAATTTATATAAAGTTCATAGAAAGACAAATGTAATCCATGATGTAATAAATCAGATACTATTACCTTTGAAGAAAGAGAAGTGACTAATTCAGTGGGAGCATATAAGTGATTTCCAGGACTTACTAATGTTCTATATCTCCTGTCTCTCTGTATGTTTATTTTGTAATAATTCTTAAGCTGTACATTTATAAAGTGTTCTCTTTTAATGGATGTTTAAAATTTTTTAAATTAAAAACAAAACAGTGTCTGAATCCTAGAGTCCCACATTTTCTATGATGAGTGTTTAATTGTATACTAAATAGATGGTATTGATTGATCGTCCTTGGGTGCGCAGTAAAATTATGGTGCATTCTCTGACATTTGTGAAGGTTAAATTTGAATTGAGATCTGCATTTTAAACTCAGAAAGTCTTCATGTGTGCAGGTTTTCAATGTTTTTCTATTATTTATGCCATTTCTCTCCTTTTCTATTTCTTTTAATCAATAATTTCATGAAATGATTGACGCAAGGACCTAGAAAATCTTCATGTAAACAGAATTGATGATTCTTTCCTTGCTGTAATAGAGGCCATCATTCTTCTGGTATAATGCTAAATGCCAGTCAAAGACAGGAATATTTATACTTTTGAGCACAGTGGTCGGTGCTGTTATGGGTTCAGATTATTCCTCTCATCTCTTAAAGGTTATGGTCCGGACACAAGGCTCTTTTTCAAGGCATACATCTTGAGTGCCTGTCTGAGGCAATTGCTAAGTCAAATAATCATCTCCCAGCAAATGGTTTGAATCTTTAAGGAAAGCATGCCAGTATCGTTAAGACAGTTAAAAATTCAAATATAACAATAGAACTGGATTTAAAAAAAAAACCAAAACCTTCTACCCACCAGAATTTTCCAGAGAAAAATGATCCTTTATAGTAATTATTCCTGGTGGAGTAGGAAGTTTCTGCTGTTATATTGCATCTTCGTCAAATTATAGTATCTCATGTAAGCTCTGTGAACAATGAATATAATGCTCACCACTAGCATATTAGAGCTATATGTCCTATAATACTGTATTTGCTCTGGCAGTCTTCAAACCCTTCAAAAAGACATACATTTTACAATTTCTTTGTATGTTTTCATTTGGAAATACAGGGACCTGTGAGCAAGGGTTTGGGATTGTTGTTTCAAGTGCCGTAGAGTTGGTTCTGACCTAAAGTGACCCTGCATAGAGTTACCAAGGAGCAGTTGGTGAGCTTGAACGACCTTGCAGTTCAAACCAACTTTGCTGTCCAGTGCATTAACCTATAATACCACACCAGGACTGCATGAGCAAGGGTAGGGTGTTGGTAAGAGAGGCAATGCCCATGTGTTGTGATTTTAAGAGGATTAGGAGAAATTTACTTAACAATATAAGCCCAAAATGTCAGTTACCACTAACTTGGCTTCAAGTCATCACTAGAAGTTGAAGCCAAGTCAATGGCAACTGGCAACAACATTGTGTTTGCTCTTGTGTGTAACATAATGAAACATTGCATAGTCCTGCACCATCTTCATGATCATTGGTATGTGTGAGTCCATTCCTGTGGCTAATGCATCAATTGACATTATCAAGGGTTTTTGTCATTATCACTGACCCTCTGCTTTAGCAAACATGATGCCTTTTTCTAGTGATTGACCTTTGACTCCAAACATTGTTGTTGTTAAGTGCTGTTGAGTCAGTTCCGACTCACAGTGACCATGTTTAGGATTTCAGAGAATGGTTGGTGAGCTTGAACCACCAACTTTGTAGTTCAAACCGACCTCTATGTCCAGTGCTTAGTCTACAGTGCCACACCAGGAGTCAAGTTATTATTGCCTTAAGCTAACACAGCATATATAAAGAAGGTCACTAGTTGGAGCACAAGGTAGGAAATACACACAGGATAGTTGGGGTGCTGGGAGGGGG
>NW_006408530.1:9908509-9953007 GCF_000296735.1 Chrysochloris asiatica
AATAAAACAATAGCAGCAGTCCAATTGACTACTACAAGAACAAGCAAGTTGTTCCTCAGGGAGTCATCAAGTAAAGTGGTCAGGTCCCCTCAAGGCAAACCACCTTCCAAGACTGAAACTCAAATGGAATACACTAGGCTTATGGTCCTGCTGCTGACCACGTTGGTCACCGATAAAGGGAAGTGGGAGAAAAACAGCAATGAAGTTGTGAACTATGTCCAACCACATTCTATAGACTCCTGTTAATCTGGATTGACACCTGGTTAACCAGCAGTATGATGAGTCCTGAGGACTCCTGGGCCCAGGGACAGAAACATGGCCCCAGAGGACTGGAAAGGTAAATGTAAATGTTTGGTAACAAAAGGAGGAGAGTGGCTGATTTTGCAGTCCAGGGGCGAAGATCCCTGGAACCATCAAGAGAGAAAAGTGAAATGCGAGACCCTGTCCGGAGAGGCAGTGACACTAGGAATGGAGGCAGAGACAATAATGTGGACAGAAGAAGTGGCTGGGGACTCAGGACTCAGGGAGGGAGAGGGGCTGTGTGCTGGCGGCCAGGGAACAGGTGTGTGGGGTGTACCCTTTGGTTGTTTGATGATGCATGCAGGGGATTGTGATCATTGCAATGAAACAAAATATGATAGGATGAATGTAAACATAATGTTCACACATGTAAACAAACATAATTCACAATAAAAACTTTGAAAAAAAAAAAAAAAAGGTCACTATTAAAAGGAAAGGAGCTCTGGTAGTGTAGTGGTTACGAATCGGGCTATGAGCCGCAAGGTCAGCAGTTCCAAACTACCAGCTGTTCCACGGGAGAAAGATGAGGCTTTCTGCTCCCGAAAAGATTAACAGCCTTGGAAACCCTGTACAGGGTCGCTATGAGTTGGAACCGACTCCACGGCACATAACAACAACAACAACATTAAAAGGAAAATAATTTATCTCATGGGGGTAAAAAATTTGTTTTCCCTTAATTTAAATCCAGTTTATAGATTAGAATCAGATTGACTTTAGGATAAAGTGAGGGCATTGATGTTCTGTTCATGTGTTGGACCTCTTCCTGGTCATCACCATGATTTCTTGCACTCAACAAAATGAATCACTGCCCAGTCCTGTGACATCTTCACAATGGTTGTTACATTGAGCCCATTGATGTTGTCATTGTGTCAGTTCATGTCCTAGGGAGTCTTCCTTTGTTTTGCTGACCCTCCACTTTACCAAATATGATGATGTCCTTCTCCAGGAATTGTTCCTTCCTGGAGAAGTATGTATGGTGAAGTATGAGAGGTGAAGTCTTGCTAGCCTAACTTCCAGGGAGCATTTTGGCTGTACTTCTTCCAACATGGATTTGCTTGTTCTACTGACAATCTGTGGTACGTCTAATATTCATCTTCATAATCTATCAAATTCTTCTTCAGTCTTTGTTACTCATTGTCTAACTTTCACATGCATATTGCTTAGGTCAGATGCACCTTAGTCTTCAAACTAATATTTTTGTTCTTGAACACATGTGGTTTTATGTAACAGATTTGCCTAAAGCAATATATCATTTGATTTCTTGACTACTGCTATCATACATGTTGATTGTGGATTCAAGAAAAATGAAATCTTTGACAACTTGAATCTTTTCTCTGTTTATTATGATGTGATCTATTGCTACAGTTGTGAGGATTTTGTTTTCTTTACATTGAGGTGCAATCAATACTGAAGGATGTAGTCTTTGATCTCTATCAGTAAGTATTTCAAGTTCTCTTCACTACCAGCAAATAAGGTTATATCATCTGCATATCACAGGAATGAGTCTTCACCCAATCCTTATGCCATGTTCTACTTTATAGAATCCAGCTTCTCAGATTACCTATCTGCTTAGCATATAAATTGAGTAAATATGGTAAAAGAATACAACTCTAGCACACACCTTTCCTGGCTTTAAAGCATGCAGTATCTCCTTGCTCTATTTGGGAAACTGCTTCTTGGTCTATGTACAGGGTTCCTCATGAAAACAATAATGAGATCTGGAATACCCATTCATCACAATTTTGTCCACAGTTTGTCATCTTCCACATAGTTGAAATCCTTTGCATAGTCAATGTTGTTGTTGTTGTTAAGTGCCGTCGAGTAGGTTCCGACCCATCGCAACCCTGTATAGGGTTTTCGAGGAGCAGCTATAGTCAATAAGCGCAAGTAAACATCTTTCTGGTATTCTCTGCTTTCAGACAAGATCTATCTGATGTCAACAATGATGTTCCTAGTTCCAAATTCTCTTCTGAATCAGCTTGAATTTCTGGTAGTTTGCTGTTGATGTATTGCTACAAGTGTTTTTAAATTATCTTACATGTGATATTAATTATCCTGTTCGATGTTTTTCACATTCTGTTGGGTCACGTTTCTTTGGAATGGGCACAAATATGGATCTCTTCCAATTGTTGACCAGGTTGCTCTCTTCTAAATTTCTTGTCATAGGTGAATGAGTGCCTCCAGTGCGGCATTAGTTTGTTGAAAGATTTCAATTCCTGGAGCCTTGTGTTTCACCAATGCCTTCAGTGCAGCTTGGACTTCTTCCTTCTGTACTATCAGTACTTGATCATATGCTACCTATTGAAATGATTGAGCATCGACCATTTATTTTTGGCACAGTGACTCTCTATTTTCTTTCCACTTTCTTCTTATTTTGCCTATATAGTCCTTCAATATTGCAACTCGAGTCTTGAAGTTTTTTTTTTTCAGTTCTTTCAGCTTGAGAAATTCTGAGTGCGGTTAATCATTCTGAAGTAGTCAGACTCTCCTCTGTCCTAATCTGGAAGCTCTACTGAAGCTGCTCCATCATGGGTGACCCTATTCATATTTAAAAACCAATGCCATCACTTGTAATAGCTCATCAACTTTCAATTCACCAGAATACGACAAACTGACTGATAAGTAGTGGAAAGGACAACTTAGAACTATGAAAAGCTCACTACGGAGAATGAGTCTGAGTGATGACAGTATCTCAGGCTAAATTCAATGACTTTGATGTTGAACATTTTAGGGCATTTGACTATAATAAAATGTCTTTACCATGGTCTCAGTTACTACTTGTCTATTTGAATAACCATTGCAATAGTAATTTACATTTATTAGGTATTTCCTATGTGCCACATGTAGTGCTAAACTCTTTATTTTGTCCTATTTAATTCTCAAAGGAAAGGAAATTAATTTAATTTTCAAAAGGAACATTATACCCATTTTTACATACTAGAAAAGTGAGAGCCCAACCAGACTTAGAAAATGTTCTTCAACAAATAAAAAGTGGAGCACTGTATTGGAACAGAAGTTTGCTCATTCAGAGTCCCAGTCCCCAACCATCATGAGCTACTGGTTCTCTTGTTCTTTCACTAGCTCTTCTCTTTTGTTCTCTCCCCAACCAGATTAAAACGCTTGAATGAAGGTTCTGTGCTTCATTTTTCTTTATATACGTGGCATCTGGCTCAGAGGCTGACATAGTTCATGTTCAGAAGTGATTGATGAAATGACATTGTAAAGAGAGCTCATAGCTCTCTGAAAAACTGCTCAGTTATGGTTTATTGGTCAAATGTTATGGTTATAGAAACCACCATAATCTAGAAAACATTTGATTTACAAACTCGCCCATTGGTCAGGGGTCCAATACAATCCAATACAATAACAGGGCCCACAATTACAAACCAAATGCTGCCCCACATCACATTCACCTTGGTGGGGCAGCACAGAAGTTTTCCCTGAAGAATAGTTACACAGGCATCTTCCTCTTCCATGCACTTCTGGAAAATAGAGAAATAAATTTGAAACGGAAAGTAGGTAATACTTGGGGAGCTATTTGATGCTCAAGGATCCCTGGAGGTACAGTAGATTAAGCATTGGGTTGCTAACCAAAAGGCCAGTATTCAAATCCACTAGCTACCTCATAGGAGAAAGATGAGGCAGCATGACTCCAGAAAGCTTTACAGGCTCAGAAACCCTTCTGCAGTAGTTCTACTGTGTATTATAGGGGTGGTATGAATTTGAACCCTTTGCACTAAGAAAAGAAGGGCACTTTACAGAGCCAGCCAACACAGCTGTTCTCATGGCAGGAAGGAACAGCTGTCAGGGCTGAGGAGAGGTTACTTTAACACTCAGTTGTTAAAACTTAAGTTCCAAGTGGTCTGGTTGCAGTTCATTGATGCCTTTTCCACCTGCATGTGTCTCAAGCAGTGGTTCTCAGAAAAGAGAATTCAAAAGCAATTATATGTTAGAAATACATGGCTTCACAATGGGGTGTAATCAAACCTGTGAACTGCATCTTAATCCAGCTAACCTTTTCTTTTCTCTTGGTTGCGTGGAACCATGCTCACTGGAAGAGTCTTTTAAACCATTCCCTTTTAATCCCTTACCTTGCTGTCCTCTGACTCTAGTGACCCTCCTTTCAGTCACTTTCCTCTTTGAACTCTGCCTTTCACTACATCAAAAAAGCATATTTACTCCACACTTAATCTTTCAGAATTACTGTTGAGGAAATAGAAGTTTAGACCCTCCATAGCCACAACTACTTTGGGATATTAATGTAAAAGGTTTAACAGAATTCAGTAGAGAAATGCACTGTAATACATGCTGGATATATTTTAACCTATATTATAATTCCTTACGCATATGCTCAGGGAGCAGTGCTGGTTTTTATGGGACATGGTAGTTAGATTCCTGGACAATGCACCTCATACAGAGCCACTGCACGTCTCTCAGTGAAGGCTGGCTTGTTTCTATGATGCTGAAGAGATTCTAGCTTCTAGACTAAAAATCTGGAGATCTCCCCAATTTCAGCCAATGAAAACCCTCTGGATCACAATGATTCCATCTTAGACTCATCCTGGAGATGGTGCAGAACTGGAAGTGTGTTGCTCCATGGTACAAGGGGCCAACTTAACATCAACTAACAACAATAGGTTGTCACAGAATCCAGCTAAATCCAACCTACAATAAATCTAGCAGTAATTTGTTACCAAGTACAACTGGATGGGCTCATTACCCTAGGTGTGATTACAAAAACATCTCTTTGGCTATTATTCAGAAGGAAGAAAGCATACTTTATTGTTGCTATAAAGTACTATTGGCCTCTAGAAAACTGAGTCTATGATTAAGTCAGTGTAACTCTTGCCCCAGGATCCAAAGAAGGTCTTAGAGAAAAATGTGATGGTAAAGAGACTTCATAATTGGTGATATTTTCAATGAATATCGTGATTAAAACAAGGTTGAGAGGCTCTCTAATCACAACCACCTGATCTGTTAAAATCACTTTATCCCATGGAAATTTTCTTGGTGTCCCAGTTTATTTCTGCAACACTCCAAAGTGAATGCATATCTGGTTTAGGTCAGGTTCTTTAGAAAAGAGACTTTGTGATGGATATATACCTACAGAAAGTTTATTAGAAAGTGTTCTGAGAAAGTAAAGGACGTAAGATTAGACAGAGTTGAACTGGGATGAAGTTGTATAAGGACATCAGCTGATCCCTCATGGAGCACTGTAATGAGATGGTCCTTCAAAGTTGTCCTACACTCATGTAAGCTGCCCCCCATGAAAGCCATAAACTTGAATAAGAAAGCTCTGTTAAAGTTCCTAGGGAAGAATTCATCTGTGAGCCCTCAGCTAGCATCCCAGACAGCCAGAAAAGTTAATTCCCCAGGCTTGGCAGAGGGTACCTAAATGGGATACCATGGTATAAGTTCATAAAGCTTAGATCCACCAGCTTTTCATAATTTCAACCCGTCTGGGAAATAGCGCCTCTGTAGTTTCCTATTAGAAGTTTCTCAGGCCAGAACACCATGCCTGCTGCCATAATTGATATGATACTCACCATTACTCTCCTCTAATGCCCACTTCAGATTTTAGATTTCATAGGTGCTTCCTATGAAGTACCTCTACTATTTAGGCGGTTTATATGGTGGAATGTTCCAGATTGTCATCCATGAGTGGTCTGAGTCCCTCATCACCATGCTCTTCTCAGACTATAGCTGCTGCACTAGTTAATTTCTTCTCAAAGTAGGGGAGGTAACTAACAAGGAATACCCCATAGCTACTACTAAAGGATACTGTGATAGCAAAAGTAGATCTCAGGGATGCTCCACAATGAAACAAAAACCCTACCTCCTTGTAATGATTAGAGTCAATTACCACTGGTGGTAGAACTCTAGTATGGTACTGTAGAATAAGCTCTGGGCTGAAAACATAAGGTTACTTTTTGGAAACCCTTTGCAGTCGCTATGAGTTGGGACCAACTTGACAGCATTTAACAACAGTAACATCTCTGGTGGTAACTCCTTTTTTTGCTTGCTTCTCTTTGGACACTAGGAATCTTGGGTAACTACAGGAAAGCAAGAACTTAAAGTTTAGTGAGATTTGTTCTCCCATAGAGCCCAGAGATATGGTAAAGCACACATTCCTTCAGTGAATTACTGGGAAAATGGTAGCAAGGGCTAGCTTTACTAGCAATACTTGTTTCATAAACTCATGTTTTCTACCTGTTGTGGACTGGAACATATACTAGTCACAGGCTTTTGGTGCTATAAGAAGGCAGTCCATTTTGTTTCTTCTCCAAGCTGGTATTTCAGCTTTTCCCCCCAAAAGTCATCCCTTTGCTTTATCAGGCCTGTAGCTTTTCTGTTGTGCAATATGTAATGGGGACCACTAGGTTCCACAGTTGGGTGCCCACTGTTACACTCTTTTTGCTATAAAGTGGGTTCCTTAATCTCATGTGTTGTTATCTCATATTGCGCGATTAAACTCTGTAAATCCTTAGATTCATGGCATATAAATTTGTCATACCATGGTAGTTTACATGTTGCTACAATGCTGGAGGCATTTGAATACCAGTAGGATCACTTATGGTGGAGAAGTTTCAATGGAGCTTTCAGACTAAGACAAAGAAAGGCCTTTTAATCTACTTTTGAAAATTACCCAATGAAAACTCTTTGGAGCGCAACAGAATATTGTCCAATATAGTATGAATTGGTTGTTGGTCATGCTGGTGTGTATCTGTAAGCCTAGCTACTTGAGAAACTGAGGCTTGAAGATCACTTGAGTCCAGGAGTTCTGGGCTATAGTGTGCTATGCCAGTTGGGTGTCTGAACTTAGTTTGGCATTGATATGGTGACCTCCGGGTTGTCTAAAGAAGGGTTAACTGGTCCAGGTTGGAAACAGAGCTGGTCAAAACTCCTGTGCTGCCCAGCAGTGGGGACACACCTGAGAATGGCCAATGTACCCCAGCCTGCAAAACATAGCAAAAACCTATCTCTGAAGGAAACTTTTGCTTGAATCCACAATCAACATTCATGGAAACAGCAGTGAAGAAATCAAATAAAATTTTGCATTAGCCAAATCTGGTGCACATGAGGACTAAGGTGCACAAGACCCAAATCATGGAATTTTCAATAGCCTCATATGTGTGTAAGTACCATGGGCTGCCAGAAGACCAAACAAATCTGTGTTGGAGGAAGTACAATTAGGAGGCTTCTTAGAAACCAAGATGGTGAGACTTTGTCTATCATGTTTCAGACATGTTATCAGGACAGACCAGTTCATGGAGAAGGTCATCGTGCTTGGTAAAGTGTAGGGTAAGCTAAAAAGAGGAAGACCTCAATGAGATAGATTGGTACAGTGGCAGCAGCAATGGACTCAAGTGTAACAATTGTGAGAATAGAGCAGGACTGGGCAGTGTTTCATTCTTTTGTGCATAGGAATCACTATAAGTTGGAACTGACTCAACAGCACCTAACAACAACAACAACAACAATGAATTGTTTGCTACAATTTTTCTGCATTTTGTTTTATGTGTGTGGTACTGCTAGTTTCTATGTTCCACATAAATTTTTGCACTGATTTCATTTTGCTTGTGGATTTTCTTTTCATGTCCTTCATTAGTGTTGTTTTAATGTTTAGTAAATTTTTCTGATTTACTTCTTTTTTAATTTTGATGTGAAGGTTTATTAATTTCCTTTGAAGTTACTCTGTACTTTATTATTTTCCCCATTTAAAACAATCTGTTACATCTCAAAATCTACTTGACTTCCTCACCATCGGTAAATTCTATGTCTACATTTTAGTTGATTTCATTATAATTTGATATCTCTGGTTCCCTATTTTCAGTTGTAGGTTTGTTTTACTTTGTGTACATTTATATCTGGTTTAAATTCTGGGTGGTGTCGTGTATGCTAATCACAAGTTGTTGTCTGCTGTTGGTTCTCAGTCCAAAGAACACCCTTTAGTATTGTTTGTAAAGTTGGACTGGTTATTACAAATTCCCTTAATTTCTGTTTATCTGGAAATGTATTTGAGGGACAGATTTACTGGGCATATGATTCTTGGTTGGCAATTTTTTCTTTCAGAGTTTAGTATATATCATCACATTGCCTTTTTGCCGGCATGGTTTTGGCTAAGAAATCAGAGTTTAGTCTTTACTAGTTTTCCTTTGTACTTGACTTCATTTTTCCTGAACTGTCAGTAATTTTCCCTTTTCTTTGGTTTTGAAAGTTTGATAATAATATATCTTGGTGATTTTCCTTTGGGGTTTGTTCAGTTTCTTGAGTGGTTATCTTCTTGCCTTTCATGATGTTAGAAATTGTTGAACAACTCTTCAACAATTTTTCCATGCTTTTCATTTTCTCTTCCGGTTCTGGAATTCCAGTCACCCAGAAATTATTCCTCTTCAAGGTGTCACATAAGTCCCAGGCTTTCTTCAGATTTTTTTCATTTTTTTTTAGGAGTGTTCTTATAATTTATTAACATTGAGACATTTTTCTTCATGGTCATTAATTCAGGCTTCCATTAATTCAAATCTACTATTTTGTCCTTTTAAGGCATTGTAAGTTTCTGAGATCTTAGTATTAATCTTCTGGATTTCTATATCCAGGTTTTGTATTGTTTCAAATTTTGCTTTTATTTTGTCTGGTTGTTTTCATAGTGTTTCCCTAAATTTTTCTAATTTTTTTCTGTGTTCTCCTTGCTTTACTTGATCTCTCTATTAATATGTCGAAGGTACTCAAATATCATTCTTTTTAATTATTTCTCAAGTAGTTTCATTTTTCTTTCTCAGAAAGTTTTTCTGGCTCTGTGTCTTGGTCATTTGATTGAGCCACTCTATCATGTTTCTTCATGTGAGCTAAAATCTTCTGTTGTCTCTGAGACATCGTAGTATTATTGAATTTGTATTTAACTATTGATTGTATGTTGATGAGTTTTTAACCTCTTACCAACTGTCTCATATGGAGCTCTGGTAGCCTAGTGGTTACGAATCGGGCTGCGAACCTTAGGGCCAGCTGTTCGAAACTACCAGCTGTTCCGCGGCAGAAAGATGAGGCGTTCTCCTCCCGTAAAGATTTACAGCCTCGGAAACCCTGTACAGGGTCGCTATGGGTCGGAAACGACTCGACGGCATTTAACAACAACAAACCAACTGTCTCATAATGGTCATGATTAGAGAATGGAAATGTGTGCACTACTGTCCATTCACAATTCGTGCAGATCAGTTTAGGGTGGTTTGGTTTGTTGCGGCTAATATCTGTCCTTTATCATATGGTATAAGAGCTGGCATTGGCTCATGCCCAGTGGCTGGAGCTTCAGAGGATATAGTTGTTGCTGAACTGTAGGTGCATGGTTGTTGTCTTCCATTGGGTACAGTAAGAGGAAAAAACACACAGGGAACAAAACAGAATAAACAAGCAAACAACAGAGAAAATGCAATGTAATAAAGAAGAAAAAGAAAAAAAAATTTGCAGCAACAACAAAAAATATATAATAACTAAAAATAGGGACAGGAAATACAGCTGTACAATGGAGAAAAATTAAGAGAACAATTAAAGGAAGAATAAAAACACTAAAAAAACAGAGAGAGGAAAGATGCAAAGAGAGACTAAAGTAGAAAAGAAAAATCAAGGGAAAAAAAGAAGAGGGTGGAAATGAGAAAGAGAAGAAAAAAGTAGACATAGAAAGAGAAACAAGCAAAGGGAAAGAAAGAAAGATGGTGAAGAAAGAATAAACAAACAAAATCAATGAAACTACAAAAAGAAAAACAAACAAACAAACAAAAAACCCAGTGCAGTTGTTAGACCCAGAAAGGATAAAACTCTGGGGGACTTCTGCCATCCAAGGAACTTGGTGGGTAGAGAAGAGAGGAGTTACCAGCACTAAATGGAATTCCAATAGGCCTAGGTCTCTGTTCAGGGCACCCAATCCAGAAGTAATTCATGGAGGCCCTTCAGGTTGCTCGTTTCAACCTCTGTTAGAACCAGTGGCCAGGTGGGGTCAGGGGGACTGCTAATGAAGGTTCCCACTGGTCTAATTCTAGCCTGGGGACTCTATGGATTCTGAATATCTTGAGCAGAGTACATCTGAATCCAGGTGTCAAGGCAGTGCAGTGGGCACTCACATCACACTGGCTCAAATACAGAGTCTTAGATTTCCCAGACAGCAGCATCTGAGCTGGTGGTAGATGAGGGTGGGGCCTCCCTTCTGTTATCCATGGGAGTGTGGGGAGGAAGGACTCCCTCCTTTTCCATTGCCCATTTGAGTCTATGTCATCAAGCTGTCATCTATCTGTCTCTCCAATGTTCCTCACAAAAATTCAAGATGGCTGTGCTGGGTCTGGCTGATTCACTAGTCAATCGCCTTCTTTCACTGCCCCTGCTCAGTTTTGCTTCTCTTCCCAATAGCTGTTTAATCCACTTCTGTACCCTTTCCTTTGAAGCTCAGGGTTCCAAAACTGTCCTTAGTGTCTGTTTCATTTGGTCTCAGATCTTTGTTGTATAAAGTCCCTCAACATATCTTTTTAAGAAACAATTCAATCCATAACAATCTGAATAATGTTGCCATATTAAGGACTTACTATTAATCTCTGTTGCTAACAGGTCAAATGTTCTACAATGGTGGTAGTTATGTTAGCCTTTGAAGTAGGTCTGCATGCTAACCTTTTATCATGGTCACTTCAGTCAATTCATCCATTGTACTAGCACTGGGGTGGCAATAATAGAGGCTGGCCTGGCATCAACTGTATCAGACTTTCTGTCCATTTGGTTGTTTAGTGTCCTTTCCACTGAATATCTTCTCTTGTCGTGTTCACATACAAAACAAAGATCTTTGCAATTGGTGCCCATTCTTAAAGTTCCATTCACATACTTCTTTGCAAAACATCTTCATCTTTGATCTTTCTGTTTTTCTCTTTCTAGGTCTCTAACCAACTACCCAAGTCATTCACTAAACTTTGTATGAGTCCGCACTTATTCATACCTACAGCCACTGATATTTCAAAATGAAATGGATGATCAATCAGGTCCATTGCCCAAAGTTATGCCAAGTGAGATGATTTCCCTACATAATTATTATCCAATATATCACTTGCACTAACATATTTATCCAACACATTTATTAGCCAAGCTTAACTTTTTACCTCTTCTGTCAGTTGGTCATAAGATATTCCCATGGGTGTCTGAGCACCTGTTCCTACAGTTTACTTATTTTCTCTGGACAGGAACTTCATATTCCTCCCAATCTAATAGATGCAAGATAGGTATGTCTCTTTTCCTTTAGACCCAGAAGTATGATGGTCTATACACAGAGTGATAGAGCTATTTATTAGACAAATTATGTGAGGAAATTATTATTCCTATAATTTAAATACTACTTCCTCAAGTATTTATATAAAAGGGAGATAAAAATTGTTTGTTTTAGAGCTGGCTGCATTTTAAGTCCAAACAAACAAAAGACAGTTCCCATTAAGTCAATTCCAACTAACGGTGACCCCATATGTGTCCGAGTAGAATTCTGCATAGAATTGGGCTGACTTTTAAACTAGATTGGCAGGCCTTATATCTGAGGTGCCTCTGGGTGGACTTGGACCTCAAACCTTTCAGCCATATTAATTATTTCACCTCTCTGGGCTCCGCATCTTAAACCATCTTTGTTTTTAAAAGATGGTGAGAGTCTTGGGAAGATAATTAATTCTTTTGATGGAGAACATTTCAAGGTGGTTGTAAAATATATGTTCTTCCTGTTTTCATGGTCTCAGGAGACAAGGTCATTTGGCATAACATAGTACACAAAGACGGTGTTCTACAACCTAATTTGGTAATAGCAACTGGGGCCATGCAAACTCATAAGCAACCATCTAGATACAACTTTTGGTCTATCCATGTCTTAAGGGATGGAGTCTGATGAAAACCAAAGACTCAGAGAAACAATTAGTCCAGTGGATTAATGTACTACAGGAATAGCATGGTTCACAACCCTGAGATCTGAAGAAGTATATGGTGAGCAGCTACGTCTACTAACTACTCTGAAAAGGAACACATTTGTAGGTCCTGGATAGAGTAAGAGAAAAATGTGAAACAAAACTCAAAATCATAAAAAAGACCAATCAGATAGAGACAAGTGGAATCCCCAAGACTATAGTCCTTAGTCATCCTTCAGACCTGGAATTGAACTCAATTTTTAGCTTAATAATTGCTGTTGTTGTTATTGTTATTAAGTGCCTTCAAGTCAGTTATGACTCATAGTGTCCCTGTAAGAAGTGACTGGTGAGCTTAAACTGCCGACCTCATGGTTCAAACCAACCTTGTATTCCAGCACAGTAGCCCACAGAGCCACACAGGACTCCAGCTAAACAATAGACCAGTCCATAGGGAAGCAATAACACTAGGGAACTGCACACATCTTAAAATAGTCAACCATTTGAGATCAGAGGAGCAGTATATACCCACAAACAAACTAAAAGGGTTAAGAAAGAAGGGGAGTTTAGCATGAACATATGTATTGGTTATAATTTACCTCTTTAATACTTGGCTGTTTTTTTGCAAGGAAACACATGATTTGTTAGTTGCAGCCTGCCATGTTAGCTTGTCTGTGAAGAACTGAGGAAAAGTGGGAGGCAGTAGTATAATTAAATTCATAAAAATTTAATCTGAGATATAATTTTTTGTTAAAATAAGTGAACAAATCAATATAAATTTTAATTAAAGTAGCAAGAACAGGTACAGAGAGAATCCAAATGGAAAGAGTTGTCAGAAATTAATTTAGGCCCCTTATACTCCGAGAATCATCAGTTCTGACTCTACTTAGAAATAAGCACACTTCAAAAAAATTCTACTTTAATTAATATCACATAATCTATACATACTTTCCTAGTGTTTATGTGGTTTTATTTCAACATCTAATTTATTTCTTGTCTTTATTGAAGTTCTAGGCCAAATGTGAGCTCTATGGAGTCAATGAACAAAAGCATATTGAACAAATCATACATTCCTACCTCTATTAAAACTTGACTACAGACTACTTCACATTAAATACACTTCAGATTTTTAAACAAGGTACCAATATGCCCTGAACTGATGATAAAAAAAATTAAGAAAGACATCTTAATACCATGTATCAGAACCATTCCAAATACCCAAATGCCTGTTAATATATGTTGTTGTTGTTGTTAAGTGCCGTGGAGTCGGTTCCGACTCATAGCGACCGTGTACAGGGTTTCCGAGGCTGTAAATCTTTACGGGAGCAGAATGCCTCATCTTTCTCCAGCGGAACCGCTGGTAGTTTCGAACTGCTGACCTTGCGGTTCACAGTCCAATTCGTAACCACTACGCTACCAGAGCTCCTTATGTATATACATAAGAACGCCTTATGTATATTCTGATTTTCAAAATAAAAAAGCTCCATCCAAAAAAAAAAAGAAAAGAAACACAGAAAGATGGATAAGGAACATGAGGAGGAGGAAGTGGGTAAGAGATATTACATTTTAGGGACTGTAATCAATGAGATGAAACAAAATGTATAAGAATTGTTGAATGGAAAACTGATCTGCTCTGAAAATCTATATCCAATTCCCAATTAAAAAAAAAAAAATTCATTGTTGAATACTGACCACACAGCACACAAGGTTTGAGGGTGGTGGGGATAATAGACTGTAAAAAAGTTGTGGAGGCAGTGTCTAACCTCCTCTAACTTCACAAGGGGGCGGGGACAGGGGAAAGTACCACCATCAGCATCATCCCAAGGCTGACTTCTATGAGGCTGGAATTAGACATGCCTCCAACCTTCTTTATAAATTCTGACACTAGATGTCTCTCCCATGGCACCTTCTATGTCTCTGCTGTATTTAATAATTCATTGCAATGGCTACACAAAGATCAGAAACCATATTCATGATTATGGGATTTATTAGAGAAGTTATTGGTTCCGAAATGTTCAGGACACAGTTTTTTGGTCAGAACAGCCTCTTCTCAGCCATGATCACAGGCATGCCTCTCTCTAGTCATTGGTCCCTCAGCCAATCAGCCACTTGGTCTCTAGTTTGAGGTACAAAGTTTCTTGAATACTGATGACCAATTCACAAAAGGCATGCCACTTCATCATAAGCCTCATCCTGAAAGCACTTAATTCTAACACCATGAGTCAGCAAACTGAGGTCCCTTAATTAAATGCCTGGAGGCACTCCACTCTGCAAGCTAGTCTTCTGCTCAAAGACACTCATTTTTACTTGCTCCATGGGCCAGAAAGCCCAGAACTCTTATCCTGTGCTCTTGGTTCTGCTGCTGCTATCACTTTGCTGCCATTTTGCTACTCCTCTGTGTCACAGCTCTGGATAAACAGGTTCAACCTGAAGGGATCTTGGGGTCCAACATGCTTCACTCTTGGTTCTTCTGTCCTGATGCTAGTGAGAGCTCCACTACTGCTGTTGACATGACATTCTCATTCTTTTTAGAAGACCTTGGTTGTTGTCATAACCCTGACATTATCTATGTAGCCTTTGGGTACTTGATTTCCTCATCTTTAAAATTGTGAATTGGTCAGAGTTTAAGGATTCTTCCAGCTCAGTCTTTCTTAAACAATAATTTCAAGGGTTCATCTAATCTTCTTGGTTCCAGGATATCTGGAGTCCATGGTAATATGAAATCCTGTTCTGGATTTCCCCTTTTTGATCAGAATTCTTCTATGTAATCTTTCATCAAAATGTTCAGTAATGGGAGATGGCTCATTTTATACCCAGCAGGCAAAATTGATCAATTTCCTCTTTAGATTTCCAAGTTTTTGCAATCACAATTAATCCTGTTAACAATCACTCAAAACTAAATCATATAATCCTTTCAACATCTTCCCCTTCCTTCTCTGACTCAAACTTAACAGGGAAAATGTCATTTGGTGTGAGTTATGAAGACGATGGATAGAAGAGTCATATTAAATAATTCACTGAACTACACAGACCTTGGAGAAGGGTGAAAATAGGCAAAGGATTTCTATAAAGACTAAGAGACCTGAACATTGGCACAAATTGGGACCTCAGGAGACATACGATCACTGAGAAAATCTGGGCTATGTTAGTTGTGGACTATTAGGACTGTCATGTCAGAAATTTCATTTTAAATTTCATTTCTTTTCACTCTATTATACTCAACCTTCAATAAAAGATGATTATGCACAATAGACTTGTGTAAGGACTTCTTTGGGAACAGTAGTGGGAGGACAGCAACTGCAGGCTATGAGTCAGCTGAAGAAATGTAGACTAAAAGGAAATCAGGAGAATCTAAATTCTGCAAAAACTTTAAAAAGTCTGGACCATTGGCTTTCCCATAGCACATGAACCTCTAGGAGACTGGAAGAATTGGAACAGACTGGTGAAACTTGTAACTTTTATTTTCATGCATTGAGATGTCAAATTTTAAAAGTAGCATTTTGGTTATAAATCCTACATTTCCCCCTTAATATCCTTTGGCAACCCTTCTCTAAAAGGCTTTCTAAATTCTACGATTTCCAAAGCCCAGGCTAAGTGGATTCTTTTTTTGTAGGCAGTAGGAGGTTGACTTGCATGTGTCTGACTTCCTAATCATTTATTAAGCTCCTAAATGTCTATGCATTCTGTCCTACACCCAGCACCTCATACTGTGTAGGTTCAGAGCTCTGGAAAGCAGCACAGGCTAGAAGGAAGAACACCTTAGTCCATTATGTGTACTCTACTTATAAGATGTTTATTCTTGGGGCAACTTACATAACCTCTCTCTGCCTCAGTGTCTCCCTCAGTACAAAAAAATCATTGCTTTTGAATTGATGCTGACTCATGGTACCTCCATGTGTTATAGAGTTGGACTTTCTAGAATGTAATCTTTACAAAAGGAGATTTCCAGACTTCAGCTGAGTCACCGGGTGAGTTCAAACTACCAGCCTTCATGTTTGTAGCAAAACGTGAAATGTTTGGGCCACCCAAGAACAAAGATGAGGGTCATAATAGCACCTACCGCTTGGAATCGTTGTGAGGATAACCTGAGTAACAAACACACAGCATTCAGAAGGCTGCCTAGTATACAGTCAATGTTAACTTGCAATCACCACAAAACTGAAGTATTAGGAAAATATTTGTTGACCAGATGAGAACAAGAAAAATTGCTTAGTCTCAAGAGCTATTTTCTGTCTCTATGAGGACCAAGACTGTGCATGTAGGTATATCAACAAATTAGTTAAATGTGTTGAAAGATCCTAGTCGTTTGGAATTGCATCTCCCCACAGCTGCTACAATAGAACTCAGTACCACTCTGCACATTAAGGAAACTGCCACTGCATGATGATGAAAGTTGCTTGGCTTCAGCCTATTTGGTTTTGATCTTGTGGAATGTGCAGAGAAATTACATTATTTATAATGATTCAGAACTCCCGAGACGTATGGGGCCGAATAATATTGTCTTCAAACAGCAAGAGAGTCATTTTTTCAAAAACCGTTTCTTTATTTGTGGGAAGCATATATTAAGAGACAAAATTCAAGACAATTCAGGCTTGGGGAGAAAGTATGTAAAAGCTTCAGCATTGAAACGACAGATTTGTATTCAATCAACTGTCTGTGTTTTACTAATCCTGCATCCTTGTGCATGTTTGCCTATTTATCATCTCATTCACAAATGATTTGGAAACAGCATGAAAAATATAATCTAAAAGAAGTCAGGGCATATTGGTAAAAGACAAAGGACACATTGGTAAAACAAGTTACAATATATATAACACACAAAGAGCTAATTTCATTGATAAATAACATTTAGATACAAATTAAGAAGAGAATTAACAGCCCAAGACAAAAGTAGGCAAAGGGCATAAATAATCAATAGAAGAGGAAATGATATTTAATAGCCAATCTCAGTAATAATCAAAAGAATGCAAATTTCAACAAAAATGAATTTCAAGTTCTCTCTATTAAGTTATACTGATTTAAAATGAGGAAAAGTAATATTTCCAGTAAAGGATTGGATACAGGAAAATAGGCATTCTCCTAAAGTGTTTGTGGGACTACAAATTGGTACAGCTTTTTTGATTGATAATTTGGCAATATATGTCAAAAGTCTCTAAAATGTGTCTGTTTTTTGATCCCAAAAATATTATTTCCAGGTATTCATCCTATAAAAATAATAGGACTAATATGCAAAGCTAATTAGGATATTCACTTCAGATTGCTTAATTAAAGACTAGAGATAACTTTAATTCAAGTCACTAGGAGACCAGATAAATAAAATATAATATGTTCATACAAATTTAAAATCATTATAGATGGCCATGCTATGTTTAATGAAAACTTGGGGGCTACAGAGCTATATGTGGTACTCCATTTTTTCTAAATATATACCCAAGGACAGGGAGAAAAAAATGAATAAAGGGTTTCTGCATAGTAATACTTTTGTGTGTGTGTGTGGGGGGGGGGGCTGGGATTATAGATAGATCATGTTTTGCTTTCAGTATAAATTGAAGTTTTATGGAAACATGGATTACTTTATAAATCATCAAAATTTTATATTTTGATAAATAAAGTTAATGGAAATTCATGTTTCTAGCTCTCTTAAAACCAAAACAACAACAGTAGCAACCAATGAAGTACCACCTTTGAATTTTTTTATTTTCTAGTGTTGATGCCCTAGTCTAGAAGGAACAGGGTCACCTAGCTTTTCAGGCCTATTATGAATTCCTCAATGAATTAGCTGCCACTCAAGGTTGCAGAAACATTTTCTTGCTTCATCTTCATTAGTAACAGTATTATCCTATTATCCTTGCTTTCCGTCATTTTTTTTTCCCCCTCTCTACTTGTCTTAAAGTAAAGAACAATCCATTAAAACAACAATTTCTTTGTCTGTTACAGGCTCCTTGGTAATGCAGGTCATTCTTATGAAACAAAAGAGAGAAAATTTTAAAACTAAAATGAATACAACTTATATCCTGCTGGAATTTTATTTTTATTAATAGGACCATTAATATATAGGCTTGTTAGGACCTTGTAGCATTTGACCTAATTTGGCTTGGAGTTTGAGTTCAGGAACCCTGGATGCTGAGAATTCTGTGTAGGCCTTATTATGTTTCTGGTCTACGGAGTCCACACTTAGAAAACATGATATTCTAAATAAGGATTCAGAAACCTCATATCGAAAATATTTCATATGTGTAAATCTCATTTACTTAGGGAAAAAATAAGAAAGACTCTTTGCCTCTTATAGCTTGGCATTCTCAGTACCATGGATTTATAGAGGAATAGTTTGAGGAGATGAAAAAGTTGAAGCTAAAGGAATAAATTCAATAGTTTTAGGGAATATATTTTGATGATTTAGTTTTTCAAGGTGATGCCTTAACTGTGTAATGAAAAGATTTAACAAAGGGCAGCCTAAAGATAGCAGGGCTTTAAAAAAAAAACTGTACTTTCAATTTTATTCATGTTTCCAGGATATTGATTATAAACTGTACTGATATTCTAAAAGGAATTTTCCTATGTTTTATAATAAAAGGAATTCTGTATGTAACCTACTTATGTAAATATATTCTGTAGCTTAGAGTCTGTATTTGTGTAATATGGCTATGCAAATATGTTCTCTAGCATAGTTTAGAGTCTGTATCTGTGAGAGCTTACATTCATTTTTAGGTACAAATAGAGAATTAGCTTAATTCCAATTATTATTAAAACAGTCATGTTTAATTACCACAGTTCTTTTTAAAATACCAACGATGTCCTGGAGGATATAAAATATTTGCAAATTTAAATGTGAATAACAACATCTGTAGTTATATAGGATATAAAATGCGAAACAGTGCTTCCAGGAAAATTCAGCGTAGAACTAGTCTCAGACACAAACATTTTTTAACCAAGCTCTATGCCAACTGATTTTCCATACATTTGCAATGTAAAATATGCTTGCATTTAACATAAAAATTGTATTTGAGACCAATGTATTATGTTCATCTTCTCCAAAATAATATATATTTTAAATAAGATGTTTTCCTCACATTAAATTGAGATGTCACTACATAAACATTTTGTAAATTAAGAAAAGCAACATTCTTTTGTTCTGCATCATAGACATAACCGTGTCCATAACACTTTAAATTTTTAAAAAATGTAAATCTCACAGGTTCTGTCAAATATGTAATTAAAAGTAATTGTGAATTGAGTGGAGGTTTACAGATAAGATCATCAGCTTTGTATTCAACAAATCCTCCATTTGTTTCATCTAAATGATTGCAATCCCCTCCATGCAGCAACAGTTATCCCACTTCCTCCCTGGGGCTCTATTTGGATTCCATTCACTTCCCATCCCTTCTCAACTTTGTCCTTCAGAAGATGTTACCCTTTTTTTTTTTATTTTGAATGACTTACCAGAGTGAGACTACTTTACTAGAGCTGTTGCTCTCCCCTCCCCCACCACTATAAACCTATGCACTGCTTGGGTGAAAATTGGGCCACAAGGATGAGTTCCATTCCAAACCTGAAGAGTAGTTGAGAGTCATAGTCTCAGGTTCCTCTAGTTCCTTTCTGACCAGTAAACTTGGTCTTTTTTTTTTTTCTCTTACTGACTAATTTTGAGTTTTGTTTCACATTTTCTCCCACTATATCCAGATTCTTCTCATATGATTCCTGTTAGGGGAATTGGTAGTGGTAGCTGGGCACCGTCTAGTACTTCTGGCCTCAGAATTATGGAGACTGATATTCACATGTTCCATAAGACTAATTGATTACAGGCCTCTTCAGTTCTTAACACTCTTCCGTCTTCCACACACACACAGAGACCATAGACAACCATAGACTGCCGTTCATGGGCAAGATGTGCAACACTGTCTTTGCGGAGTATGGTGTGTCAATTTATCTTTGTGTTCCCTGAGACTATGGTTCTGAACCCTCAAACCCAGTAACTCATTGTTTTAAAATATTTGATAATATCTAGAAAATGTTCATTATTTTGTCTACTGTATACCCCACCACAGAGTCCTGGTATGGTGCTCCGAGTCCATGTGCTGAACTGCAAAGTCGTTTTAAACTGCAAGGTGAGTGATTCAAGCTCACCAGCACTCCTCAGAAGCCCTATACAGGGTCACTATGAGTTGGAACTGACTTAATGGCATTTAATAATAAATGCTCCACCACATATGTAGTTGTGTTTATAGGAAAGGTAAATACTCACATAAAAATTACCTTTTTCAAAGTCTTACATGTACATATATATATATATATGGAGTTCTGGTATGGTGCTCTGGGTTAATGTGCTGGACTTCAAAGTCTCTTTGAACCACAAGGTCAGCAGTTCAAGCTCACCAGCTGCTCCTTGGACACCCTATACAGGGTTGCTATGGGTCGATATCAACCTGACAGCACTTAACAACAATAATATATATATATATATATACATTCTTCCTTTCTTACTTATACAATTTTTGTCTTGATCCTGTTATCTCCTCACAGAACACTGTTGTTGTAAGGTTGTATATATATATCACTATTTACATCTATCCCCTTTATCCCTGTGTCTTCACCTATCTTCATTATTCTTCTGCCACCCTCCCTCTTCTGTTTCCCTCCCTCTTCTTGTATATTATGATCCCCATTGTCTAAGCTAACACGTGTCTATCCTCTAGCCATTGAATTGCTCTCCCCTCCCTCACATCCCTGGTAACCATCAAAGAGTGTTTCTTTTAGTCTGGAAACCTTTTCTTGCTCTTTTAAAATAATGGTTTGATACAATATTTGTCCTTTAGTGATTGACTAATTTTACTCAGTGTAATGTCCTCAAGGTTCATCCAAGTTATGGGATGTTTCACAGATTCATTGTTTTCTTCAGTGTTACATAATATTCCATTGTGTGTTTGTACCAGTTTGTTTATCCATTCTTCCATTGATAGACACTGACACTGTCTCCATCTTTTTGCTATTGTGAATAGTGCTGTAATGAACACTGGTGTGTATATATCTACTTGTGTCCTGGCTCATATTTCTTGTAGCTATACACCAATGGATTGCTGGGTCATAAAGTATTTCTACTTCCAGCTTTCTGAGGAAGCAACATACTGTTCTCCAAAACTTTTCCTCCTTGTTATTGTTAAGTGTCGTCAAATTTATTCTGACTTATAACGACCCTGTATAGAGTTTCTGAGGAATGACTGGTATGTTTGAACCACCAGCCTCTTGGTTAGTAGGCCAGTGCTTATCCTACAATGCTACACCAAGACTCTGTACTTAAAATACTAAGAAATTAAAATCTAAGTTAGCTTTGTGTTTTAGCTTTTCTGAATTCTGCATTGAATTTTAAATCTTCTGTTTATTTGTTGCAAATTGCAGATTCATTGAAAGATGAAAGTTCATATTGATTTATGAGAAACATTTAAGTTGCTAGATCATTGTCACAGTGATCATTTTAAAGGATTTAGATTAGCTGAATCAAACTTTTCTTAGAGACCAAGGAAAAGGGAGACAGGGAGATAAGAGAATATTTTAGATTCTCCTCACCAATATTTTAGATTCTTGAATATCATTTATAGAAATGATTAATAATATTTAATAAGTCCTAAATAAAGAGTTAGTTGTTTATTCCGTGATTCAGTACATGTTTCCACTAGCTTTACTATCAGCAGGATGTTTTTCTTTTGCCTTTTCCTCATTTGTGAATTACTGCCAGGAATTTTGTTAAAATAAGCTTTAGATTAGATTAACAGTGAAGTCTCTTCTCTAAGTGAACTCCTTGGCTTATTATCAACATTTGAATACTGCAGACAACAGGGTTGTTGTTTTTATATACTGGGAGAAATGTCTGTCCTATTCTTTGCACCAATGTTCAAAAACTTCATCTCTTCACATTACTCTGAGTCCATGTGATAATAGGTTAGATAAAGTAGAAAAGCTTGCATCAAGTTTAGGGAATTGAAGAGCAGTGACTACCCCATTTATTTTCAGAATGGGTTAGCTACCTTACAGATAAGCATATTTCCAAACCAGTAGTTAGGAACACTGAAAGTTTTAAAATTGGGAAAGGTGTGCGACAAGGTTGTGTTCTTTCACCATACTTATTCAACCTGTATGCTGAGCAAATAATACAAGAAGCTGGGTTCTATGAAGGAAAACGTAGTGTCAGGATTGGAGGAAGACTCATTAACAACCTGCGATATGCAGATGATACAACCTTTCTTGCTGAAAGTGAAGAAGACTTGAAACATTTACTGATGAAGATCAAAGAACACAGCCTTCAGTATGGATTGCATCTCAATGTCAAGAAAACAGAAATCCTCACCACTGGACCAATAAACAACGTTCTTATCAATGGAGAAAAGATTGAAGTTGTCAAGGACTTCAATCTTCTTGGATCAACTATCAACATTCGTGGAAGCAGCAGTCAAGAGATCAGATGACATATTGTATTAGGCAAATCTGCTGCAAAGGAACTTTTTAAAGTATTGAAGAGCAAAGATGTCAGCTTGAGGACTAAGGTGCACCTGACCCAAGCCATAGTATTTTCAATAACCTCATATGGATGAAAAAGCTGGACAGTGAATAAGGAAGATCGTAGAAGAATTGATGCCTTTGAATTGTGGTGTTGGAGAAGAATACTAAAAGTGCCATGGGCTGCCAAAAGAACCAATAGATCTATTTTGGAAGCCAGAGTGCTCCTTGGAGGCCAAGATGGTTAAACTTCGTCTCTCATACTTTGGACATATTGTCAGGAGGGAACAGTCGCTGAAGAAGGTTGTCATGATGGCTAAGATGGAGGGTCAGAGAAAAAAGGAAGACCCCCAATGAAATGGATTGGCCAGGTGGCATCATTGATGGCGTCAAGTGTGGCAGCGGTAGTGAGGTTGGCCCAGTATTGGACATTGTTTCGTTCTGCTGTGCATGGGGTCCCTATGAGTCAGTCCTGACTCGATGGCACCTGACAACAACAACAACAGTTAGAAAAGGTGGAACCTGTACTCCCAAGACTGGTAAGTGCTGTGTGAGGCCATAAACTGATGAGGCAGAAGCTTACCTAACTGCTGTTTTCTCTCAGCACCTGTTGAAATGTACTCTGTAAAGAGCACAGGTGTAATGCTTTTTTCTAGTTAAATACAAAGCAGTAAAATTTGAATAGCTGTCTTTACAATTCACAAGAATCCTTCTACAGATTCACATTTTCTTTGTAATTAAGGATTTACTTAAGATTCTCTTGTTTGTAGCTATCTAGATCCTAAAACCCATCTTTTGGAAATGTGCCATGTGCAAAGGTCTCTGGTAGATTTTAAGACAAGTAAGTCATGATCTCTTCCCTAAAAAGAGAGCCTAATGTAGAGAGGGAATCAAGAAAGAGACATAGTAAAAAAAAAACAAAACAAACAACCACAAAACCACAAAAAGAAAGAATGAAAGAAAGAGCATAAGGATTGAACAAACCAAAAAGCCAAGTATGTAAGGAGATATTCAAATCAGAATAGATTTTATAAATCAATTTAACAGAACAGTAATACAAGAAATGGGCTAACACATATGTAGTTAAGTGATTTGAGACAAAAAATTCCAGGATCATTCAATGGGAAAAGCATAGTATACTTAAAATAATATCTGAAGCCACTTTTTTACTCCATTAGAAACATTAGGAAGAAGTCCCTAACCATGCCTGTGAAGGATAATATAACAGTTGTTGTTGCTGTTGTTGTTGTTGTTAAGTGCCATCGAGTTGGTTGTTGTTGTTAGGTGCCATAAAGTCGGTCCTGGGCCAACCTCACAATTATTGGCACGCTTGAGCCCATTGATACTGCCACTTTGCCAATCCATCTTGCTGCAGGTCTTCCTCTCTTTCTCTGACCCTCCACTTTACCAAACATGATATCCTTCCCCAGTGACTGGTTCCCTTCTAACAATATGTACAAATTATGAGAGACGAAGTTTGACCATCCTGGCCTCCAAGGAGCACTCTGGCTGTGCTTCTTCCAAAACAGATCTGTTTCATCTTTTGGCAGCCCGTGGCACTTTCAATATTGTCTCCCAACACCATAATTCAAATACATCAATTCTTCTACAGTCTTCGTTATTTACTGTCCAACTTTTACATGCATATGAGGTTATTGAAAATACCATGGCTTGGGTCAGGCGCACCTAAGTCCTCAAGCTGACATCTTTGCTCTTCAACACTTTAAAAAGGTCTTGTGTAGCAGATTTGCCTAAATGTAATACATTGTTTGATTTCTTGACTGCTGCTTCCATGAGTGTTAATGGTTGATCCAAGAAGAATGAAATCCTTGATAACTTCAATCTTTTCTCCTTTGGTAAGAGTGTTGTTTATTGGTCCAGTGGTGAGGATTTTTGTTTTGTTTACATTAAGATGCAATCCATACTGAAGGCTGTGCTCTTTTATATTCATCAGTAAGTATTTTAACTCCTCTTCGCTTTCAGCAAGCAAGGTTGTATCATCTGAATACTGTAGATTGTTTATGAGTCTTCCTCCAATCCTGATGTCATGTTTTTCTTGGATTATTTGCTCAGCATCCCAAATGAATAAATATGGTGAAAGAATACAACCCTGTCACACACCTTTCTTAATTTTAAACCATTCAGTGTTCCCATGTTCTGTTCGAACCACTGCCTCTTGGTCCATGTACAGATTCCTCATGAGCACAGTTAAATTCCAGAATACTCATACTTCACAATATAATCCATAGCTTGTCATGATCCATACAATTGAAAGATTTTGTGTATAAATAAAGCACAGGTAAACATCTTTCTGGTATTCTCTGCCTTCAACAAGATTCATTGGACATCAGCAATGATATCCCTCATTCCACAGCCTCTTCTGAATCTGGCTTGAACCTCTGGAAGTTCTCTGCCAATGTATGCTTGCAGCCATTTCTGTATTACCTTTAGTAAAACTTTACTCGCATGGGATATCAAAGATATTGTCCGATAATTTCCATATTCCAAAGGTCACCTCTCTTTGAAATGGGCACAAATACAGACCTCTTCAATCAGTTGGCCAGATAGTTGTCTTCCAAATTTCTTGGCAGAGATGAGTGAGTGCCTCCAGTGCTGTCTCACTTCCTTGAAAGATTTCAATTTGTATTCCATCAATTCCTGGTGCCTTGTTCTTTGCCAATTCCTTCAATGAACCTTGGACTTCCTCCTTCAGTATCATTGGCTATTGATCATATGCTACCTTTTGAAACAGTTGAATATCAACCATATTCTTTTGGTGACTCTGTGTATTCTTTCCATCTTCTTTGATGCTTTCTGCATCATTCAATAATTTGCCCAGAGAATCCTTCAATAACGAAAGTTAAGGTTTGGATTTTTTCTTCAGTTCCCCCAGCTTGAGAAATGCTGAGCATGTTCTTCACTTTTGGTTTTCTGACTCCAGATCTTTGCACATTTCATTTTAATATTTGACTTTGTCTTCTTGAGCTGACCTTTGAAAATTTGTGTTCAGTTCTTGTCCTTCCTCATTTGTTCCACTTACTTTAGCATCTCTACGCTGGAGAGCAAGTTTCAATGTCTCTTCTGACACCCATTTTAATCTTTTCCCTCTTTCTTGTCTTCTTAATGACTTTTTGCATTCTTCCTGTATGATGTTCTTGATATCATCCCACAACTCTTCTGCTCTTTGGTCTTTAATGTTTAGTGTATCAAATCTGTTCTTCTAATGATCTCTAAATTCAGGTGAGCTGTATTCAAGGTCATATTTTGGCCCTCATGGACTTGTTTCCATTTTCTTCAGCTTCGGTTTGAATTTGCATATGAGCATTGTTGGTCTGTTCCACAGTCTGCCCTTGGCCTTGTTTTGGTTGATGGGCATAGCAATAGGATGGGTAAAAGGCTACATTTAAACTTTGTAAAGGCAAAAACAAAGAGCCCTCATGACATAGTGGGATAACATTGCTGAGCTGGTATATGCAAGATTGGAGGCTCAAGGGCATTAGCCACCTATCTTGAGAAAGAAAAGATGTGTGTTCCCATAAAAAAATTGTAGTCTTAGAAACAGTTCTACTCTATTCAATTCATTATGAGTTGGAATCAACTCGATGGCAATGTTTTATTTTTCTTTTAAAAGGTAGAAACAATGGCAAGAAGCAGTGGGCTACAGAAGCTTGAATGAATCACTTCACCTCTGTAGACCAGTTTTCTTACCTATAAATCTGGATTTGATGATATTTAACACACCTCCCAACACTAACATGTTATGACTCTATAAAATGGAATGGGTTATTGAATTAAGACAAAGGTACTCTTTTATTTTATATGACCTTAGAAAAGAATGATGCCCTTAAATTATCTGACATTTTCCAGCTTCAACTTGCCTCATTAATTCAGGATTGAAGCAATAGCAAATGGGATTGACAGTGAAATTGAAATTGAAATTAGAGCATAAATTATATATACAACTATTAATTAATACGGTTGTTCACAAAGTTTGGGATAATAGTTTTGTTGGGGAAAGTTTTGTTAGTGGTCAAAAGTGCATTGAGTCAGTTTGGTTTGAACTAATTCCTCTAATGAAATGTGGAATACTTGCGGAGAAGTTTTCCAGTTATTAACAGCTTTGTTGGGATCTGACACACAGAATAGGGATTCAGTAAATGTGAATGAATCCTTTTCCTTTTCTCTTTTCCTCTTGTTCCTATTTCACAATAGTTCCCTGCCAAGTAGCATTGGAGTCTAAAAAATAAATTGGTTTATATGACCTGCTGCTTTGCTGAATTTTTCTATAAGCAGAAGGGAAGTCTGTAGTTGACACAAAGCCCCTTCCCAGGAGTCAAGTAAGATCTGTGGTCTGTCAGGACTCCCCAGTAGGGCTGTGATCTATAGATGGACCAACTCCAGCTTCTCTGAACTTTGGAAGGGAGGATCTGCAGAGACCTCCAACTCAAGGGTTATCATTTACTGCTTTAGAAGTTAATTACTGCTTTAAAAATTAGAGATTTTTCATTAAAAAAATTAGGTACCAATGTAGTTCTATAGCAGCAAATTGGAATTCACTGAGTTCTCAGAACATAACAAAGATAGCCTGATAGAAGGAAATTTTAAAACCAATAATTTATTTGTTTTAAGAGTATGTTGCAATTATAAGACTTAAAATATGAGTGGGGAGTGGGGAAGCCATAACCTTCCTCTCAGCTAAAGATTTTTGTCACTGTGTTCACAGAACATTGGCTAAGGAAGGCATTTTAGAGGTATGTGGTTATGTGTATCCCAAATCATATTGAATGTCATATAATTACACAATAATATGGTTGTGTTATTAATTAGCTGTGGTGGTAGTAGTGATAGTTGTGTGCCAACCCTGTACAGTTTTTCCAAGGCTGTAAATCTGTATGGGAGCAGAAAGCCTCATCTTTTTCCTGTGGAGTGACTGATAAATTCAAGGTCAGCAGTCCAGCTCATAATCCATTATGCTACCTTTATTAATTAGCTAGTATGACTTAATGATATTGACAACCTGTATTAAACATCATGGCACAGAACAATGAATGAAGTTTTCTTAAAATTGACCTTAAGAAAAGACTCTTCAAATCAAAGGGATTCAAAATATCCTATCAACTACACATAGGACAGAAAGACTGTAAGGAAGGGAAACTTTAGGTAATGAAAAGATCTCTTATGACAAAGATAATGAACAAAACTTTCCCAAGGATCAATATGAAAATCAGGAATTTCTTATTTTGTATAAATAGTATGAAAAGAAATGAAGGTCTTAAAAAGATTATAGTACTTATAGTGAGTTTGATCATTTACAGATATAAAGATTAAGTCTTATGTAAATATTATCCAGAACCCTGCAATCTGAAAACACCAGCTTGTCACAGAATGAAAAACTGCAGACCTTTGAGGAGTCATAGAAGAAAACCATCAAAAAGGGAAATGGGTGGGTATCTTCACATGGAATCTATTTGCCTTACCCACCAAAGAACAAGCTGTGGTTCTTACCAATATACTAAATAGTATCTTTATGCATTGTGATTGTTTATAACTATGTTAATAAATAATAAAATACCGACCTAGTCAGATGTCTCACCATGCAAGACATCAGGCACTGTCATAAAGAGAATGTCTGGAAATGTAACAGAACTCTGGGAGAGGCTTTTGCAGTTGATAGCAGACATTCTTGAATATAAATCCCGTGGAGTTTGCATGTGTAGGTAAAATATTACTCCACAAACGATTGAGTGAAAATGAATTACATAGAAATTCCTTCTAGAGGTTTTCAAAGTGAACTGTGTAAATTTAGCACACATTGTTGAGGTCACAAAAGGCAGTGATAATGTAGGCAGATTTCTCACCTTTCATACAGGCGATTCAAGGAGCTCTGGTAGCATAGTGCTTACCAATCAGGCTGCGAACCACCAGGTCAGCAGTTCAAAACTACCAGCTGTTCCGTGGGAGAAAGATGAGTTTTTTGTGCTGTAAATCCCATAAAGATTTACAGCCTCAGAAACCCTGTACAGGGTCACTATGAGTTGGAACCGACTCCACGGCACATAACAATAACAACAACATGCGGGCAATTCAGGTTTCATTCCCACCAATGTACCATGAGCACAATCATCCATCACCTGTCAGTGGGGGCTTGTGTGTTGTTGTGAAGCTGATCAAGTTTCACTGGGGTTTCCAGACTACGATGAATGTGATGGTTAAGATTTAATGTCAATTTAACTAGGCCAGGATGCTCAGAGATTTGGAAGCAGAGCAGAGATGTAGCCGTCTTCCATGATGTGATTTGATGCGATAATCCAATCAAAGGATTAAGGATGGGAGTTGTTGTTGTTGTTAGCTGCTGTCAGTCAGTTTTGACTCACAGAAACCTTGTATAGGGTTCTCGAATAGCGGCTGGTGCGTTTGAACTGCCAACCTTAAAGTTGACAGTTCAGTGCTTATCCTACAGTGCCACATTAGGACTCCATGGAGTGGCATACACCACCCTTTATCCCACTACCACCCTGATTTCATTTATGGGATATATTCCCAAGGGTATGGCATGCAACACCTTTTAACCTACAGGAGATAAAAGGAGACAAACTTGAGCAGAGAGAGAGGGAACTTCTACAACCAAGATGGAAGAACTGGGACTGGAGTCCATCCTTTGGACCTGGAGTCCCTGTACTGTGAGACTCCTAGATCTAGAGAAAGATTGATGCCAAGTCACACGGAGATCACCAAGGAATTCTGGGCTTACAGATGCTAAAAGGAGACAAGAATCATTCTCCAGAGCTAATTCTCTGAATTTGGACTACTAGTCTCCTAAACCATGAGAGAATAAATACCGGGTTATTAAAGCCAATGTGGTATTTCTGTTATAACAGCACTAGCTAACTGAGAAGAGTCTTGAAAACCTATTCCTGAAAATCAGAAATCAGCCAATGAAACTCTATGGTTCACCAGTCCAGCCTGCTACCGATAATGGGGATGGCATAGGACCAGGGAGCACTTTGTTCTGATGCACATGGAGTCACCATGATTTGGAGGTTGACTTGACAGCAACTAACAATAACTACAGTAAAGAGAACTGGGAGGGAAATAAACATCCCACCCATTGTTCTTCTTTTCTATTCTGTCTTTATGCTTCAGTTCTAACTAAATACATTATTGGACAAATATTTGAAAAATAACTGTTTGAAGTTTTAACAAAGTTTTCATCTACTTGAGGTGTCCATGTGTCCTTTAATAGCCTGAATAAAATGCAAACAATTTTTAGTCCAATCTTGGGATGAGTCACTCTCAACAACATTTGATCATCTTCCTACAGATCCCTATGTTACAGATTCCCTAGCGGTACTGTCATAGATCCTTTCTAGCTTGGTGATATAACCTCTCCCTGTTAGTAGAGTCAAATATCATGCTGTTCATAAGTCGCCCTCCAATCCTGATGCCAAATTCTTCTTCAGATTATCTAGCTTCTCACACTGTTTGTTCAGCATACAGATTTAATAAGTATGGTGAAAGGATACAACCTTGGCACACTCCTTTCTGATCTTTAGCCTCCCAGTATCCCCTGGTTCTGTTTGAATGACTGCCTCTTGGTCTATGTATAGGTTCTATTCTACATGAGCACAATTAAGTTTTCAGGAATTTCCATTTCTTGCAATGCTATCTGTAATTTGTTATGATCCATACGGTTGAATGTCTTTTTACAGTCAGTAAAGCACAGGTGTACATCTGTGATAGTTAAAGTTTTGTGTCAACTTCACTAGCCAGAATTCTCAATGGTTTAGCGGTTAACATATATAAATCCCCAGGATGAGTTCTAATATAATGTCATAACTCCCATGATGGGATTTGTTATGAGCAAACAACCAACTGAAAGAAAGTTCCCTCAGGATGTGGCCTGAGGAAATTTAATTTGCACTAAAATTTACAAAGGCAAGTCATAATATTTAATAACTTTTTCAAAGTCTTCTTTAAAATGACATTCATGCTTTTTGATGGGACAAAACAGGACGTCTGTTATATTGACAAAGCTTGCTTGCTTTTTACTGGGTCTGGATCATGCATCTTGCTCAATAATCTGACTTTCGCTTCTTTGGACTTGAATCTGAGGTCTGCCATATTCCTACTGATCCTGGGAGTTGTCAGCATCCAGCCATCTTACCTAGTAACCTTGGATTCATTCATCTCTGTAGCCAGAAGCCTGCCATCTGGCCTGCCAATCTTGTATCCATCAGCACCTGCATCTATGTGAGTCAGAAGAAGCCTCCACCCTGATATCTGTTCCACGGACTTGGAATTTGTCTGAATCTACAACTGTGTAAACTACTTCCTTGATACAAACCTATCTCTCTCCATATATCTACACACACACATACATATAAACCTAGTATGATATAGTGATAGGATAAGCACTGGACTTCTAACTGCAAGGTTGGTGGTTCAAACCCACCAGCCACTCCTCAGAAACCCTTTACAGGTTTGATATGAGTTTGAACTGACTTGATGACACTTAACTACAACAGCCTTTTGTGGTTTTGCTTCTGTAGAGAACTCAGTCTAAGACAACAATTTTCTGTAATTTTCTTCTTTCAGCCAAGACCCATCTGCCATCAGTAATGATATCCCGGGTTCTAAACCCTCTTCTGAATTCAGCTTTAATCAGCTGTTGATGTATTGTGGAGTGAGGAAATAGTGAACTCTCTCCAACAGTGAATGTGTGGAAGTAAGTGTCTTTGCTCTGTGTTTTCATAGCACTTGGTGGTTTCTAACTTCAAGTTTTGCAATTTAGTGTATGAGTAATGGTTTTAATTTATGTTCTTCTCATTATTATCCACAATGTCTGGAACACATTTGATACTTGATAAGTATTTGTTCAACTAATTAATCTATGACCAGACCACAGAATCCAAAGAGCTTGAAAACTGCAGTATGTTTCATAATGGTTCATTTTATTCTTTATCCATCAGAACACTGTAGTCTATTCATTAAATATCTAAGAAGTTCAAAAGTTGTTTATATAGATTCTTAAGGACGTAGAAAAAAACTTTTTTCACCCTTGTTTGGGTAGGTCAGTCACAAAGTCGAAATTCACAAAGAAGAAAAAGGACTGAAGATGTTTACATTATTGTTTTATGATTCTACTCTTTATCCAGTTAGAAAAATTCAAGTGATTACTGCTTATTGTATAAACAAAGAAAATCCCGTAGCACATAAACAAGGCTTCTTCTATTTTCTCAGTTAAGTTCTTTTTTGGGGATTAACAATAAAATTTCTAAATTTAACATCAAACTTGAGACTGAACTTATCTTTTCCAGAAGTAATGAGGGCCAGTATATAACACATACTTATTCAATGTAGAATATTTGACCTTTTCTAAGTATAAGAAATGACTATACTTAATTTTCATTCATAGATGTTTACTTTCTTTGTAAACATACTTTAGAGCTTCATGTCCTCAGCCTGGTCTGGATGTTTCATTCCAGAATATACCCCATTTGACATAGCATTTACTTTCCAAGTTTGCATGCCAGGCACCAGACATATTTGTTCAATTACTTGGAATATTTCGTAATCACTGTAATATTGTACTTGGTCTTTCCACATTGCACAGGAAAGTCGACTTCTTTAATTGCCACTAAAATGTGCAAAGGCAAGTCATAATATATAATAAATTTTTCAAAGCCTTCTTTAAAATGACTTATTCATGATTTTTAATGGGACAAAACAGGAAGTTACCCAGACTTAAAAAAAAATGTTTCTTTCATTTCTGAGGAGGGAGATAAATGAACTGTTTGCAATATAACTAAATAAACCTAACATGAATATATGGTTTTTTGCTGAAGATTAAGAGCATACTAATATTGGTATGGCACTGTGGGCTAAGGCATCAGACTGCAAAGTCATTTGAACTGCAAGGTCGGTGGTTCAAGCTCACCAGCTTCTCCTTGGAAACCGTATACTGACAGGGTCACTATGGGTCAGAATCCACTTGACGGCACTTAACAAGAACAACAATATTGCAAAGGGGTCCTGGTGGGACACTGTAAGATAAGCAAGCACTTGACTACTAACCACAAGACAGGTGATTCAAACCTACCAGCTGCTCCTTGGAAAACTTATATAATGTCATTATGAGTCAGAACCGACGTGACAACATTTAACAACAACATTGCAAAAGGCAGGACCTAGGAAGTGCCAAGGCTCAAGAAGTGTTCTCCTTTTTGACCTTTCTACCAGAGGGAGGGCCCTTCATCCTTGCAGGTAGGGGGTGATGGAGAAATAGTTATTTTTATTCTTATTCATTAGCTAAACTAACTTTTGTGTTAATTGACCACACAATTTCCTAAGCAAAGTTTGTATCTGATGTGTGTGAAATGATTTGGTCATATGAAGTAATTCTTCAGTAGACATGTGTTGATTTTTGTTTTTTTTTTTCCAAAGAGTGACCTGTTTTTTAAAAATGGCTATTGGCACTGTGAACAGCAAATATGGTTGAACATTCTAGTGAGCTCATTGGAATAAAACTGAAACCTCTGTAAGACTCTCAAATTTACATTAACAGAATTCAAGATTAATTCTGTTTTACTGTAAAAACCCAGTGAAAGTCAATAATTATACAGAAGCTTGAAAGTATGCTTGCTACGGAAACATTTTTTCCTCCCCTAACCCCATCCACTGGAGTCCTGGTGCTGCACTTCAGGACAATGTCCTGGACCACAAAGTCAATTTGAATACAAGTTTAGGGGTTCAAACTCACCAACTGTTCCTCGGAAACCTTATATAGAATCGTTACGAGTCGGAACTGACTCTACATCACACAACAACAACAATCCCCATTCTTTGCCGTACTGGGGTGGCCTTTAGGATAAGCACTGGACCACAAGGTCCATTTGAACTACAAGGTGGCAGTTCAAACCCACCAGCTGCTCCTGGGTTTGGTTTTTATGACTTCTTTTGTATTTTTTATAGTTTGAAAGTCTTTCAAGCAGAATAAAGTATGTTTTAAAATCTTGATTTCAATGGTATATTATGCACGTAATCTTTCTATCTGCTGATATTTTCTTGAAGTTATCATCTTAGAGGATCCCTGGTGGGGCAGTGATTAAAGCATTCACTATTCTGTTGTGGTGCTGCAGGTTAATGTGCTGGGTTGCAAGGTTGGTTTGAACTACAAGGTTGGTGGTTCAAGATCACCAGCCACCCCTTGGAAACTTAACACAGGGGCACTATGAGTTGGAACCAACTTGATAACACTTAAAAACACCAGCAACATTCATCAAAAGATGGGTAGTTTGAACCCACTAGCCACTTTGTTTCTGTAAAGATTTACAGCCTTGGAAACTCTTTAGGGCAGTTCTACTCTATCCTACAGGACTGCTATGAGTGAGAAACAACTTAACAGTGGTGGATTTTGGGTTTGGGTATCATCTCCTAACTTTGGCAAAAGTAGCTTCAAGACAACAAAAAATCACTTTTAAAGAAATTCTATAGAAGTGATCCTGAAGGAATCTATGTTGGTTATTCAATGCTTTGCCCTGCTGCACAGCATAAGGACTGCTGCATGCCACCAGGAAACACTGGGTAGGGGTTGCTGGGTCCATATTTGGTGCTGCTGTAATTACTGGCCCTACACCACACCTGGAAACACAACATAGACAGCACATAATAGGGTGCAGGTAGAGGGCTCATAGGGACTACTAACTACTATGAATAGACAGCTGAGCAGGGTCACATTCTCACTTGACACAATTAAGATGACACAGATGTCAAGAAGTAAATGGTCTAGTCATCTAGTAGTTCCCTGTTTGTAATAGCCTCAGCTCTTCTCCCACAGATTATGTCTTGCTAATTTGGTGTAGCTCACCCTCAGCTCACAGATCTCTTGGAAGTGAAATACCTATTTTTTTGTTTCAAACTCATGTTTTCAAGACCACTCTACAACTCTGTGCCCCTTCTTATCTTTTGTCTCATTCTGTCTGAAGCTTTTCTCACGGCCCTTACAACCATTGATGGTGATAGGTAATGCTTATCATACATGTGTAGTCAGCATGGTCCTTGGTATTGCTTCCTGTTGTTGTTAGATGCCATCGAGTTAGTATGACTCATAGCAACCCTACACACAACGGAATGAAATGCTACCCAGTTCTTGGCCATCCTCACAACTGTTGTTATACTTGAACCAATTGCTGCTGCCATTGTGCCAATCCATCTTGTTGGAGGCTTCCTCTTTTTCTGCGATCTTCCACTTTACCAAGCATGATGTCCTTCTCCAGGGACTGGTCCTTTCTGACAAAATGTCTGAAGTATGAGACACATAGTCTTGCCATCCTGGCTTCTGAGCATTCTGGCTGTACTTATTGCAAAACAGATTTGTTTATTCTTCTGACAGACCATGGTACTTTCAGTATTGCTTCCTTAGCCCCTTATTATCTGATACTTGAAATAACTTTTCATCATCTCAGAGTACTACCACCACGTCATTTACTTCTGATCTTCAGAGTAATGCTGTTTTCCTAACCTGTCAGGTGCCTAAGTCCTTTTACACTCATTTAGCTTATTCTGTATATTCTTTCTCATACGCCTTTTGTTGCTTTAAACATCCCACACAATTCACATACAAGATTATATCTAGATGTTCCTCACCTTCACTAAGTGCACACAAATATTTGTTGTTATTTTTAGGTCAAGTTTTTCCAACTCACAACCTTATGCATAACAGAATGAAAAACTGCCCAGTCCTGCCTATCCCTAAAATTGTTACGTTTCATCCCTAAAATTGTTACGTTTCATCCCATTTTTGCTGCCACCATGTTATTCATCTCATTGAGGGTCTCCGTCTTTTTTACTGAGTCTCCAATTCACTAAGAATGAAGTTCTCCAGGGATTATCCTTCCTGACAACCTAGCCAAGTACAAAAACTACAGTCACATCATCCTCAGTTCTAAGGAGCATTCTGGCTGTACTTCTTCCAAGATGGATTT
Source organism: Chrysochloris asiatica (assembly GCF_000296735.1). Lineage (NCBI taxonomy): Eukaryota > Metazoa > Chordata > Mammalia > Afrosoricida > Chrysochloridae > Chrysochloris > Chrysochloris asiatica. Next base: position 9,944,187 of record NW_006408530.1, read on the forward strand.
TTTTGTCCTTCTGGAAGTCTGTGGTACTTTCAGTATTCTTCAACAACACCATAATTCAAATGCATCGATTATTCTACCATCTTCCTCTATTCATTGCCTGCACATACAGATATTTATTTTACTTTATCTATCCTTTACAACTTTGGCACCTAATCCCAATAATGAATTTTATGACTTGGAATATGGTCCTTTTCTATCAGAAAATAGTGCCTCTTATTCCCCACTCATACCATTGAAATAACTCATGTCTCCTAATCTTTTTTAAGCTCTCAATGAATAAAAAGGTGGATAACTTCCAAATCCACCTAACCCTTTTTTAAATGTTGAGAGTAGGGGAGGTATATTTTCATCACAAAACAGGGATAATGATTATCTTTCCTATATGAACATCAAAAAGAGCTTGGATGTTTTCCAGTACCATAGCCTCCCTTAACAATTTATTATTATTAATGCATGAGAATTTCATTTGAATAAAATTTCATGTTCATTCTTTCAAGAGTTAATTTGTCCTCATGGGAAATTCCTCATTCATTTAATTATTATGCATGCTCTATTGACTTTCAACAAGTCATTGGATGCAGCTTTCCTCCTTGATTTTGTTTACATTTACATTTACTCAAACAAAGGCAGAGTCAAGGATTAGTTTGCAGCACATCCCAAGAATTTTATGCACATACCCATGTGAAAACATGAGGTCTTAAAATATAAGTTCTTTTTAAACCATTGGAATTGTGAGTTTAAAATAGAGTATTAGGCACAGTAAAATGATAAATGTTAGAGAAATAAAAATATCATAAACCTACAAGTACAAGGAGTCCTGGTGTGGTGCTGTAGGATAAGCACTGGACTGTTAGCCACATGATTTATGGTTCAAATTTACCAGCTTCTCCTTGGAAATCGTATACAAGGTTGGTATGAGTCAAAACTGACTTGATGACAACTAACAACAAGTACAAAGAGAACAGGGATAAGGACATCAGTGACACAGAGATTTAGTATATCATTGGAAGACCAAAAGCTAATGGATAAATGGCAAGTGACTATAGGATGTAGGAAGCCAAAGCTTAAAAGGTTGACGAAGAAAAAACAAACGAGGAGTGTTAATTGTTCATACCGAATCGGGAAAAGTTATGAAGGCATAAGATATGAAAACAGAGTGGAAATGGGGTGAGAAATTAGGTAGAAAATTGTTTGAATTAAAAGTCTATATTTGAAACATTTCTACCTGTCCCTATCCCCACACCAGAGAATGTCAGGCAGAGAGCTATTAACTGAGTCAATTAAGAAGTCAGGCAGGAAGCCTGCTCAGGAATACCATATTTAGTGGAGGAAAGATATGAGCAAAAGGTTGAAAACTGGTTAGAGGGAATTCTTTAAAAAGTAGAAGCTAGGAAGTTTCTATCTTATCCCAACTTTAAATAATTTCCCTCTTCTGAGCCAAGCATTATTAGGGCCAGCACAATCCTGAAGTCCAAGAACAACAGACTGTGCTTTTCCATTCATCTCCTTGGAGAAAGTTGGTGATGATTTTCTCATATCTGGGTGATATGGGAACCTAGCATTCAGTATCAGAAACTCTGTGCTAAGGAGTAGAGACAATGTGTGGATAACAGTTCCTCAAGGGAAACAACATCAACTCACGTGAGCACAGTGGGTAGGACTGGAATCCCATTAAATGGGAGGGATGGGGCAAGTATCCTAGTCTTTCAAGCAAAAACATACAAGATGGCAAATATGGCTTCTTGTTGATAAATTGTTCATTTCTATCAAAAGTAATCAAACGAAAAACCATACACATCATAACTTCATATATGGAAATATAGATTACAGTGAGTCCTTTGTTTTTCTGTTATTTACAACACGTGTGTAGAAAATTTGCAAGCAGAAATCTAGTTTCATGCTTGATGAGGTTTTTCTAAGAAATTATTCCTTGCCTAGAAGATTCACTGGTATTTCAGCTCTGGGGTGTCATGCAACACTTTGCATTGACTAGCCCTACTTTCTTTGATAAGATGTGCTCCATTTTATACCATTCTTTTAACTGGTTTCTCTCCTCATTAATTTTTTGCTTTCCCTGTTGAATCAATTATTACCTTAGACTAGGCTTGCTAAAGGGGCAAAACCAGTGACAGTTACATATAAATACATATGTTATTGCTGTTATTACGTGTCATGGAGTTGGTTCTGACTCAAAGTGACTCTCTATAGGGTTTTTGAGGCTGTGACCCTTGGCAGGAGCAGAAAACCTTAACTTTCTCCCAATAAATACACATTGTTGTTTTTGTTTGTAAGAGTCCTTGAGCGGGCTCTGACTCAAAGCAATCCCGTGTAGGGTTTCTGAGGAGCAACTGGTGGGCTTGAACCACCAAACATGCGGTTAGCAATCCAGCACTTATCCTTCAGTGCCACACGAGGAATCTGTAAATACATATGTTGTTGTTAAGTGACAGCAAGTAGGTTCGGACTCATAGCAATTCTGTAAACAGTTTCAGAAGAACAACTGGGGAATTTGAATGGCCAACTCTGTGGTTCAAACCAACATTGTAGTCTAGTACTTATCCTACTGTGCTACACCAGGACTCCTTTATTTAAAGGAAAGGGCTCATACGATTATGGAAGCTGGCCAGTCCTAAGCCCAAAGATCAAACAGCAAGATGGACACATCTCTTGACTCATATGGTTACAAGAACTGATTAACCCAATACCTGAAGGTAGGTGATGGATTGCTGGCTTATAAGGCTGTAGCAGCCGGTGAATCCAAAGTCTGCAGGCCAGGCAGCAGACTGAAGGCTTCTTATGCCCCAAGAACCAAGGTCAGTGGATAAAGACATGAAGCTAAGATCAGAAAGAGAGAGTGAGTTTTGCCATATCACATCCATCCATCCACACACATACACACATGCCCACGTTGTTGTTGTTAACTGCTGTCAGGTTGATTCCAACTCATAGTGATACTGTTTAGCATTTCCTAGGAGTGGCTGGTGGATTTGAACTGCAGACCATGCGGTTAGTAATCTAGTGATACATTATATATATATAAACTCTCTTTCCAATTGTTTGGTCATATCAGATCACAGAACTAAGAATGATTACATAATACCACCCAAACCACTAGAAATCACTTCCTAACCAAGATGATACATAATAGCAACTATCATAGCCCCTTGTCAATTTAGCACCTGCACACATCTCCGTTTCCACTCCTTGACCCCTGGACCTGTGAACCATAGCTATGAAAGAAACAGCATCATATATTGCATGCTGGATTAGAATACATATACTGAATCCTGGAAAACATTGTACCAGCCCTACAAGGTATTGCCACTTCAGTGGTGATGTATTTGTGTCTATAGATGACCATTCCATGAGCATGGACCATTAATGTACTTCATTTTCTGTGAAGTGAGTTCTTGATCCAAGGCAAAGTTGTATGTTATACTATGATAGTGGATAAGACAAGCTGTATGTCCATGGATGGTGGTTTTAGAAAACATATTATGTATTGGGAAGGTTACTCTGGATCCAGATTGCTCTTTCCATGATGGAAGTAGTCCAGTGTAAGCAACCTGCCAACATGTTGCCAGCTGATCACCCTGAGGAGTGTTGCTGTATTGAGGCCTTAGCGTTCTGCTGCTGACAGACTGGGTACTCAGTAGTGACTGTAGCCAAGTCAGACTTGATTAGTGGACATTCATGTTGCTGAGTCCATTCATAACCTTCATCCCTATCTCATTTGTCACTTTGTCCATGGACCCATTGGGCAATGATGGGAGTAGTTGGTGATAGCCACATAATAAACCATCCTATCCACTTCATTGTTAAAATTCTCCTCTACGAAGGTCATGCAAATGAGATACAAATATCTTTACTTCTTTGGCTCATTCATATAGGTCTAGCTACGTATCTCTTCTATATTTGCTTGTTTCCAGTTTTTTCTTCCAAGTCATTAACCATCCAGCCAAACCACTGTCCACATTCCATTAATTTGTGTACCGTCAACTATCTGGCCATCTTTCCTTCCAAGCAAAATAAATAATACATGTACTGCTTGAAGTTCTGCCCACTGGGAGGATTTCCATTTACCACTGTCCTTCCGGGAGTTCCCAGAAAGGGGCAGCAATGCTATGACTGCCCACTTTTGAGTGGTACATGTATACCATGCAAACCCATCTGTAAACCAGGTGTGAGTTTTCTCTTTCTCAGCCAACTGATCATAAGGCATACTCCATGAAGCCATAGGTTTAAACTGACAGAGGAGGTAATGTTGTAAGAGTGGGGAGTACACCCTCATGCATCTTTGTGCTTTCAGGTCCTACTCAAGCCTGATTTCATATATACCACTTTTGTTTAATAATGGAATGCTGCTATACATGTCCAACTTTATGATTCTGTGGTCAGACAACACTCTGTTCATTATGGGTAGATAAAACTACGTGGTAACTTGGTAACCCACAGTTAAGCATTCAGTCTTTACAAGGCGCCCAGTAACAAAAGCTGGTTTTCAAAAGAAGAGTAGTTATCTACAGAATGACAGGGATTTGTTCCAAAATCCTAAGAGTCTGTGCTATGATTCACAAATAGGACCTGCCAATGACTCCAAACAGCATTTCTATCTTCCACTGACATTTCAAGCTCCATTGGATCAGCCAGATCATATGGTTCAAGAAGCAGAGCACCATGCATAGCAGCCTGAACCTGCTGTTTCATAGCCTTCTCTTTTTTGGGGTGTATTCAAACCTAGTAGCTTTTCAAGTCACTGGATAAATGGCATTACTCCCAAGTGAGGGATATGTTGCCTCCAAAATCCACAGGCTCTCTAGACATTGTGCCTCCTTTTTTGTTGCAGGAAAGGCCATTTATAACAACTTATCTTTTACACTGGAAGGAATATTTTAGCATACTGACATACCAAATGTCTTAGGCTACGTTTTATAAAGGAGCAAAACTAGTAAAGTATATATCTATAGAGACATTTATTTCAAGAAAATGCCTCACACAACTATAGAGGCTAACAAGGTCCAAATCTGTGGGTCAGGCAGCAGACTAGGAGCTTGTCCGGACTCATGCAATTATAGGGGCTGACAAACCCCAAAGTCTGTACGTTAGACAGCAGGTTCGTGGCTCATGGGGTTATGGGAGTTGATTAACTCATAGTCTACAAGTCAGGCAGCAGGTTGAAGTCATCTCACATCCCAAGAACTGGAAGTCAAAGGATTAAGAGAGATGAATGCAGGATCAGGAAAGAGAGAGTGGGCTTTGTCAGAATCTTCCTAAACATACATATATTAGATGCAGGCCACACCATAAGGAAACTCTCCTTCCATCTCATCAACTGCTCACATCAAATCACAAAACAGAAGATGAATATAATGTCTACTAATCCACTGAGAATCATGTTCTAGCCAAGTTGACACATAATATTAATCATAACTGTTATCTAGTTCTGCTATTACAGAAATACCACAAGTTAGTGACTTTAATAAACAGAAATTTTTTTATCACAGTTTAGAATACTCCAAGTCTGAATTCAGGGAGCTGGCTCTAGGGGAAGGCATTCTCCCTCTGTCAACTCTGGGGGAAGATTGTTGTCTGTTTTTAACATGTGTCCCTTAATTCCTTGATAGTCTTCAAACGGAATGGCATCCGTCATCTCCAAACTGTGGTTTCTTGCTTTGTGCCTAATCTGCTCCTTTTATATTTCAGAAGTAATTGGTTTAAGACACACCTTATGCTTATATGGTCTCTTTAACATAGCAAAGAAAACTACTCCAAATAGGGTTACGGCCATGGGTATAGGGAATAGCATTTACTATATGTATTTAGGAGGACATAATTCAATTCATAACCTTTATCTAAATAAGACTTGCAATATGAAACAGATGCCATTCACATAGGCTTTCAGTTGCTTTTGTTCTTCAAAGTGAGATGGTGATTGAACTGTGGATTTTTTTTTGTTATTGTTTAATTTTATTCCCTGAATTTGGAGGAGTCGATTCATTTTGATAACCTGTGTTCTTTATTTCTTATTTATCACTCTTGAAAGAATATAATGAGTAGGTTACTCACGTAATTCATTTTTTATAAAAGAGTTAGCATTTTTACTCTCTTTAATAAATGATCTTGAAATGACATTTTTATATCAAAGCAATTCCAGGAGAATCACAATAGGGGGAAAATATAAATGAAGAAAGGATCTCAATAAAATGAAAATATTTTTGTAATACATGTATTTCTAGCTTTTGAATTCACAGATCACTAGGTTTGCAATTGTACTTTTCTCTTGAAAAGCAAAAACAGATTTATGTGTGCTTTTTTAACAAATACAGAAAAATAATTGTATGATTTTTCAATGACATTGAAATGATATTTGTGCTCCTCGCCAGTTTTCTCCCTCTAAGTACTTTCTTGGAGTCCTGGTGTGGTGCTGTGAGTTAGTGCGCCAGACTGCAAAGCCACTTGAACTGCAAGGTTGGTGGTTCAAGCTCACCAGATGCTCATAGGAAACCTATACAGGGTTGCTATTGGTCGGAACCAAATCGATAGCATGTAACAACTACTTTATTACCAGAACTTTTCTCAGTTCTTTATAACTTCTCTTGTTTCTTGCAAAAGCCAAAGTTGGACGTTGTTCCAAGGTCAGCTAGGTAATACCAATTCCCTACTTAGTTTAAGCTTAGTTTACACTTCCCAATTTGAACTCAGTTAACCGTGGTGTTACTTATCCTTCTTAGAGGTTGCTGCTGCATTCTTGTTGTCAGGTGCCATTGAGTCAGAACCGACTCATAGCAACCCCATGCACAACAGAAGGAAACTATGTCCGATCCTGGGCCAACCTCACTACCGCTGCCACACTTGATGCCATCAATGATGTCACCTGGCTGATCCATCTGGTTGGGGGTCTTCCTCTTTTTCTCTGACCCTCCACCTTACCCAGCATGACATCTTTCTCCAGAGACTGTTCTCTCCGGACAATGTGTCCAAAGCATGAGAGATGAAGCCTAGCCATCTTGGCCTCCAAGGAGCACTCTGGTTGCACTTCTTCCAAAACAGATCTATTGGTTCTTTTGGCAGTCCATGGCACTTTCAGTATTCTCCTCCAACATCACAACTCAAAGGCATCAATTCTTCTATGATCTTCCTCATTCACTGTCCAGCTTTCGCATCCATATGATGTTTTTGAAAATACCATGGCTTGGGTCAGGTGCACCTTAGTCCTCAAGCTGACATCTCTGCTCTTCAATACTTTAAAAAGTTCCTGTGCAGCAGATTTGCTCAATGCAATACGTCATCTGATCTCTTGACTGCTGCTTCTGGGAGTGTTGATAGTTGATCCAAGAAGAATGAAGTCCTTGACAACCTCAATCTCTTCTCCATTGATAAGAATGCTGTTTATTGGTCCAGTGGTGAGGATTTTTGTTTTCTTTACATTGAGTTGTAATCCATACGTACGGCTGTGCTCTTTGATCTTCATCAGTACATATTTTAAGCCCTCTTCACTTTCAGCAAGCAAGGTTGTATCATCTGCATATCTCAAGTTGTTCATAAGTCTTCCTCCAATCCTGATGCCACGTTTTCCTTCATAGAACCCAGCTTCTCGTATTATTTGCTCAGCATACATATTGAACAAGAATGGTGAAAGAACACAACTCTGTCGCACACCTTTCTCAATTTTAAAACATTCAGTATTCCCATGCTCTGTTTGAACAACTGCCTCTTGGTCCAGGTACAGATTTCTCAGAAGTACAATTAAGTGTTCTGGAATACTCATACTTCTCAATGCTGCATTCTTGCCCCTACATTAAAATAGCAGTGAATAATGTGGGTATTCGGGCTCCCAGGTGAGGAATGAATCTAGTCTGTATAGAGAAATGGATGAAATTAGAATGCTCTTCTTTTGACCATCACTAGATCCAGTTGGGGCTCTCACCTTCTATAGGCTAAAGTTCACCCTTACCAGTCACTGCTCTCATCCTACCAGGAACCAACCCATTCAGTTGTCTCCAAGCTTCCTTTGAAGAAGAATAAATTCGAGGGAATTTCCATGTCACAAATCAAAGCTTAGTATAAATTTGTAATTAGAAGAGTATAATAATAGTGGAAGAATAGACAAATAGCAAATGACAATGCAGATATGGAAATATTCACGGCCATATTGGCATTGCAGAGCAGTGTGGAACAGTTGGGCTACTTAATATATGTTGCTGGGAAAATTGTTTACACATATAGAAATCTACCTCTCTCTCATATTGCATGCAAAAGTCTATCCACGTGATTTCATGGGGAAAAGATTCAAACCCCAATTTAAAAACTTAAGCAAGAAATGTAAACAGATTATTTACACACACAAAAAAAACAGTCTATATACAAAATGTTTTCCTATTTGTAATTAGTAAAGTAAAGTGTTAAGCCATGAAAAGACACCATTTCATCTATTTTCACACCAGACTGGCAAAAGTTAACAAAGTGCTATAGATCTGAGTGTTGGAGCAATGGTAAGTCTCTATCCTGCTTATGGCAAATTGGAAATTTGGTTTTTAAAAAAATATGGAATTGTCAAGGTCCTATGTCGGGTTCCAGCCTTGACAAGGAAGTATGGGTGTCACAAAGAAGGGAGATCTGGTGGTGAAAGTGATAGAGAAAGAGAGGGATGAAATATATACAAAAAAGACAGACACACAGATATGATGCACGCAGGCAGGTAGACAGATCTGCAAACATTTTGCCTAGCATTGCCCAGCATTGCACAGCATTGCATGCAGAACTCACTCTACCTCAGCCTTTTATTCTCTTTTTTAGGGAGGGATTTGTTACAAAGGAAGGA
>NW_006408530.1:9953366-9953975 GCF_000296735.1 Chrysochloris asiatica
AAGGAGAGCATCTGGGTTAAACTGATTATATTCAGAGGTGGTTTAATGGGGCTGCCACTGATCAACCCAGGGTCTGCATATGCTGTCCCCAGCAGGAAATCATTTGTCATTCCTTAGTAAAGTAGAACATGTACATCGTTAAAAGTTCAAAAATTATACTCCTGGACACATTTCTTAAAACAATAACTATGTAATTAAAAGTTATTAATTTTTCTAAAATTTCTTAAGTAAGTACACCAGATAATATTTTAAATAATTTTGCATTGTCTGAAATATGTTGTTGTTAGGTGCCATCAAGTCGATACTGACTCACAGCAATCCTGTTGCATGTAGGTACAACAGAATGAAACACTCTCTGGTCCTGGGCCAACCTCATAATCGTTGCTACGCCTGAGCCCATCCTTTCTGCAATCATGCTAATCCAACTGGTTGGGGTGTTCCTCTTTTTCTCCAACCCTCCACTTTCCCAAACATTATAGCCTTCTCCAGTTACTAGTCCCTCCCATATGTCTGAAGTATGAGAGATGACGTCTGGCAATCCTGGCTTCCAAGGAGCACTCTGACTGTATTTCTTCCCACATAGATCTGTTTTTTCTTTAGACAGTCCAT
>NW_006408530.1:9954215-9956408 GCF_000296735.1 Chrysochloris asiatica
TTTGACAAATTCAACCTTTTCTCCATTTATGTGAATGTTTTTTATTGGTCCAGTGGTGAGGATTTTTTTTTTCTTTACATTGAGGTACAGACCATACCAGAAAACAACAAAATAATAGTAAAAAAATGAATGAAACATAATTTCCCTGATTTTGATACTCCTTAGTTCAGTAGGAAGCAGCAGTCAAGAAATCAAACAATGTATATTGCATTAGGCAAATCTTCTGCACAAAATCTCTCTAATATGTTAAAGAGCAAAGAAGTCACTTTGAGGACTAAAGTGTACCTGATATAAACCATAGTATTTTCAATCACCTCATATGCATGTGAAAGTTGGGCAATGAACAAGGAAGACTATAGAAGAATTAATGCATTTGAATTATGGTGTTGGAGAAGAATATTTGAAAGTATTATGGATTGCCAGAAAAATGAACAAACCTGTCTTGGAAGAAGAATAGTCAGTATGCACCTTAGAAGTCAAATAGCAAGACTTTTTCCTCTCATACTTTGGGACTGTTGTCAGGTGAAACCATCCCTGATGAAGGACATCATGCTTGGTAAAGTTAAAAAGAGGAAGACAACCAATGAGATGGCAGTGGAATCTAACATAACAACAATTTTGAAGATGGAGCAGGATCACGCTGTATTTCATTCTGTTGTGTGTAGGGTCATTATGAGTCAGAACTGACTCTACAGCACCTAACAACAGAATTCAGGAAAATACAACTAATTAAGAGAGCAGGTAAGGACACATGGAATTTCTCTATAATTTCTTTGCATCTTCTTGGGAATCTATAATTATTTCAAAATAGAAAGTTTTAATACTATGAGTGTATTACAGCTTCAGGGATTTATTGCAAAAATATAATATTGAAAAAAAAAAATGGAGCTCCATTAACAAATACGTAATGTGCAAAACCAGGCAAATCAAAACTAGGTATACTTATAGTGAAGCATACGCTGTAAAGAGAAAACAGAAAAGAGAAAAGTGGTTCCCTGTGGGGGCAGTGGGAGTGAGGGATAATTTGGAACAGGAAAGGGTACACTGGGGCTTCTAATGTTTGAGTAGTGTTGTATTTCTTACTCTGTGTGATAGATGGAAAAAACAGACAGAAAGATAGTCAAGTACATAGACAAGGAGTCAGAAAGATAGACAGATTGATAGATCCATGGATGGACTACAACCAAAACCAAACCAAATCATCTGCCATTGAGTTGATTCTGACTCTGAGTGAATTTGTATAGAGATTCCTAGGCTATAAATCTTTATGGAAGTAGAGAGCCTCATTTTTTTTCTTGGAGTGGCTGGTGGGTTTAAACTTAAGTCCTTGTAGTTAACAGTCTTATACTTACCCACCAAGACTCCTCAGACAGACATTTTTATTGTTAAGGGTTTCCAAGGAAGGTCTGAACTGGGTTTGAACTGCTGACCTTGTAGTTGCAGTCCAGTGCCCACTTTATTATTATGCTTTGACTGGTATATACTATTGTATGCATACTTGTTTATATATGATATAGTTCAAGTTTTAAACAAAATAACGTAAGACAATGAATTCACCTGAGTGCAGTGTTAACTGTATTCAATTACTTTTGACTGGTACCTGCAAAAATAGGACAACAACCACACCTCCCATAACACTCTCTGCTTCTCTATTAGGTTCAATCATCAGTTGCAGTAGCCACAAAAACTCAGAAACAACACAGTTATGGGGTTCATTAGGGAAATTATCAAGTTACAGTACAGGATCCGAAAATACTTAGGGCACAACTATTCCAGTCAACTGCTGATAAATGCCAACAAGATACACCACTCCACCATAAGCTCTATCTCCATGGGTTAGCAGATGTAGCTCCCCCACTTGTGTGCCTGGAGGCACCCCACTCTACAACCAAGCCTCCTGTCCAAAGTTACTCAGCTTTACTTGCTTCAGGAGCTTAGAAGTTGATTGCTCTGTTATGTGCTCTGGTTCTTGGTTCTGCTGCAGCTTCTCTGTCACTCCTCCAGTGTCACAGTCTTCTGTACCCAGGTTGAGAAGGTTCAATGGAAAAAGATCTCAGAGTTCAAAGGACACACTTCCTCCTGGCTCCTCTTCTTTGATGGTGGTATGGTCACCCCTACAGCTTCTGACATGCTTCATTTTATACCTATGGGTTATACCTAGAGTTTCAAGTTTTTCCAATTACAATGAACTCT
>NW_006408530.1:9960288-9962245 GCF_000296735.1 Chrysochloris asiatica
GCCAAGATGGCCAAACTTTATCTCTCATACTTTGGACACATTGTCAGGAGGGATCAGTCACTGGAGAAGAATAACATGTTTGGTAAGGTGGAGGGTTAGAGAAAAAGAGGAAGACCCCCAATGAGATGGATTGGCCAAGTGGCAGCATCGATGGACTCAAGCATGGCCACAGTAGTGAGGTTGGCCCAGTATCAGGCAGTGTTTCATTCTGCTGTGCATAGGGTTGCTATGAGTTGGTCCCAGCTGGATGGCACCTAACAACAACAACGACTACTAACATCCACAGCTGAATCATGTCATCTTATCAGTATCTTCTCCCACCTTCTCTTACCCAAATCTAGCCGGGCAAAAACATTGTTAGGTGAGAGTTATAGACTAAGGCAAGAAGAGACATAAGATATTCACTAATCCACAGTACTATACTAAAATTTAATATTATATACATAAAAATAAGGAGTTCTGATAGCGTAGAGGTTATGAGTCAGGCTGCTAACCTTAAGGTCAGCAGTTCAAAAGTACCAGTTGTTCAGTGGGACAAAGATGAGGCTTTCTGTTCCCATAAATATTTACAGCCTCAGAAACCTATGTAGGGTCGCTATGAGTCAGAACCGACTCCATGGCATACCAACACCATACAAAATCACTCATTTTGAACTTAGTATTGTGACCTTATTTGTGGTGAATTTTCTAATAAGTCTTTTCCCATTTGCTTGCATATTTAATATTTATATTTCACTGTTAAACTATAGCTCAGATATGGATTAAGTATTTTAAAGCAATTTGATAATCTTTCACTTTTATACAGGAGTTTAAACTATTTATATATGTAGGCTTGTAGTCCTAGTGTGGTACTGAAGGATAAACACTGGACTGCTAACTGTAATGCCATTAATTCAAACTCCTCAATCGTTCCTCTGAAATCCTCTGGAGGGTCACTATGAGTCACAACTGACTTGATGATGCTTAACAACAACAACAACATGTAATATGTTTAACATTTCTTGTTTTCTGTTTATACTTCATTGCATTTTCTTTCCTATCTTTTACTATATGGATTTTTTTCTTCAGTGTTGTTGTTAAGCATTATCGAGTCAGCTGTGGCTCATAGAGACCCTCTATAGGGTTTCTAAGGAGCAGCTGGTGGGTTTCAACTGCCGACCCTGTGATTCTCAGTCAAATGATCATCCAACAGCACCACACCAGGAGTCCTTTCTTCACTAATGATCTAATAATTTTTAAATTATGCACTATGCTTCAATTAATTGTGAAAGTATTTATAAATACTTATCAAATGAAGGTGAAAGCTATTAAATATGGTGCTTAGCATTTAATTGTCACTGCTATACTTCAAAGGAGCTCTGGCAGCATAGTGGCCATGAATTAGGCTGCTAACCTGCAGGTCAGCAGTTCGAAACTACCAGCTTTCTCCTCCCGTAAAGATTTACAGCCTCGGAAATCCTGTACAGGGTCACTATGAGTCAGAACCGACTCCATGGCACATAACCACCATCACCACTATACCTCAGTTTTCCCATATTTACAATACACCGTAGTCTGGTGGCTTCAGACCATTATTATTTGCTGCATTCCACATCTTTTCTCTTTATCATTAATATTCCATTTGGATCCCAAATTAAGAGCATTGCTTGTTTGTAAGTTCAGTTTTTAAGAGGTATAAACTCTAATTGCCAATTGTTTTATGCCGTGGCTTTTCTGTTCTTAAAGTTCTTATTAACTTTAGACACCAACATTCAATTTTCATGTTTATTATAAGCATTAGAAATTCTGCACATGAAGTACAAACAAGGCACAGAGTAATCTGTCAATGAATGAAAAATTTCTTTTATTTTCCGTATTTTCTTTTCTGATTTAAAAGGGACATTCTAATTATTGAAGGAATATTCATGTGAAGAATTTTAATGACATAATTTGTAATTTCTGGTAGAGTAGTGGTTAC
>NW_006408530.1:9963155-9965011 GCF_000296735.1 Chrysochloris asiatica
CTTCATTTGGTGATAGGACACAACTCAAAATGAGGAGAAACAACTGCAAACATCCGTTAATAATTAGAACATGGAAATGTACAAAGCATGACTCCAGGGAAATTGAAGGTGTCAAAAAAGAAATGCACTGCATAAAGATCGATGTCCCAGCGATTAATGAGCTGAAATGGACATTTCTATCATTTCTATCACCAAGGCCATATTTTCCAACTACTGATCCTTCCTCTTTGCTCACAACCATCACATTCCCATCACCAGTAACTATCAACGAATCGTGATTGCTTGTTTGATCAATCTTAGATTGAATAAATTGGTAGATTTCAATTTCATTATCACTGTCTTTAGTGGTTGGTATGTAAATTTGGCCAGTTTGAATGAGATAATCATATGGTTTACTATGCTTGGAATGACAAATTCAAGAAAAATGGCATAGCATTCATTGTAAAACAGAACATTTCAAGATCCGTCTTTAAGTACAATGTTGTCTGTGATAGGTTAATGTACATATGTCAAAAAGAAGACCAATTAATTCCACTATTATTCAAATTTTGTTTGCACATGATATTAATGACTTCTGCTTTGTTTGAAATGGATATAAATATGGATCTATTCCAATCAGATGATCCAGTAACTGTCTTCCCAGTTTCTTGGCATAGATATGCGAATACCTCCCTTCCTGCATCAGTTTGTTGAAACATTTCAGTTTGTATTTCATCAATTCATGGAGCCTTGTTTTTCACCAATGTCTTTAGTACAGTTTGGGGTTCTTCCTTCAAAACCATCATTTTTTGATCATATAGTACCTCTTGAAATGAATGAACATCAACCAATTCTTTTTGGGACCATGGATCTATGTATTCCTTCCATCATTTTTGATACTTCCTGTGTCATTCATTTTGCCATCAATATTTCAAGTCAAGAATTGAATCTTTCCTTCAGTTCTTTTAGCTTGAGAAACGTTGAGCATGTTCTTCTTAAATTGAAATTAGTATTGAGAAATAAACATAATTTTCTGGATTATATTTTAAATATTACCAAGATAAAAATGAAGTTACAAAAGATATTGTTGGTTGCAGACCTTACGAAAATGAAATGATATTGATTAGTTCTCTTACTAGTCAACACTGATGGCATTAATGAGGCAACATAAATGGAAATTGTAGAACTGCCAGACAGACTTGTACTGAAAATGAAATCTGAAACTGTTTTAACACCAAGTTCCTATAAATATATTGAGAGTAATTGCCCTAAATATAAAAGGACCATTCATATAACAGGGTAAGAAAAGAATTATTGCTACTAGGATTCCAGTTCAAGTATGAATGGGTTTATTCCAAACAAAATGTATTTAAATATTTCTGTGATAAGTACATGGCTGCAAACAAGTTCTTTAAGAAATATACTTATCATAGTCTCATCGTTGTTGTTGTTGTTGTTGTTAGGTGCCATCAAGTCAGTACTGACCCATAGCGACCCTGTGTACAACAGAACGAAAAACTTCCCAGTCCTGGGCAAACCTCACAGTTGTTGCCACACTTGAGCCCATTGATGCTACCACTTTGCCAATATATCTCGATGGTGGTCTTCCTCTTTATCTCTGACCTTCCACCTATTATCAAACATGATATCCTTCTCCAGCGACTGGTCCCTCCTGATACTATGTCCGAAATATGAAAGACAAAGTTTGGCCATCCTGGTCTCCAAGGAGCATACAATCCAAATAACAGTTTCCAAAAATATTTACACAAAAATTTTGTGCTCTTTGATCTTCATCAGTAAGTATTTTAAGTACTCTTCACTTTGAGCAACCAAGATTATATCATCTGAATATCGTGTTGTTAATGAGTCTTCCTCCA
>NW_006408530.1:9967966-9969738 GCF_000296735.1 Chrysochloris asiatica
TCTTTGTCTGGAAGCTCATCTGAAACCTGTCCACCATGGGTGACCCTGCTGGTATTTAAAATACCGGTGGCATAGCTTTCAGAATCACAGCAACTGACAAGCCACCACAGTACAACAAACTGACAGACGAATGGTGGCCATTTGGTTTTAAGTGGAAACTGTCACTTTAAATTTCAAGGCGATCTGTGCACATGCATAGTAGAACCCTCCATATTGGAGGGGTGGGATGTCCATTCACTCAAGCATCCCCTTTAGTCACCAGAATGGAGGTTTGCAGACAGCAAGAGACCAATGAACAGATACCAGAAAGAAAAGAATGTCCACACCTGTACCTCCGTGGTTCTGTCAGGCTTTTGTGGCTGTTCTGATCCTTCCCTCACTTGGTCTCTCCCAAGATGGTGGCTCCAGGAGCAGCTGAGCATCTTGAATAAGAAAGCAATGGATTTCTTGCTTCTCTTACTAACCCCCCTAGCTGTAAGCCTTCCAAGCTTCTAAATATTCCTTTATATGTGGTTCAGAGTTCTGGCACCATCTCCTGAGCCTGCTTGGTTTGGCATTCTGTGTGATTGCTGACAGAGCTCCTCATTGCACGTCTACCTGATCTGCCATCTTGTTGATAGCTAGGCCAGTTAAATTAAAGACAGAGAGGTCAGATCAGAAGTTAATGGTAACTGTTTGAGGTATTGTAAAAGGGTAGTCTTGATAGACTTTCTCAAAGAACCCAGAATTATCACAGGGGATTATTAGGAAGAAGTTTTAAGAAACTGGAAACTACACTGGTGAAAAGTTGAGCCAGGGTTTCTATTTCAATGTACCTGCTCATATTTCTAGCAAGGGTTGCTCTCTGAGAATTTAATGGAAAAACCTTATCCCATATACCCTGGTCTTACCCCTTCAGACTTCTTTTTGTTCCCTAAACTCAAAGTACGTTCAAAAGGAACACAATTATAGACCCTTGAGAATATCAAAACTGCTATTTTGATGTGGCATCATTCAAAGAGTACAGAATTCTTCAGAGAGATAGAACCATTTTCTTCAGAATTGTATAGACCTGGATGGAGAATAAGTTGAGAAACAAAGCTTCACATTTTGATATTTTTGTTTACTAAGTTTTTATGATTTTGTAGCTAATCTTTTTTACTTACTAGTGCTGGGTACAGTACTATAGGCTAAGAACTGGACTGATAAACACAAGGTTCACACCAAACAGCCCTTCTTGGAAACAGTATACAGGTTCGCTATGAATCAGAACTGACTCAATGGCACTTAACAGCAACAATAACATCATTCTGAGATCATAACTTCAAGGATGAATTATTTATTGCATATCACAACTTGAATACTAGACCTTAATGAATGTACAAAAGAAATGCTCTAAAATTTCTAGTAAAAATTAATGTAATTACGGAAAAGGAAAAATTATACTTAAGATTTATTTTCTATATGTATTTTTAAATTGGAAATATAATTTAATAGTGTCCAGGGTTAAATTTTATTGCATAACTGCATGTTTCATGATTAATTAAGATAGAAAACTATCAATTGGTATTGTCATATATTCTTCCCTTTCTTACTCTATTATATTACCTGCCTAGGATCTGTGTCTGCTCCTGGTCAGGCATTTTGTCATACTGTGGTGCCTTGTGTGTTGCTGTGGATCTGGAAGCTATGCCACTTGACATATATTAAATACCAGCAGGATTGCCTGGGGTGGACAGGTTTCAGCAGAGCTTCCATACTAAGACAGATAACGAAGAAGGAAAGGCAGACCC
>NW_006408530.1:9970659-9973152 GCF_000296735.1 Chrysochloris asiatica
TATGGACAACTTTGTAGAGAATTAGTATTCTGGAACAATTAATTTTGCTTATGAGTAACCTGTACATAGACCAAAAGGCAGTCATTCAAACAGAGCAAGGGAACACTGAATGAAAAATTAGGAAAGGTGTGTGTCAGTGTTGTAGTCTTTCAACATACATACTTATTCAATCTGTATGCTGAACAAATAATCTGAGAAGCTGGATTATATGAAGGAGAACATGGAATCTTGATTGGAGAAAGACTCATTAACAACTTACCATATGCAGAGGATACAACCTTGTTTGCTGAAAGTGAAAAGGACTTACAATACTTACTGATGATGAACCAAAAACTTATTTCTGGCCAAAAATAAGGGCTCATATAAAGTGAGACCTCTTTATAAGAGCCCTTGTTTTTAGACAAAAATAATCATTAAACTCAGTTTAACTTCAAGGAGGGCAGGGAATGTAGACATACAAATTCAATAGTTTATGCCGTAATCGTGCTTCCATGGTTGATAAACTGAGAATATCTTTAAAGATATACCTAAGAATAAATAAAACAAAACAACAGCAAACCCAACAACTAGGAATTTTGACTATAGAACAGTATACAACCCATTAAGAAGCAATAAAACAAAACAGGGAAATAGATATTTAAATTAGCTAATATCTTTATTGGAGTCCTGATGTGGCACTGTGGGTTAATGCGCTAGACTGCACAGTCAGTTTGAACTGCAAGGTTGGTGGTTCAAGCTCACCTGTCACTCCTTGGAAACCCTCTAGAAGGTCACTATGGGTTGGAACCGACTCTATGGCACTTAACAACAACAACAACAATATCTTTATCAGGAAATAATGTTTAAACTTGGAGTATGTAGAACTATAAATGACTTCAATTATTTAATATTGATTATCTTGTTATTTTTGCTATTGTTGTTGTTGTCCTTGTTGTTGTTAAGTGCTATCGAGTCGGTTCTGACCCATAGCATCCCTATATAGGATGTCCAAGGAGCACTGGTGAGCTTGAACCTCCAATCTTGCAGTTCAAATGACTTTGCAGTTTGGAGTGTTAAACCACAGCACCACACCAGGATTCCAGGACTCCTTTGTTAGATGCCGTCAAATCGGATCCAACTTATAGGGACCCTATGTATAACTGAGTCTTAATGTGATAATGTAGAATAAGCACTGGACTTCTAACCATGAGGTTAGTGGTTCAAATCCATTAGCTTCTGCTTGGAAACCCTGTATACAGGGTCAGTATGAGTGAGAACCAACTGCACAGCACTTAACAACAACAACATGTACAACAGAACACAACACTGCCAGGTCCTGCATCATCCTCACAATGATTGCTGTGTTTATATCCATTGTTGCAGCCACTGTGTAAATCCATCTCATTGAGCATCTTCCCCTTTTTTGCTGACCCTCCACTTTACCAAGTATGATGACCTTCTCCAGGGATGCGTCCCTCCTAATAACATGTATAAAATACATGAGATGAAGTCTTGCCATACTTGCTCCTAAGGAAGTCCTATACTGGATCTGACTGTGCTTCAAGATAGACCTGTACATTCTTCTGGAAGTTCATGGTATAGTCAATATTTTTTTGCCAAAACCATAATTCAAGGTACCAATTCTTTGGTCTTCTTTATTCATTTTCTAGCTTTCAAATGCATGTTGTTGCTATTGTTCTTAAGTGCACTTTAATCAGTTCCAACTCATAGCGACTCTGTATAGGGTTTCTGAGGAGCAGCTGCTGCATTTGAACTTCCAGCCTTGTGCAGATTCTACAGAGCCACACCAGGAGTCCTTCATACGCATAGGAGCTGATTGAAAATATAAAGACTTGGACAAGGTAAACCTTAGTCCTCAAAGTGACATTTTGGCTTCTTTTGGTCATACATTGAAAATTTGTTTTAGCTATTTTAGAAATGAATACCTATTATAATGAAAAACTAATTATGAGAAATGTCTACATTTTTTCAGTGTAACTTGTATCTTTTCCTGTTTTTCATTTTTAGGAGAGTGAAAGATAATACTTTAATTTAAAATAATATTGATTTCATTATCTCATTAAAAAAATATTTGATTTGCCAAAACTGACAATGGTTGTTTTCAAAATGTTATTTTCATCATAGTACTTTTCAATTTTGCTTAAAATTAAAAAAAAAAAAAAACAATAATGAATTATTTTTGCTTCAAAAACCAGGTCATCATTATTTTTTAAATGTTAATGTAGATTTCTACTATTTGACTTTTAAATTCAAATAATGTATACACACACTATATATCGTGTATGTATAATATATATATATATATATTTGTTATTAAGTTCAGTTGAGTCAGGTTCTGACCCATAGCAACCCTGTATAGGGTGTCTAAGGATCAGCTGGTGAGCTTGAACTACTGGCCTCTAGGCTCAAGCCAACTTTGTAGTCCAACGCCTTAACCAGCAGTGCCACACCAAGACTCTGACTCTCTGACACACTCTCTCTCTCTCTCTCTCT
>NW_006408530.1:9973781-10014976 GCF_000296735.1 Chrysochloris asiatica
TAATGCAAAGTCATTTGAACTGCAAGGTCACTGGTTGAAGCTCACCAGCTGCTCCTTAGAAACACTATACAGGGTCACTATGGGTCAGAATCGACTCGACGGCACTTAACAACAACAACATATATGTGTGTGTATGTGTTTAAATATACAGGTCATTTATTGTTATAAAATGAATTTGGAAATAAATAAACCAAGTACTGAACAGTAGCTACAATATGGTCTATATTTTGAGGTTGTCGTGTGTGTGTGTTGGGGGGGGGTGTACATGTGTGTTTGTTGGTGTTTGGAGTGTATGTGTTTTATGTGGATATATGGCCATTGATGGTATTTGGAAACCTATCAAAATGTTGGGTGGTTCTATCTAGATGTTAAAGTTATAGGCAGACAGTATTTTTTCTTATCTATAATTCCAGATTTTCCAAGTTAACATGAATTACTTATGAAATTAATATAGTTTTTGAAAGAATAAATGTATCAATTTCCACTCCTGGATAGGTTGAAAGAAACATCTTAGGGTTTTTAAAAAGTGCTCAGTTTTCTACTTACTTTACACATAAAGACTTACTAAAGTAAGGTAGGTAATTTGACTGATTCCTTGGTGTCCAAAAATAATTAATGCTTTTATGTAGGGTGAAGCAAAAATTGCATAACAAATAAAACCATTACAATACTCTACAAGTTTCCATTTTCTTTATGCTTTTCCTAATAAGAAATGTTTTAGCTGATGTGAATAGGTGAAGAAATTTCCCAAGCTGTTCAGTGAAATTTTTTTTTTTGTAAAATCTCATCAGGTTAACCTATTTGGTCTCCTTTTCATTTATCTTGCTCTGTGGTTTGCATTATTATTTACTAACTAGATTACAGTCTGCTGTTCTGTTCAGCTCTTTCCTAACTTTTTTTCATTTGAGTATTTCTTTTTGTCAAATGTTAGTAATTCATTCATTCAATTTCTCTATGGAGGGTGAATAGTTACACAGTAATCTTCAAGCCACAGGAAAATGTCAAGGGTGTTTCTTAATCTGTTTTACAAATTATTATAACAGTGAGAATGAAATCAAGGGCGGGAAATCACCTTCTCCAACTAGGAATTCATTGTCCTTTTCAGTTGAAGAAAAATCTAACTCAGTAGGGATGATTATGTTTTCTTTTATTTTAACCTTAGAAGCTTTAGAAAAGCCACACAAAAGAAAAGTATTTGGAATTGTTGTATTTAAGTCTAGCATGGTTTATAGAACTGGAATTTGCAATAGAATATTACTGTCTGAAGAGCTATCTATACACAGTCATGGAAATGACCAACATTTCTATTTAGAATGTGCATATTTTTCACCAAAAGGTTTTATTTGTGAATTTTTTATTTAAATATTTAATTTAGAAGATACCATGTATAGTCAGAAGCTATTCAGTGAGAGCCTTACTTTCCTAATAGGTGAATAAAGGAAATAATACCAAACTGTATAAAGCCTTCTGGTATAGTAGTGATGGTTGCACACCATGGTGAATGTAACTAATGTCATTGATTTGTACACTAAAAATGGTTACAATATAGTAATTTTTGTTATATATATTTTACCATAATAAAACATTTTGTAAAGGTATGGAAAATAGAGTTTCATTTCTGTAGGATTGTTTTTCATGGGTGATAAGTATTCTTGGAATACAACACATATAACAAATGGTGGTGGTTGTTAAGCGACCCTTAGTTGGTTCTGACTCATACCAACCCCGTATAGGATTTTTGAGGCTGTAAATCTTCACAGGGGTAAAAAGCCTCATTTTTATTAGTGGAGCAGCTTGCGGGCTTGAACTGCTGACCTTGTGTTTGGCAGTCCAGTACTTATCCTACAGAACCACTATGCTCTTCACATAACGCATAAAAACCTATATTATTATTAGATGCTGTTGAGTCCAGAGTCATAGTGACCTAATATGTAAAACAGAATGAAAGAATACTCTGTCTTGTGCCATATTCAACCATCTTTTTTATAGCTGAGTCTATTGTTGTAGCCATTGTATTAACCCATCTTATTGACCACGCATGAGGGCCTTCTCCAGGGACTGGTCCCTCCTGAAAACATGTACAAATTACATAAAACAAAAGACCCATTAAGGAGGTTTTTGCAATGAAAGACATTGCTTGATTTCTTGACTGCTACTTTCATGGGCATTGATTGTGAGTCCAAGTAAAATTACATCCTTGACAATTTCACTATTTCCATTGTTTATCATGATATTGTTTATTGGTCTAGTTGTGAAGATTTTAAATTTCTTTATGTTGAGGTGCTATCCATACTTAATGCCTTTCATATTCATCAATAAGTGCTTTGAGTCCTCAGCTTTTAGCAAGCAAGTTTGTGTCATCTGCATATCAAGGTTATTAATGAGTCTTCCTCAAAGCCAAATGTCTTGTTTTTCTTCATATAGTCTAGGTTCTTAGATTGTTTTCTCAGCAAGCACACTTAATGAATATGGTGAAAGGATACAACCCTGACCCACACCATTTCCAATTTTAAATGACTGTGGCGTGGCTCTGTGGATTTGCACTATACTGTGAACCACAAGGTTTTTAGTTCAAACCCACCAGTTGTTCCTCGAAAACACTATGCAGGGTCTCTATGATGGCACTTAACAACACAAATAACAATATCCCGTTGTTGCATTTGGATGACTGTCTCTTGATCTATGTACAGGTTCTGCATGCACACAATGAAGTATTTTGGAAGTCCTGTTCTTCTCAACGTTATCTGTTACTTGTTATGATCCACACAGTCAAATACTTTTGTATAGTCAGTACAACACAAGTAAACATCTTTTTAGTTTACATCTGTTTTCAGTCAAGATCCATCTGGTATTAGCTATGATACCCTTCATTCCATGTCCTATATTGAATCCAGCTTGAATTTCTGGCACTCCCTGTCAATATACCGACTGCAACTGTTTTAAAATTATCTTCAGCAAAATGTTACTTGCATGTAATATTACTAATATTGTTTGATAATTTCTGCATTTCTTAGACTACCTTTATTTGGAATGGGCACAAATATGGATCTCTTTTAGTTGGTTGGTTGAGTAGTTGTCTTCCAAATTTCTTTTATATTAAAAAACAACAAAAAACAAATTGAGTGTAGGTTTATGTAGAAAATCATTAGTTTTACATTCTACAAATCATATATTTCATTTCATTTCAATGCTTGTAATCCCCTCAACGTAGCATCAATTATTCTACTTCCTCCCTGTGATTCTTGCTTCCATTATACCTTCTTTCCCAACGCATCTGAAATTTGTCTTATGAATGCTGCTCTTTCAATCTTGAATAATTGATCATTGTGTGGTGTGACAACCTCACTAGTGTTGTTGTCCACCCTATATACCTAGATACTACTTGACTGAAAATGTAGTCATGAGGGTAAATTCAGTTCTAGACCCTAAGAGTAACTGAGACCTACAGTCTTGGGGTCCTCCAGTCTCTTTCTGGCCAGGAAGACTGGTCTTCTCCCAAATCCTGAGTTCTGCTCCACACCTACTTCCATTCTATCTAGGATGTTCCAATATGATCCCTTTCAGAACAGTTGGCATGGGCAGCTGGGTACCATCAAGCTCTTCTGATCTCAGGGCCATTGTCTCTGCCAAATTTCTTGGCATAAATGAGTGAGTATCTCCAGTGCTCCATCTGTGTATTGAAATATTTCAATTGGTAATCCATCAATTCCTGCAAACTTGTTTTTCACCACTCCAGCTTGGACATCTTCCTTCAGTATCATCAGTTCTTGATCATATGCTACCTTATTAATTGATGGAATGTTAGCCAATTCTTTTTTGTACAGTGACTCTGTGAATATATTCCTTCTATCTTCTGTTATTCATCAATAAGTGCTTTGAGTCCTCAGCTTTTAGCAAGCAAGTTTGTGTCATCTGCAGTTCAGTATTTTTCCCACATAATTCTTCAATATTGTAACTCAATATTTGAATATTTTCTTTAGTTCTTTCAGCTTGAGAAATGTTGAACGTGTTCTTCCCCAATGGTTTCCTAACCCTAGGTCTTTGCACATTTCATTATGCTTTGCTTTCTTAGGCTGATTTTTGAAATTTTCTGCTCAACTTTTTAACTTCATCATTTCTTACAGCCACTTTAGCTTCTGTATGTTCAAGAGTAAGTTTCAGTGAATGTAAGAGGAGGAAAGTCAGCAGTGAAGAAATGGACTAACTTCAACCACATTCCATAGTATCCTGTTGACCTGAAGATGAGAGAGAAAAGAGGAAGGGCTAGTTGGTCTGAATTGTGGTGAGACATGAGAACTCCTAAGCCCATGGACAAGGACACATTAATGGAGGGCTAGAGCTGAGAGTGAAGCACCCAACTGATATGAAGTGAGGGGAGATGCACAGGAATGCCCAAACTTTCAAATAGTACCCATTTAACCAAGACTCCATAGCTTGATAATCAGAACTCAAGTAGAGGAAGATTAAAAAGAAGGAATTCTTTTTGATAAATGAGTGTAAATTGCTACAATTTTATGAACTTGACCTATACTTACAGATATAGTGTTACCTGTTTTGGAAACTTTGAAATAAAAGAAAATAACAGATTCATGTTAGTCAACTTCCAACTTAAATCTGAGACCTATATCTTAGAACCTTATTTCTTAAAACCAGAGACCCTCTATGGCAAGGAAAGCCCTTATCACCTATATTTGGGGCATAGATTGAAACAAAAAAAACATGAATGCCTGCAATTTAATTACAACAGTGGAAAAACTGCAAATAAGAACCAATACACAATCCCAGTAGGGCACCTAAGTCAAAGTTAGGTTGTCCAACGGGAAAAGAGTAAGACTCTTAGACTTTACTCTTTTGGAGATATTTAGATGCACAATCAGTGATCCTTGAAGCCCCTGATTCTTTGTAATTTTCTGGGTCAAAAGTAGCAACTTGCTTTAAGAAAGACATTCAGAGATGTTGCAAACACTTTGTCTGAGGTAGATACTAAAGATGAGAATCCTTGTTCTCCTTAAGATATGCCCTTACTACCACAAATTGATGAGATGAGATTATTTAATTTTATTTTAGTGTGATATATTTATGTGGGAGAAAGACGAGGCTTTCTGTTCCCTTAAAGATGTATAGCCTCAGAAACCCTGTACAGGGTCACTATGAGTCGGAACCTACTCCACAGCACACCACCACCACCACCACCACCGCCACCACCACCACCATATTTATGTAATTTTCTGTTTCTTCATTGAATCATGAAGTCACCATGAGACATTGTGGTATACAAAGGACTCCCATGAACACTCTTACCATATACTGAGTTCACTTACTACAAGTCATGACACAAAAATTCAAGAACAGAGACTAAACTGTGTTCTGCTCCCATAAAGATTTACAGCCTTGGAAACCCTGTTCAGGTGCAGGGTCATTATAGGTTGGAACCAACTTGGTGGCACTTAACAACAACAACAAACTGTAGTATAGAAATGTCCTGTGGTGATTAGCACCAGATGAGTAACAGGAAGAAATAAACTTAAAACATGTTGACCCAGAAGCAGAAGCTAATCATCAGAAAATTCTTCAAAATTTTCTAACTTGTATATAGGACAAATTTAATAAAGTTCTTGACGTGTGTAACATGGATAATGATATAATAATACCTAAAATTGACATAATAATACTAACAAGAAATTTTTTAACTGAAATAAATATTTAAATGCATCAATAATAAAAAATGTCACTAAAGCTAGACACAACACTGAATTGTCTATATGATTTAGTGAAAACAGTACAGAATTGTCATGTGAAAAAAAAAAAAAAATCCAGAGGGAGAATCCACGGTGGTAGAATAGACAGATGCATAATTCATATCCTCGACAACGTGGAACTCAGAGCTTCAAAGGAAACAATGAAGAAGACCAAATACTGATGAGATGAAGAGACTGAACAACACCAAATCAGTAGGAATAAGCAGCGAACTGTCAACCTGCACAACTGTAGCCAATTAGAATTAGTGCAAGCATCATTCAGATTACAGCAGAAATCAGATATCCAAGTCCACTCACCAGGGCGGCCCAGCACTCGTGTTGGTAATTGGTGACTGGTATGCTCTCTGTCCTCAACTTGCACAACCTCCTAGTGATAAAAGGTGTGCACCCCACCTACCCAGTGGCCAATTAATCCCCCACCCGCCCGCTTCCAGATCTGTGCCAATTTTTTTCTCTCTCCTTTTTCCTGTATCTTTCTTCTCAGTTATTCCCTTCCCCCTTTATTTCTTCCTCTTCCCTCAACACCCCGTTTTTCAATCCCACAAAGTGGGTGCCCCAACCATTACTGTGTCTGTGGTTAGCAAGCACCCGCCCCTACCCCTGCCCCTCCCTGGTTAACAGTGTGCACACCCCAGAGTAAGAACTGCATTCCTGTTGTAGGTGTGTTTGCAGGCTAGCACTTTTTCACCAGTACTGTCCTGCTTTTTTTCTGTTCTTTTTTCCTTTGTCTTATTCTTCCCTTCTCTCCTCTTTTTCTTTTCTTTTTCCTTTTCTCTCTCCTCATTTTTTGATCCTGTGGAGCCAATGCCTCTAGGATCAGCAGGATCCACAGTAGCCACCTCGGTCTCTCCATAGATTGTAATGTGCATTTCCACCAAGTGTGTGATGTGTTCCCACTGAAGCCATGTTTGGTGGCTAATGCTTGTGCCAGTTCTGTGTTACTCACAGAACTGTTTTTTTTTTTTTTTTTTTTCCTTTCTTCTTAGTTCTTGCCTCTTACTCCCTTGTCTTTTCCTTTTGTATTCAGCTGTACCCCTGCTTTGGGTCCTGCTGAGTGGGTGCCTCCGCCCCACACCACTATTGCCTTCAGTAGCCCCTGCTTCTGTGCCTTCATGAACTGCACTGCTCCCTCTCAGACCATGAGGACCACATTCCTGCCACAGCTGTGTCTGGTGGCTGGTGCTTCCACAGTGCAGTGCTGTTTTTGTTTTTTTCTTTCTTCTTTTTCACTTTTTACTTATTCAATTTTCTCCTATTATTTCTTCTTCGGACTTTCCTCTTCCCCCTTATTTTTTACCCTCATTCCTTTCCCTTTTTTCTTTCTTTCAATGTTTCCCTAGTAGCAGAAGCCAGAAACCCTACCCACTTATATCAACTTCACCTCCCACCACACCCACTAGGTGATTGTACCACCCACTCCAGCACACTAATTCAGTGACAGATGGTGTCCAACACTTGCCCAGCCTGCCCTCAGCTCCCAGGCATAACCAGTCATGAGGGAATTGTGCCCAGACTCCTACCCATTGCAAGATAGATGATGAGTGTCCCAATGCTTCCAAAATGGTGGCCAGTTGTTGTTATTAAATACTGTCATGTCCATTCCAACTTACAGCATTCCTGCGTAGGG
Organism: Chrysochloris asiatica; assembly: GCF_000296735.1. Taxonomy (NCBI): domain Eukaryota; kingdom Metazoa; phylum Chordata; class Mammalia; order Afrosoricida; family Chrysochloridae; genus Chrysochloris; species Chrysochloris asiatica. Next base: position 9,981,168 of record NW_006408530.1, read on the forward strand.
TTTCTAAGGAGTAACTGGTGGGCTTGAACTGCAGACCTTTTGGTTAGCAGTTCATTGCTTATCCTACAATGTCACACCAGTACTCTAATCACCAGAGGAGCACTCCTGCAATGCTGCACAGATACATCCACACAAAACAAAACAGAAAACTCAAAGGGAAGTAAACCAACATATAATCAACAAATTGGTACAATAATACCACAATGTCTTAGAGACAATGGGCAGCGTCAATCACACACAAAAACACATGCACATAACAGGGCAAGATGGCTCAAACAAATGACCAAAATACAGGCTCAAAAAATCTGCAGAGTAATAAATACTATTGAAACTACTTGATACAGAATTGAAAAGATTGATACTTAGGTCATTTCAGCAGATTAAGAAACAGATCAAGGAAACCACAGATAAAATCAAGAAAAATACTGATTAAATTCCAAAAGACTTTAGTAAAACAGTACAGAAACAAACTGATAAAATAAATGAAGAAAATGGAAATCAAATAAAAACAGCAAATCAAATCCAGAAGCTCAATACTAACATTTTAGAAATAGATGATGCATTAGAAGAGCAAAGGAGTACAACTGCTAAAGGCAGGTTTAGCAAAATTGAAGACAAGTATCTTAATACTAATAGTTATTAGAGGAATAATCAGAGAAAAAAAAAAGAACAGAAACAAGAAAAAAGAGAGAGAAAAATAAAAAAGAAGCCTGAGAATTATATGGGCCATCATCAAGAGGAATAACATCTATGTGTAGTCAGAATTCCATACAAAAAAAAAAAAAAAAAAAAAAAAAAGCACTGAAAAATTTGCAGATTAGTTGGAAGAAAAATTTACTCATATTATAAAAAACCGGAAGATATGCATTAAAAAATCTCAATGAGCCACAAGTAGGAGAGGCCCTAAAAGAATATCACCAAGGTATATCATAATTAATTAATGTTTCCAAATTCAAAGACAAAGAAAGAATCCTGAAATTTAGTGATAAAAAAATTAAAATTTACCTGCAAAGGAGAACCAGTAAGGCTAAGCTCAGATTCCTCAGCAAAAACACAGCAGGCAAGAAAGCAATGGGATGACATATATAAAATCCTGAACATTAAAAAGAATTCAACCAAAAAATATATATCCAGCAAGTTGTTCCTCAGCTATGAGATATGATGGTGAAATCATGATATTCCCAGATAAACAGAAACCAAGTGAATTTGTAAAATCCAAGCCAACCTTTCATGAAATGCTAAATGTCATCCTTCAGACAGAGAACCAACAATTACATACAATAACCAGAGATTCAGATACATGATATCACCCAGAATTCAACCCAGATACAGAAATATCAAAAATAAAATAAACCTACAATGCTGAAAATAGGAAACCAAGACATCAATTTGTAAATGATGACAATTTTAAATCAAAAAAGGAATAAATTATGTAGTTATAGATCTTCTGAATAGAGAAGTCAAGACAATATCAAGACAAAACAGACTTTTTATACTTCAGAAGATAATAACAAATTACAGGATAACCTCAGAGGAAATTAATAAATCTCTCCAAAACCAAAAATGAGAAAATCATAAAGTTCCAGTAAACTCTAAAACAGCAGCAATGAAGAAAAAGATAAGTAAATTCATGTCTGAGGATAGGTTTTCTAGAGAAACAAACAACAACAACTATATATATATAGAGAGAGAGAGAGAGAGAGAAAGAAGTTTATTATAAAGGAAATTATTTACAATTGTAGAGTCCCAGTGGAAGAAAGAATGAGAGCCTTTCCTGTGTGTCCATTATGTTGGGAGCAGGCCACACCCCCAAGCAAGTATCCCTTCAATTGACTGGCTACATACTGTCAATCATCATAGAGTTAACTATGCGTGCTCATAGCTAATCATCATAGAGTTAACTATCAACTGTCAAACAACTGTGGATCTGGCCCAATCAATTTGACACAGAACATTAACTATCACAATCTATAAACAAACTGAATTCAGCACAGAGAAATAGATCAAAAAAAGAAACCATCAACAACACAGACATATACACTCAAAGCAGCAAAATGACAGAAGTAAATTCATACCTAATGATAATTGCAGTGAATATACAAGGATTAAACACACCAGTTAAGAAACAGAGAGTTGCAGAATAGATAAGAAACTATAATTCATCAATATGCTATCTACAAGAGACACAACCTTGACACAAAATAAGTGAGAAATCAAAAGATAGAAAAATATACATCAAATAAATGGCAATTAAAAAGGAGTCCAAGTGGTGATATTGGTTTTTGGTAAAGTAGACTTTAAGGTAAAAACCAGTAAAAGAGGCAAGGAAGTGCATTATTGTTGTTGTTAGGTGCCATCTAGTTGGTTACAACTCATAGCGACACTATGCACAACAGAACAAAACACTGCCCAGTCCAGCGCCAACTTCACAATAATTGCTATGCCTGAGCCAATCACTTCCACCACTGTGCTCATCTATCTTGTCAGGGATCTTCCTCTTTTGCTCCTACCCTTCACTTTACCAAACATGATATCCTTCTCCAGTGACAATATGCCCAAAGTATGAGAGACAAACTCTGGCAATCTTGAGTTCCAAGGAGCACTCTGACTGTACTTCTTCAACACAGATTTGTTTGTTCTTTTGGCAATCCATGGAACTTCTAATATTCTCCTCTGACACCATAACTCAAATGCATCAATTTTCTATGGTCTTCCTTATTCAATACCCAACTTTCACATGCATATGAGGTTATTGAAAACACTGTGGCTTGGGTCAAGCGCACCTTAATCCTCAAACTGACATCTTTGCTCTTCAACACTTTAAAGAGGAAGGATATTAGACAACACTTTCTAAGAGGAAGGACATTAGATAATGATTAAAGTGTCAATCCAACATGAGGACATAAATATAATAAACATCTACTTAGTCAATGAAAGAGTCCAACATATACAAACTTTTAAGAATTGAAAGATAAATAGGCAACTCCACTTTGACCTTGTGGTTCAAATTGACCTTGAGGTCCAGTGCTTATTCTATGCTGCCACACCAGGACTTCTACAATAAAAACAGTTATTATTGTTGTTAAGTGTCATTAAGTTTGTTCCAACCCATAGAAACCCTCTATAGGGTTTCCAAGGAGATATGAAAACACCACTTTCAATGAAGGACAGAACAACTAGAAAGAAACTCAACAAATATATAGACTATCTAAACAACACGATCAACAAACTAGATTTCATAGACACATACCAAATATTCCACTCAACAACTCCACAATATACATTGTTTTCCAGTGCACATAGAGTATGTTCCTTATGTTAGACCACAAAGCAAACCTCAATAAATATAAAAACATTGAAATACTATAAACCATCTTCTCAGGTTATAATGCTATAAAATTATAAATCAACAATAGGAAAATGATGGACAACAATCAAATACATGGAAACCGAGTAACACACTCCTAAAAAAAACTACTAGATTATAGAAGAAAATAATTTAAAAAAAAATTACCTCAAATCAAATGTGAATGAAAAACAACATACCAAAACCTTTAGGGCACAGCAAAAGAAGTATTCAAGACACAATTTATAGTAATATTTTAACTCTGGTTCTAAGTAGATTAATTTCTCTAATTTGCACTTTCTTGGCATATGTGTTTTCCTTTCTGATAAGGCAAATATATATATATATATATATTAATATTTCCACTAACCTTTAAATTTCATGAAGGAGTTTTGCATCTGATTTTATTTTCAAGGTTATATCCCCAGCACCTAGTCCAATATCTAGAATGGAAAGAATATTCATTGACGAAGGAAATACCCCCAACTAAGGAAGACCCCCAACGAGATGGATTGGCCAAGTGGCAGCATCAATGGACTCAAGCGTGGCAACAGTAGTGAGGTTGACCCAGGACCAGGCAGTGTTTCATTCTGCTGTGCATAAGGTCACTATGAGACGGTACCGACTTGATGGTACCTAACAACAACAACAACAATAAAGAAATCTTGCCTGAGGAAATGAACAAATGGATGCATATAAACACCAAAAGCCAGACTCTTAGAATTTCCTTTCTAAGTATGTACTATATACATCATACATTTATGTCCATAAGTTTTAAAATAAATGGGACTTCCCTACTAATTATGAATATGAAATGAATAGAGTACCATGATGGTGTTGGTGGTTGTGTGGCTTTGAGTCATTTTCAACTCATAGAGACCCTCTATAGGGTTTCTGAGGTTGTAAATCTTTACAGGAGCAGAAAGCATCATCTTTTTCCCTTGTAGTGACTGGTAGATTCAAACTGTTGATCTTGCAGTTAGAAACCCAACTTGTAACCCACTATGCTACCAGGGCTCCTGAGAGTAGCATAGACAGATATCTTAATTAACATAGATACAACTCACTGTCGTCCAAGGAATTGAGAGCCTTACTGTATTGGTTTCCTAGGACTGCAGTACCAAACTACTACAACTGGATGGCTTAAAATAACAGAAATTTATCCTTTCACAGTTCTGGAATTTAGAAAATTGAAATCAAAGTATAAGTTGGTCCTACTCCCTCTGAAACTTTCCTTGCATCTTCGTAGCTTTAGATGGCTCCCAGCAATTCTTTGTGCTTCTTGTCTTGTAACTAACTGTATGACTGTAACTTGTGTCAAATTTATAACTCTATATACAATTACTATGATTTTCCAGAATTTCCCCACCTCCAGAAAGCATTCTATTCTGATGTACTCAGAGTTGTTACAAAAGGCTAGCCAAAATTTGGACATAAGTAAAAAAGAGTCCATTATATTATTTCAATAATATATTGGGTTATATTAACAGACCACTCGGGAATTTTTTCTCCCTTCCTTTCTTTCTTTCAATTACTAGATTTCCTTATTTTCTTTAGGCAAAAAGTGGACCTCATTACTGGTTCTCCCATGTAACAGAGTTTCTCTTTTTTCTTTGTTGTTGTTGTTATTAAGGGCTGTGGAGTAGGTTCTAACTTATAATAACCCTGTATAGGGTTTCCAAGGAGCAGCTGGTGAGTGTGTTTCAAACTGACCTTGCAGTCCAGTGCTTATCCGACAGCGCCACACCAGGACTCATTGAGACTGGTTAAATTTCACAACTAGTGCCTACACTCTCCACCTTTATATAATACAGTTTGACACATCATATGATTCTAATGGTCCGCCGACACAAGCTGTGGTTATTGGCAACTTCAAGTGTTTGCAAACGCTCAGTCTTTCTTTTCATCACTTTGGTATTCTTTTTCAACTTTTGGGAGATCAGAAACCAGTGAGAAACTCAAGTAAGTGACTTAGTAAGCATTTGGAACTACTTACTTCTAGAAATTATGGAAACACTGTGAGATATGATAGGGTTGCCAACATGGCTAAGTTGTTACCAAGGCAAAAGACCCAAAGGGGTGGTATTAACAATGTCTTCTGAAGCCATCTTTTTTATTCCTCTGTCCTTGTGTGGCCAGTATACCATCTGGCAGGTAGGCACGATGCCATTTTAACAGATGGAATTGAGGATAAGCAGCTCAGAGACCGTGTACTATTTTCAACCATGGTGTTAGACAGGGTTTTTGTAAAAATTTGTAACCAACTCCTTCCCCTCATGTTTTAGTTCCTCAAAAAAAAAAAAAAAAAAAAAATGTCATTTCTTCCTTCTAGTGTAGAGGAGACAAGAAATGGTTTTCTCTTGAGAGTTTGGTACTATCAGAGTATGAATTGGTGATAAATATTGTGCATGCTACAATATTAGCACAGTTCTAGCAAATTGAATCTATCTATTTTTTTTTTTTTCCAAAACAGTTGACAACAGCGTAATTTTTAGGTCCATAATTTAGTACATGTGATTTAGAGATGCTGGTGATTTTGAAGCAAAATTGAGTGACGTTATTCCTTTTTGGTATCCTAAAAAATATTTGAATCAAAGGGGGAAATATTAATCATTGGCCTTTTAGAAAAGAATTATTGCACTGGATTGCAACATCGGTTTGAGCTGCAAGGTTGGAAGTTCAAACCCACCAGTTGCTCCTCAGAAACCCTATACAGAGTCACTATGAGTCAGAAACAACTAGATGGCACTTAACAACAACAACAACAATTTTAAACATATTGATGCATTATAATTCAAAGAAGTAAGTTTCACAATTCTTGCCCTCAAGAAATTAGCCAAATTATTGGAAAGAATAAAACCCAGATCCAAAATGATAATATTTTCTCTACGATAGATCTGACTACGATAGATCATTTGGAAAATACAGACTTGAGAAAGAAAAAATTTCCCAGTAGCTTTATCATAAAAAAAACAATTCCTGCTAATACTTTGGGGCATTAATCCCCAGTTTATTTCAATACATACTCTCTCTAGTATTCATGAATTCATCATCTTACTATAGTTCAAGTTTTTGACATTGCTCTTTCCTTAATATATTATATCCTAAGCATTGTTGTTGTTGTTAGGTGTCGTTGCGTTAGTTCCAATTCATAACGACCCTGTATAGAGTTTTTAAGGAGTGGCTGGTAGCTTAAAGCATGGACTTTGCAACTCAAACCAACTTTACAGTCCAACTCATTAACCTGCAACACCACACCAGGACTCCATCCTAAGCATGGTAGTGATTATCGGCCGTGGAATTGGTTCTGACTCATAGAAACACTGTACAGGGTTTCTGAGGCTGTAAGCATAGCTACATGTTATTATAAATACTTAGGGAAAACCGGGGTTTTTTAAATATATAAATAAAATTTTAATAGGCATCTTTGTAAGTAAAGTTGTCTCTCCTTTAAAGAGAATATTCTTATAGTAGATTCTGTGCTAGATCAAAGGAACTAAATACTTATTTCAAATTCTTGATGCATGACCTAAATATATTGTTTAATAGTTATTGAATACACATTTTGTTCCTAGGTATGAGATTTAGCAATCTTGATTGCCATTTGGGCAGATATCTGTTGTTGTTAGTTGTCATAAAGTCAGTATCCACACATAGTGACCCTATGCACAACAGAACGAAACACTGCCAGGTCCTGGGCCAGCCTCACAAATGTTGCCATATTTTAACCAATTGATGCTGCCACTTTGCCAATCCATCTCGTTGGGGGTCTTCCTCTTTTTCTTTAACCCTCCACTTTACCAACTATGATATCCTTCTCCAGTGACTGGTCCCTCCTGACAATATGTCCAAAGTACAGAGACAAAATTTGTCCATCCTGGCCTTCAAGGAGCACTCTAGCTGTACTTCTTCCAATACAGATCTGTTTGTTCTTTTGGCAGCTCATGAGACTTTAAAAATTCTCCTCCAACACTGTAACTAAAATGCATCAATTCCTCTATAATCTTCTTTATTCACTGTCCAACTTTTGCATGCATTTGACGTTTTTGAAAATAATCATGGCTTGGGTCAGGCACACCTAGTCTTCAAGCTGACATCTTTGCTCTTCAACACTTTATAAAGGTCTTGTGCAGCAGATTTGCCTAATGCAATGCGTCATTTGATTTCTTGACTACCACTTCCATGTGTGTTGATGGTTGATCCATGAAAAATGAAATCTTTGACAACTTCAATATTTTTTCCATTGATGAGAATGTTGTTTATTGGTCCAGTGGTGAGGATTTTTGTTTTTTTTTTTACATTGAGATGCAATCCATACAGAAGACTGTGGTCTAAGTATCTTAAGTCCTCTTCACTTTCAGTAAGTAAGGTTGTATCATCTGCATATCACAGGTTATTAGATATAGATATCTAATTCCCATTTAATGAAGAAGGCAACTAAGAAACAAAAACAATTAACCACTGCAAGAGTCAGGAAGGCGTACAAATTCAAGGACTAAAAAGTTGAGTTTTTGTGTCCTCATCAAGTTCTTATTCCATCTCACTTTATTGATTCCTATAGATTGTTGATGTTCAAAGAATAAAGTATTTAATATTTATCGAGTTGTAAGTCAGGGTTAGAATCCCTTCATACAGGGTCCCTATGAGTCACACCAACTCAACAGCACTTAACAACAACAACATGTGTACATTAATCATTTCCCTTATGCATTATTAGTTTATATAAGAATCAGTACCAAATATCTATAGGATGTCTACACATTTTATAAAGCATATACATTTTATATATTACATTTCTCTGAACAGAAAGACAGATAAGACATTATTCCACTAGGATCTTCATTAAAGTATCCAGACTCCAAAGGCAATTGTTTCTGTCGTATTTGTTGTATTTCTAAAACAAAATGCATATTCAATAAATTCTTTGTAAATAAATATTTTAGGAAATATATTTACAATAATATCAGGTTAGTTATTTTTCTACCAGATTAGGTTTATACTACCCACAGATATCTCAGCATGTCTAACACAAGACAACTATTATGGATTTGCCATTTTTGTGGCCTTTTATGTATATTTTTATTTATTTCAGAAAGCAGTCTATTGAAAATAGTTCTTTCGGTGCTAGAATATTATAGGGCTCAAACCCACCATGATAAAAGAAGAATTCTGCAATTACTATATAAATACACTTACCAGATTTATACAGACAAAGAAATATGAGGGTAAGTCAAAAAGTATTGCTACTAAGGTTTCATTTCATAATGCAGGGTTTATTTCAAACAAAAAGTATTTAATGTCTCTGAAATCAGTAGATGGCTGCAGATAAGTTCTCTAAATAATATACTTATTAGGTTGACTTCTACAAAAGGTTCAATTAACACAGTGGCTTCTGAGACGATCTGCTGGATCACTTAAATTCAAGGTAGAGAAGTTAGGTTATAAGACTATGATGACTGTTTTGGGCATCACAAAGGAGTTATATTGATAGATTTTCTTGAGGGACACAGAATGATCTTGGAGGCTTATTAAGAATGATTTTTAAGAAATTTAGAAAAAGGCCAGGAAGTTGCACAAAATATTTTTTTTGTTTCCATAGTGAACATGTGTCTGCTCATTCTTTGAGGGTAGATATGGTTGTTCTATGAGAATATCATCGAGAAACCTTATCCCATCCACCCTACAGACCTGAACTTGCCCCTCAGATTTCTTTTGATTGTCTGAACTTAAAGAACAAAATGCATTTAAACATGTCTCTGCAATTAGTAGATGGCTGAAGTTGAGTTCTCTCAGTATTATGTTACAAGATATATTTCAGCCCCTCAAAGGATGCCAAAACTACCATTTTGACATAGTGTAAGTTGAACAGTGCAGAATGTCTTGGAGAAAGTTAATAGAGATGGAAATGCTATCATGAGGAATGTACAGATTTAGTTGGAGACTATGTTGAGAAACAATAGCTATGGATTTTGATATTTTGTTTATATAGATTTCTAGGATTTTGTAGCAATACTTTTTTACTTACTCGTGTAAGTAAAATAAGTACTGATAAATCAGGGATTCTGTTGGAATATAATAAAATAAAAAATTACTCATCTCTCATATCGGCTGTTACTCCTCCATGACAGGAGCCACAAGCTTCAAGTTTTAATGACCTGGACAAAATAACCCCCTATATGTGCCATAGTTTTGCTAATGGGAAAGAATATTTTTTGCAGTTTTTGAGAATATAGGTTTCCTTGATGTTTCAGGAGATAGAATAAAAAAATACAAGAACAGTACGGTCTTTAACAAGGAGAAAAATAGGTAAACAAGGGCACACACACTAACACACACATGCATTCATATATCTACACTTGAACTCCTGGTGTGGTGCTGTAGGATAAGGACTGAACTACTAACCACAAGTCAGTGGTTCAAACTTACAAGCTGTTCTTTGGAAACCCTATATAGGGTTGCTATGATTTGAAACTGACTCCACAGAACTTAGCAACAACAAAAATTGTAAGTCCAAAGAAAGGTGGTCCAATGGCATGTGGAAATCATCAAACAGTAAAATTGTACTGAAGATAATTTTTAAATGGTGGTACATTGACAGGAAGCTGCCAGAAATTCAAGCCAGATTCATAAGAAGATGTAGAACCGGGAATGTCATTGCTGATACCAGATAGATCTTGGCTGAAAGAAAAAGCCAGAAAGATATTTAGTTATGCTTTATTGGCTATACAAAGGCTTTTAACTGTGGATCATAACAAACTGTACATACAATTGTGAAGAATGGGTATTCCAGAATACTTATTTACGTTTTTAAGGATCCTATATAAGAGCACAGCCTTCAGTCTGGATTACATCTCAATGTAAAGAAGACAAAAATCCTCACCACTGGACCAATAAACAACATTCTGATCAACAGAAAAAAAGATTGAAGTTGTCAAGGATTTCATTCTTCTTGGATCAACTAGCAACACTCATGGAAGCAGCAGTCAAGAACTCAAACGGCGTATCGCATTAGGCAAATCTGCTGCACAAGACCTTCTGAAAGTGTTGAAGAGCAAAGGTATCAGCTTGAGGACTAAGGTGTGCTTGACCCAAGCCATGGTATTTTCAATAACCTCATATGCATGTGAAAGCTGGACAGTGAATAAGGAAGACGATAGAAGAATTGATGCTTTTGAGTTATGGTATTGGAGGAGAATATTGAAAGGGCCATGGGCTGCCAAACGAACTAAAAAAATCTGCATTGGGTCAGAGAAAAAGAGGAAGACCCCCAATGAGATGGATTGGCCAGGTGGTGGCATCGATGGACTCAAACATGGCAACAGTAGTGAGGTTGGCCCAGGATCAGGCAGTGTTTCATTCTACTGTGCATAAGGTCACTATGAGTCATTACCAACTTGATGGCACCTAACAACAACAAGAACATATATACACCAAGTGGCAGTACTTGGACTAGAACAAGGGGATATTGTTGTTGTTGTTGTTATTATTGTTGTTAGGTGCCATCAAGTCAATACCAATTCATAGCAACCCTATGCACAACAGAATGAAACACTGTCTGATCCTGGGCCAACCTCACAAATGTTGCTATGCTTGAGCCCATTGATGCTGCCACTTTGCAAATCCATCTCCAGTCTTCCTCTTTATCTCTGACTCTCCACCTTACCAAACATGATATCCTTCTCCAGCGAATGGTCCCTCCTGACAGTATGTCCAAAGTATGAGAAATGAAGTCTGGCCATTCTGGTCTCCAAGGAGCACTCTGGCTGTACTTCTTCCAATATAGATCTGTTTGTTCTTTTGGCAGCCCATGGTACTTGCAATATTCTCTCCTCCAACACCATAACTCAAATGCATCAATTCTTGTATGAACTTCTTATTCACTGTCCAACTTTTGCATGCATATGAGTTTACTGAAAATACCATGGCTTAGTCCTCAAGCGGACATGGTTTAAAATAAGGAAAGGTGTACAACAGGGTTGTATCCTTCCGCCATATTTATTTAATCTGTATGTTGAGTAAATAATTCATGATATCAGATTATATGAAGAAGAATGTAGCATTAGGATGGGAGGAAGACTCATTAACAACCTGCAATATGTAGATGGCACAACCTTGCTTGCTAGAATTGAAGAGGACTTGAAATATTTACTGATGAAGATCAAAGACTGCAGCCTTCAATATGGATTGCACCTCAATGTAAAGGAAACAATAATCCTCACACTGGACCAATAAATAACTTCATGATAAATGGAGAAAAGACTGAAGTTATCAATAACTTCATTTAACTTGGTTCCACAATTACACATAGAAGCAGCAGCCAAGAAATGAAGTATTGCACTAGGCAAATCTGCTGCAAAAGACTAAAGCGTTCAAGAGCAAAGATGTCAGTCTGGCGACTACAGTGCCCTTGAACCAAGTTATGGTATTTTCAATCACCTCATTTGCATGCAATAGTTGACAATGAATAAGTAACATTGCAGAAAAATTAGAGTATTTGAATTTTGGTGTTGGTGTAAGGTATTGAAAGTACCATGGCCTGCCAGAAGAACAAAACAAATCTGTCTTGAAAAATGTATAGTCAGAATGTTTCTAAGAAGTTAAGATAGCAGAGTTTGTCTCTCATCCCTTGGACATGTTGTCAGGAAGGATAAGTCCCTGGAAAAGAACTATTATGTTTATTTACTAAAGTAGAGGGTCAATGAAAAAGAGGAAGACCCCCAATGAGATGGATTGGCACAGTTGTGATAACAATGGGCTAAAACATAACAACAATTGTCAGGATGTCACAGGACCAGTCAGTTTTTGTTTCTGTTATGCTTAGGGTTACTATGGGTTGAAACTGACTCAAGGATGCCTCATGACAACAAAAACAGTTGTTAGCTCATCACTCATTACTAGTTTGTTGTACTGTAGTGGCTTGGGTGTTACCATGATGCTGGAAGTTATTCCACTGGCATTTTAAATACTAGCAGGGTTACCCGTGGTGGACAGATTATGGTGAAAGAGAGGCAAATCACTTCTGAATGGTTAGCCACTGAAAGCTTTCTGAATCACAGCCCAATGTTTTCTGATAAAGTGCCAGAAGATGAGCCCCTCAGGTTAGAAGGTACTCAAAATAAAAGTGGGAAAAGCTGTGTCCTCACAACTAGACTTAACCATAATGACATGATCGGAACAAACCTTTCCAGATGTTCATTCACTAATGGGACACAATTAAAATTGAGAAGAAACAGTTGTAAATATCCATTAATAATCAGAACATAGAATATCATCACATACACCATCTAAAAGAACATTTCAAGATCTATCTTGAAGTACAACTACAAAAAAGTTGGCCCAATGGAATGTGGAAATCATTGAACAATATTACTAATATCATATGCAATTAATTTTGCTGAAGATAATGCTAAAATGGTTGTAGAAGGTTGTAAAATGTTTGACAAGGAGCTACCTGGAATTCAAGCCAGATTCAGAAGAAGATGTGGAACTAGGGATATCATTGCTGATATCACATGAATCTTGGCTGTGAAAGCAAGAGAATACCAGAAAGATGTTTATTTATGCTTTATGACTATGCAAAGACATTCAACTGTGTGGATCATAACAAACTAGAGATAATACTGTGAAGAATGGAAATTCCAGAGCACTTGATTGTGCTAATGAGGAACTGTACACAGACCTATAGGCAGTCTTTAGAACAGAACAAGGGAATACTGAATGGTTTTAAATCAGGTAAGGTGTGTGAAAGGGTTGTATCACTTGACTGTACTTAATCAACGTATATGCTAGGCATATAATCAGAGAAGTTACATTATATGAAGAACAACTTGACATCGGGATTGGTGGAAGACTCATAAATGAGTTATGATATGCAAATGATGCAACCTTGCTTACTGAATGTGAAGAAGAGAACTTAAAATACTTACCGGTGAAGATAAAAGACTACAGTACCCTTCAGTATGGATTACACCTCAGTGTAAAGAAAGCAAAAATCCTTACAACTAGAACAATAAACAAAATCATGATAAACAAAGAAAGTTTGAAATTGTCAAAGACATCATTTTTCTTGAATGCACAATCAATGCTAATGGAAACAGCAGTCAAGAAATCAAAGGACATATTGCATTACACAAATCTACAGCACAAGACTTTTTTTTTTTTTTAATATAGTAAAGAGCAAAAATGGGACTTTGAGGGCTAAGGTGTGCTTGACGCAAACCTGATGTTTTTAATTACCTTGTATACATGTGAAAGTTGGACAATGAATAGTGAAGACTATGGAGGAATAGATGCATTTGAATTATAATGCTGGCAACAAATATTGAAAATACCATGGGATGTCAGAAGAACAAACAAACTTGTCTTTGAAGAAGTACACCCAGAATGCTCCTTAGAAGCTAGAATGGCTAAACATTGTCTCTAGTCCTTTGGCCATATTTTCAGTTCCTGGAGAAGAATATCATGCTTGGTTAAGTGGAGGGTCAACAAAAAAGAGGAAGAACTTCAATGAGATGTATTGACACAGTGGCAGCAAAAACAGGCTCAAACTCAGTCCATAGCACACAACCAACAATGAAGTGTACACCATGACCCATGAGGAACATGATCTCCAGAACAACCAAGACTAATGAGGAACATGATTCCCAGAACAACCAGCCATATGAGACCAAAATGGCAGCATTTGCTCAAAAACAAAGTTCAGAAGGCAGGAAGGAACAGGAAAGACAGATGAAGGGAAATAGAGAACTCAAAGGGAGTCGGTAGAATCCTGTTACACTGAGGGGATTAATACTAATGTCACAAAACAAAATGTATATAAATTGTTGAATGGGAAACAAATTTGCTTTATAAGTTTTCACCCAAGAAACAATAATAATTTTTTTAAAATTGTTCAAACATAATAATAATTGTATTGGTGGTACAGGACCTGATAGGGTTTCATTCTGTTGTGCATAGGGTCACTATGAGCTGGAACCTACTCAATGGCACCAAACAAGAACAATATAAGGATTTATTTTTATCACATTTGTAAATGTTTCTATTTTCTTTGGTCTTTTACAAAAAAGATCTCTGAACTTATACTTTAAATTCTACTTAATTTTTTTCTCATATCTGTTCTTTTTATTCGATAGAAATAGAATTGTCTCAGTAGTCAGCCAAGTGCTTTTTGAATTCAGTGGTTATATTTAGAAAATAAGCCATTTTACTGAAAGTCAGTGGATTACTTTGGTCATTTTCTTAAAAATTTCAGCCCTTCTCTGCTCAGTAGTTGAAACACATAGGGTCCATTATAATATAATGTTTTATTACATACATGTTTTTCTTTCCATTTCTTTAGAGTTCATAGATGAAAATTTAATTTAATAGGTTTTTCATGTGCTAAGCTAGTGTACAAACAATAGTTAAAAGAGTGGTTTTCATCCTTATCCTTCACAAGGAAAAATAACTCCTTGTGAAGACTTATTTCTACATGTTTTCCTAACCATTGCCCTGTATGAACTTTTAATATCACAGATAGGTCATTTATTTGCTATGTTCAGTTTTTGTATTTATGCTTTATACATAGAAAGATTGGTATTTCTTTGTTCCTCCCAAGAACACACAACACCTGTGTTGTGAATGCATGGCTTCCTGTTGTTAAAGTGCTATTGAGTAGGTTTTGGCTTTGTTGTTGTTGTTAAGTGCCATCGAGTCGGTTCCGACCCATAGCGACCCTGTACAGGGTTTCCGAGGGTGTAAATCTTTACGGGAGTAGAAAGCCTCATCTTTCTCCCGCGGAGCGGCTGGTAGTTTCGAACCGCTGACCTTAAGGTTCACAGCCCGATTCGTAACCACTACGCTACCAGAGCTCCTATGTATATATATACACACACATATATGACCCTGTATATGGTTTCTGAGGCTGTAAATCCCACAGAGCAGCTGGTGAGCTCCAACTGAGGGCACTGGTTTGCAATCCAGTGCTTATAACTACATGGCCATGCTCCCATATTGTGACTGCATGACACTTAGCAACAACAACAGCTAAAAAATAGATATAACTTATGAGGACAATTCATCTTGGTTTTAAATGTAAAAGAAGAATGATTTTTGTTTGAAATAATCTTGTTAGGTTGTTGTTAAATGCCCTCGAGTCAGTTACGATGCATAGCGACCCTGTATAGGGTTTCGGAGATGCTGGTGAGATTGAACCACCGACCTTGTAGTTCAAACTGACCATACAGTCCAGGGTTTTATCCAAAAACACTGCACCAGGACTCTATATTTAAGCTAAAAATGATAAAATAATATTTGCACGAGATTCTGAAAAGTTGCAAGATCTTTATACTTCAGAGACAATCCTGTGTTTTTCTGCAAACTTCTTCCCATATCTATAACAATTCCCCAAATCAGCCTGATCATATTTAGAATTTGAAAGCATTTGATGTCTGTTGGATGATTGTCTTAATATGTAAGCAGCATTAGATAAGGCTGTTTGTCTTAATATGTAACAGCATTAGATATGTGTGCAAAGAATTCAGAATAAAGTACTTGAGAAAAATAATATATTTGAGAAATTTCATTATAGGAACATAAAAAATGTAATCCATAAGTAAATTTTATATCATACCAATTAGTCATCTTTTTGTCAAACATATTTATGTGTTTTTAATGAAATCTAACACTGTGGGTTAATGCACCAGACTGTAAAGCCATTTAAACTCTAAGGTCAGCAGTTCAAGCTAACCAGCAGCTTCTCAGAAGCCCTATACAGGGTTGCTATGGGTTGGAACCAACTCGACAGCACTTAATAGCAACACCAACAACAAGCATTCACTGAGCTTTTCAGATGAACTCAGCATAATCTAATTATTGGTTTCCAGCACTAACTCTTCCATCTTGGCCAGTTATCAGAGAATCCAGTCAAAGAAGAGAAGTTAGCACTCAGAGGAAATTAGTAAATTAAAAACACACACACAAAAAAAACAGGTAGCATGTCAGTTATAGCAAATATTAAAGCACAATGACCACATATCAAAATGTGGCCAGTTCCAACCACTGGTAGTTACTGAGTTTTGAAAGTAGTACAGTTGGGGAGAGAAATGCAAATGATTCCAGATTGAAAACTGCACGTTGATTCTAGTTCAGCATATGGTATATGTGCTACAGTACTCATAACAAGAGCAACTTCATAAGTGAAAGAAGTGCCGATGATTTAAAATAAGAAATAAACTGTTGTTAGTTACTAGGGAGTCAGCTCCAGCTCATGTAGACCTATGGACAAGAGAACACAGTGTGGTCTGATCCCATTGGTTTGCTCCAGTCCATTGTAGTGGCCACTGGGTATTTCAAGTGCCTTCAACTTGGAGGCTCAACTTCCAGCATGATATCAGGCAATATTCTCCTTTGAGCCATAGGGTTTACACTGGCTAATTTTTGAAGTAGATTGTCAGACCTTTCTTTTCAGTTTATTTGGAAACTCACTAAAATCTGTTCACCACAGGTGACCCTGCTGGTATTTGAAGTGCTGGCAATATACCTTCCAACATCACAGCAACACACAAACCATCAAAGTATGACAATCTCAGAAACAGGTGGTAGAATAAACAAGCAAATAAATACACATTCATATAAATATGCAACAGCAATTTCTTTTCTTCTTTGGTTTCTTGGCACTAGCTTTAAAATCAATGTGTATTTTGGAATTGTGAAAACTGTTAATATGTAATGTCATACAGAGTTCAGGGTCCTAAGGAAGAAATCTAGTTGAGAGGAGGATGCATTCCTTTTAAATGCCTAAGGATAACATATATTTAAATTAGGATTTCTCAAGACAGTACAAGTAATTAAAAAAAAAAAAAATGATCCTGATGTGACACGCTAGTCCCTCTTTATGGAGGAGGAAAGCAACTCATTGCTTGAGTTGGGGAATGAGGGTAAAAGCACATTCACAGAACCTCAGCTGGCAGACTCCTTGAGTCCTGGGCATGTACCCTCATGCCTATAACAGCCACACAAGAGAAAGCTAAACTCAGCCACCTCTATAGAGACTGCCAAGGCCAATCATGGTAATTTCCAAAGGATTCAAATGTATAAATAACTCAGCAAAGTTCCTTATGATATTTTCAAATTCTATTTTATAGTATGAACACTGCACAAAATTTCAAGGTCTGCATTTCCATACTCATAGGAAGCATCAGAGAATAAGCAGCATATTTTCCTAATCAGCTTAGTTTTGGTAGCTGACATTCTCAAGTTCAAAGGTAAAACCAGTTCAAAATTTTTATAGTTTTAAATGACCTTATTCGTCCCATAATCCTGGAAGATTTGAAGTATCAATCCCTTATGAACTATTTTCTAATACTGAAACATTAATAGTCTATTGAATTAAGCTAGGAAATGAGACACAGAAATGAGCCTGTGAACAGAAAGACTAAACTGGAAGCCATCTATTTCTTAATCTGTAAAGCAGAGGGACATAACAAGATTCTGCCAAGTGCTGGAGAATCCCTGAACTGAACGCTACTTGTCCGCTTATCTCTATGTCCATTTCAGAAGCTTTGTCCTCTAGCTCCAGCTCGGTTGTTGTTAAGTGCTGTTGAGTCGGTTCTGACCCGTAATAAGCCTTTTTAAGGTTTCCAAGGAGTGGCTGATGATCTTGAACCACTGACCTTGTGGTTCAAACTGACTTTGCAGTCCAGTGCATTCGCCCACAGCGCCACACCTGGACTAAGCACCTGTAACCATAGGCCAGTTTCAAAGACATTGAATTCAGAACATGGAAGGTAAGGACTGTAAACTACTTTGGGATAATTAAACGCTTTACCTTAGCCAAGGTAAAGTACTTCTTTACTATGATCAGTAATGAGAATTGTCTGCTTATTAACACACCCAGTGCCAGAGCCACCACAGAGACAGAACCAGTAAAGCATCTTTAGCAATTAGCAATCGTGGTGACATTGGGAAATTTGTGGTTATGGAGATAGATTGGGAAATAATTCAGGATTCCTAACCTGTCTGGGCAATACCTGATTGAATATTTTAGGGAATTTAATTTATTAAGCACTTACTACATGCTAAGGACTGTGCTAAACACTTTATGTACATTGGTTTAATAATCAGATGGGAAAATGAACTCGGAAAACTTAGATTATTTGCTCAGAGACACTCATCTAGAATGTTGTGATGTTAGAACAGTACTGTGGTCTCTGTTTCAAAATTATCTTGCTTTAGTATTTTCCTACTGTGATGATACAAGTTTGTTTTGTTTTTTTTTTAATTCTAATATTTAATATAACACACATTCATTCTAACTCACATATGTGCTAATCAGCATCTCCTAAATAGATGTTAACTAACCTGGCGTGGCTCTCTGTAGGTTAAGCACTGGACCTCAAGGTGGGTTTCAGCCTCAAGGACAGCAGTTCAAACTCACTAGCCACTCCTTAGAAAACCTAAACAGGGTCCTGTGCATTGGAACCAACTCAGCAGCACTTAACAACAACAAAGATTCAAGCATTCGTGTTCTCTTCTAACTTTCTTCATTTGTGTTTCTGTGGTTAACTTTCAGTTATTTCTTTGGGGCACAAATAGCTTAAATAATTAAAAGTAGTTGCTTATTCTCCCAGTAAATGAAATGTGTCTGCGTACAAAGAATATATGACTTGGAATAATGTAAATATCAGTAAAAATAGGCCTTACTTTGGATTCCTCAGAAGCAGACTCTGAAATGAGGATTCAAATGCCAGAATTTGAATTGGAGGCTTAGGAGTAGTCTTGGGATGGCACTGAAGGGTAAGTACTGGACCACAAGGTCAGTTTGAACTGCAAGGTTGGCACCTCAAACTCACCAGCTACTTCTCAAAAACCCTGTACAGGGGTAGCTATGATTGTGAGACAACATGACAACACCTAACAATAATAACAACAGACAACATCAGTAAGGCAGTGAGCAGATGATGCAAGGAAATAAAAAAGCCAATGACAGGTGAGTATTATATTGGCTGGAGGCCTGGTGTGGCACTGTGGGATAATGCACAGGACTGCAAGTTTGGTAGTTCAAATTCACCAGCCACTCTTTGGAAACCATATACACTATGAGTGGGAACCGACTCAATGGCACATCACAACAACAACAAACATGTTGGCTACTATAGTGAGTGACTGGAACTTACTCCCTCAAGGAAATGCTTTAAAACCCATACCTCAGATTCATTCCTACTGATGACAGTGATCTGGGGTATTTATGCACCAACTTGTGAGACTCATTGGTTGAGAACTACTCATGGAGTATCTATTTTCTGATAACACCAGTCTGCCTTTTTCATAGCACACTGAAAGTTCTGAGGGAATTGAGAGAAACAAGGACCGCTCCTGCTACCAAAGGAAATTGTTTCTTTTCCATGTGATTGATTTCAGGGACCTGTGTTTAGCTATCAAAATATAACTATAAAAATGACAATTAGCTGCAATTTAGAAAATTAAATTTAAAATTTAAAAACTGTATGCTTGGGTTTCCGAAGTAGGTCTAAATATGCGTAGGTGTGGAGAAAGTAACAACATGGAATAAGAAAGGGTCTACCAAACAAGATCTGTGGAAAACTCATCTCTTCCTGAAAAGACCACGGGACGTCTTTCTGACTCTATCCAAACTCTTCCCAAACATACAAAGTCAGATGATCGAGTCTTAAGAATTATGTATAAGAGTGACAAAATGTTTAGAATTTTCTGTTGCAGGCTCTTCTAGTCATGAAATTAAACACATTGATCAAAGTCTCCACTACTATGGGAACAAGAGAGGTCAGAAAGAAAACAATGCAAGAAGGTGAAATACTAACTCTACTGCCAGAAGACAGGCACGGAAAGCTTAGAAGAGTGTGTGGATTCTTACCTCCACTCAAGAAAAGAGTGGCCAAAGAGAATGGAGTCTTGAGAACAGAGGAGAGGCAACGTGAAAGGATACTGAGTTCCTTTCTCATCTCTGTCCACAACTTACTTCCTTACTCATCATCTCTGGGTCAAATATTTAAACATTTGTTACTCCCCATGCAACTGAAGGCTTTATGAGGACAGGGTTGTTTGACTCTTTTGTTAAAGGCTGTTTCCTAGCACCAAACGCATTGCCTGACATATAACAGGCCCTCAGTAAATATTTCTGAAATGAATGTGCTACTCAGATGTCATTGTTAAGTGCTGTTGGGTCAGTTTTGACTTATAGTGACCCTGTGCATGGTTTTCGAAGATCAACTAGTGGATTTGAAATTCTGATCCTGCAGTTAACAGTCCAGTTCTTATCCTAAAGCACCACATTGTGAGATTCTGGACAGCACAGTGTTCTCAGTGGTAAGGTGATTGTTATTGTATTAGCTGCCAGGGATTTGCCACTCCCCACCCCCACATTTCATGTCAGTTCAACACACAATGGAATGACATGTTGCCCAGTCCTACACAGTTCCTATGATCATGTATGAATCTGACAGATGTAATAAATAGTGTTTCCACTGGGTGACTTTCAGACAGGGACAGTCATGCCTTTCTTCCTAGTCTGTCTTAGTCTGGAAGCACTGCTGAAACCTTTCCAGCATCATAGCAACATGCATCCTCCATGTGGCTGTGCATGAGGTACATTGGCTGTGCATTGAACCTAGTCTCCTGTATGGAAGTTGAGGATTCTACCACTGAATCACTGTAAGATTCAGCACTCAAGGAACAGTTCAAAGCTCTCAGGTCTTAGAGTAGATAAACTTGAGGTTAATCATATGTAACTTAAGGTAAAACACCTAATTGCTGAGCTCCATGTAAAATTAGATTTAGTCATTCTTATCTTATAGGTTAAGGAGCCTTGGTGGCTCTGTAGTATAAGCACTGACTGCTAACTACAAGGTTGACAGTCAAAACCACCAGCTGCTCAGCAGGAGAAAGATGAGGCTGTGTTCTTACGTAAAGATTTACGTAAAGATTGACAACCCTATGTAGAGTTGCTATGAGTTGGAATTGACTTGATAGTGGGTTTGGTTGAGTATCTTACAGGTTACTATGAGAATTAATAAGGTAATGAGAACCATGTTTGTGTCCATTCCAAAGAAATGTCACTCAATGGAATGCAGAAATCATCAAACATTATCATTAATATCACATACAATTAAAATTTTACTGAATTTAAATCAGTTGCATCAGTTCATCATCAGAGTGCTGCCAGAAATTAAAGTTGGATTCACAAGGGATGTGGAACTACCAACTGCTGGTGTCAGTTTAATCTTGGCTGAAAGCAGATTATACCAGAATGATATTTACTTACCTTAATTAAATATGCAAAGACAATTGACTATGTGGTGATAGCAAACTATGGATAACATTTTAAAAAATGGGAATTCCAGAACTCCTCATTAGGCTCATGCAGAACCTATGTATAGACAAGGGGAAGTTGTTCTAACAGAACAAGGGGACACTGAATGGTCTAAAATCAGGAAAGCTGTACAACAGGATTGTATCCTTTCACCATACTTATTCAATTATACGCTGAGCAAGTAATCTGAGAAGTTGTATTAAATGTAGAAGATGTGCCTTCAGGATTAGAGGAATACTCAATAATCTGTGATATGTGGATGACTCATTTCGTCAAGCTGTTGGTTATGTCTAAGTTTTCATATCTTTGCTCCTTGTATATTCCACCACATTCATGAATATCTCTGTAGCAAAAGTATACACCATGTACAGATATCCTCTGCCAAACCTACATATATTTGTGGACATACTCCCACTCATCCTGCCACACAGGTTTCACTTGCATGTCAATCTATCCATGCATCTACTCATAGATCGCCGTTCCTGCAGGACTGTGTATATAACAGTATTTAACTCTGTTGCCTTTAACTCTTCAGTGTCTTCTTCTGCCTCCATCATTTTTATGTCAACCTGCATCTTAATGTATATTGCCTTCCCCTTCACCCAAGTACACATGTATTAATATCTTCCCAAATTTAAAACAATCTTGAAATTGACTTGACTTCCTCTCCATTTCTGTTCCCTCTTTTTACTTTGTAATTTTCTTCATTACAAATTTGTATCTCTAGTTCCCAATTTTCAGTCATGTAGATTGTCTTTAGTTTGAATACTTGATGTATGTTAATCTAAGATTGTTGTCTATTTTTGTTGGTTTCTAAGGTTGGTATGAGTTTTACAAATTCTTTTAATTTCCATTTATCTGGAAATGTCCAAATTTCACTGTTATATTAAGAAGTAATTTTTCTGGGCAACTAATTCTTGGTTGGCAATTATTTTTTTGTTTCACAGTTTTATATATGTCATCCCATATGCATTTTTAACTTGCATGATCTCTGCTGAAGAAACTAGAGCTTAGTTTTATTATTTCTGTTTGTAGTTAACTTGATTTTTCAACAATTGATCTTAGAACTCTTTCCTTGTCTTTCATCTTAGAAAGTTTGATTATGATATATCTTGATGATTTTCTTTCAGTGTTTATCCTTAGCTTCATAAATGCAAATCTTTATCTTTTTCATGATATTAGGGAAGTTTTCTTCCAAGAACTCTTATCTTTTTTAGATACAATTTTTTCTCTGTATCTCTCTGTATTTGTATGGGGTTTTTGTGTGTTTGTTTGTGTGTTTTGTCTGTTCCTATTCTTGAATTTGAATCACTGTAAAATTATTCCTCTTGATGGTGCCCCATGTAATCCTTGGGATTTCTTCAGATTTTCTGTTCTTTTTTCTGAGTATTCCTCTAGCAGATTGGTATTCAGAAATTTTTCTTCCAGCTCACTTATGTGGCCTTCCATTTAATCTATCCTACTCCTTTTGCCTTTCAATGTATTAGCTATTTCTGAAATCCTAGTATTAGTCTTCTGGACTGCTGTTCACTATTTTTGTATGGTTTCTAATTTTAAATTTATTTTATCAATTTGTTCTTTAGTGTTTTCCTGAATTCTTCTAAAATTTTGTCTGTTTTCCTTGCTTTCATCTGCAGCTTTCACAATAATTCTCTCAACCACTTTAGGAACCTAAATATTATTCTTTCCTATTTCTTACCAGGTAGTGTCCATGCCATTTCTTCCTCAGAAATGTCTCCTGGCTCTTTATTTTGGTCACTTGTTTGAACTATCCTGCCTTGTTTGTTTGTATGAACTGAAATAGTCTAACATTATGGTATAGTTGCATTTGTATTTAGTTGGTACATTCTTAGTTACTCACCAGCTATCTCCTGGGAGTGTTATAGAAAATGTGTTTGCACAGTTCTCTGATTTTTGTCTAGCACAGTTGAGAGCAGCTGTGACTGGTATTGGCTGCTGTCTATAGATGATCTGGTGATATCGGAGAGGTTAGTGGCCATTGTCCAGCAGGTGGGGCTGCAGGAAGTATGTGGATGGGCATGGTTGCTGTCTCTCATTGAGTGGTACAAGAAAAATGATAAAAACAAGAGGAAAATATATAAGCCAAAAGAAATTATTTTGGGGAAGCAAGCAAACAACAGTAAGACAACAGAATTTAATAACTAAAAAGAGAAATGAAACACAGAAAAAGAAAAAGAAAGAAGGAATACAATAAACAAAAATATGGATGGGAAAAGAAAAGAGAGAGATGAGTAATAAACTTCTAAGAGAAAAGAAAAAAGAGAGCATAAAAAGGAAGGGATAAAGAAATGAGAAAAGATAGGAAAAAAGAAAAGCAGAGAAAAAAAGGATAAAAAACAAAGGGAAGTAAATGAAAGAAGAGAAAAGAAAAACAAAGGAGAAAAATGGGTCAGGGGCAGGACCCACAGAGGCTAAAACTGTCTGGGCAGGGCACTAGTGTGGGTTGGTACCCCCTACTAACCAAAGAGTTTATGGGGTGGACAGGAGGGGTGAGGCTGTAAAATGTTCTGTCTCAGATGGAGTTATTGCTAACCTTGGTGTTGTTTGGGGTCAGGACCTATGATTTGGAAACAGTTTGTGCTGGCTCAGAAGATAGCTGAAGTCAGAGTATTTGTTCCTAGAAGGAACATTATCTGGCCCAGAGGACAACTAGAGGTACAGCAATTCAGAATATAAGGAGATTTTACCTCTCCAAGGGTGGCTGGTACCTGGCACGGCATATTCTGCTATTCTGGTGAGACAGAGTTTACACATCTTAATACATGGCCTGGTGTGGGGTTATGGGATAATGCTCTGGAATGTAAGGTCCATTTGAACTGCAAGGTCAGTTGTTCAAATTCACCAGCCACTCCTCGGTTGCCATAGACAGGGTTGCTATGAGTCAGAACTGACTCGATGGCATTTAACAACAACAATACCCATCCCTGATCCACAAGGGCATGGCTCTGCCCTCAAGTGGAGTGAGGTTTGTGCAGGGGGAAGGGTATCACCAGCCACTGAGCAATTGATAGGGTAGGGGCTAGCCACTATTCTGGACACGTTAGCAGGAGGCATCAGTCCCTGAAGCTTGCTTAGTAAAATAGGTCAATGAAAATGATCAAAACCCCCAATAATATGGATTTCCACAAGAGCTAAAGCAATGGGCTCAAATATAGCAATGATTGTAAGACTGGAGCAGGACCACATAGTGCTTCATTCTGTTGTACATAGAGTTGCTATGTTGGAACTAACTCAATAGGATCTAACTTGATGGCATGGCAGTGAATAAATAACATCAAGCGATACATAACCGATGAGAAGTATCCACTTACAGAGTCCATAAATGACTGAACCCTCACTACATCCTAAATTCTTCACCTCAGGAAGTTTCTTATAGCACCCATTTGTGAATGTGAAAAAAAGAAAACATTCATTATTGTGAATTCACAATTGAGGTCTGTGACTTCATTTACTGCAAGAAATAAGTCTAGGAAATTATGTAGGCTGAAATTACTATGCCTTCATAAAAGTATATAAAAACCTTAATGG
Source organism: Chrysochloris asiatica (assembly GCF_000296735.1). Classification (NCBI taxonomy): domain Eukaryota; kingdom Metazoa; phylum Chordata; class Mammalia; order Afrosoricida; family Chrysochloridae; genus Chrysochloris; species Chrysochloris asiatica. The sequence goes on from NW_006408530.1 coordinate 10,006,388, forward strand.
TCTGTCGGAAGGGCAAATTGAACCTCATATTTAATGACTTGGGGACCATGGATGCTATAATTGCTTTTAGGGTAAGAAAATTAAGTCGTATACTGATAGCTCCTGCTTTTGAAAAGTTCACTTTACACTGCTTTGGTTTTATGAAACATCTACCGTAGTACCGTTCTCACTAAGCAAAGGAAATCTGAGGAGGATTTTTGCCTTTATGACACGAGGCAAGAGTCAAAGCTAGTGTTCAGTTGTTGTTGTGCAGTGAGCAGTTAAAGTGGCAGTATGCACACCGAGCTGTGAAAGGGATTTCCCAAGCTCCTTTCCTAACTACACTCATTATCTTAGCAGCAAGCTGCCATAGCTTCGAACTCTGTGAACACTGTCTGCTAGTGCTGTTGTAGGTTTCATGTGTTACTTGGATTGATTTGGTAGGCTATTTATTTGGGTCTGAGAAAGCTCAAATTTTTTCCATTATAAACTAATGGTATTTGATCACTGCAGGATGAGCGCCAGATTACAAATCTACTTGAACCTCAATGTTGGTTCTCAACTCAAACTCAAAATCACTCCGTGAAAACCCTATACAGGGTCGCTATAAGTCCAAATCGACTTGATGACACTTAACAACAACTAGAAGATATCTTAAGCCTTTTCTAAAAAAAGTTTTCATAGAAACACTGTGCTTCTGGATATTAGGGAGACTCTGTAAAAATACTAATCATAAGCAACATAAACAAACCTTTGACAAAATTATACACACACATACATATTACTTAATAACAACACTACATATGAAAGTAGACTCTTTTCAGCCTCATTTATCAAGAAAAATCCTAATTTGCCAACTTTCATATTGAATAGAAATCATTATTTTTGTCACTACTACTGTTCTAAGGACTTAAACACTGGTAATTGACAAGATTAGACATATGTATCTTATTATTTTAAATAATTTAATTTCTTCCTTATGTTCCTACTAGTGCTAAAATCAACATTCACAAAATTTAGTAAACAACATATCAGGCTTGCAATTTAAGGGAATTCTTGGAAGTTTCATGGGATTCCATTCTTCCACAAACTTTCTGAAGCCCTCGTACTTCTTAGATCAAGTTGAGACCTTATAAAATATGACTTTTCATAGAGCAGATTGTGGTCTACTATACTTTTATTGTTGTTGTTGTTATTAAGTGCCGTCGAGTCGGTTCCGACCCATAGCAACCCTGTACAGGGTTTCCGAGGCTGTAAATCTTTACAGGAGCGGAAAGCCTCATCTTTCTCCTGCGGAGCGGCTGGTAGTTTCGAACTGCTGACCTCAAGGTTCGCAGTCCGATTCATAACCACTGCGCTACCAGAGCTCCTTATACTGTGGAATCAAACCAGGAAACAATATTAGATAAAGGAATATATAAATGTAGAATATTTGAAACAATGTATCTACTGTTTGTAGTTTCGATTTCTCAAATTGTGGTCTACTATAAGGAGCTCTATACTTTTATTGTTGTTGTTGTTATGTGCCGTGGAGTCTGTTCCGACTCATAACGACCCTAACCAGGGTTTCCGAGACTGTAAATCTTTACGGGAGCAGAAACCCTCATCTTTCTCCCGTGGAACAGCTGGTAGTTTCGAACTGCTGACCTTGTGGTTTGCAGACCGATTCGTAACCACTACACTACCAGAGCTCCTTATAGTTGACCACAATTTGAGAAATCAAAACTACAAACAGTAGATACATTGTTTTAAATGTTCTACATCTATATGTTCCTTTATCTAATATTGTTTCCTGGTTTGATTCCACAGGATAAGCACTCAACCTCAAGGTCAGCTTGAACCACAAGGTTGGCAGTTCAAACTCACCAGTCACTCCTTAGGAAACCCTATACAGGGCCGCTATGAGTTGGAACCAACTCAACAGCACTTAAAAACAACACAAATACAGATGTGGTGAGAATTTTCTATGCTGTGTCTATATTCTTTAGAGGCCAGGTTGAATTGACTTTGTTGACTTGGTGCCATCAAGTCAGTTCTGACTCATAGTGATCCAATGTAAAACAGAAGGAAACACTGCCTATTTCTGCACCATCCTTACACTTGTTATTAGGTTTGAGCCCATTGTTGCTGCAACTGGGTCAATCCATCTCCCTGGGAGTCTTCCTCTTTTTCAAACATGATGTCCCCTCCTAGTAACATGTCCAATGTATAAAAGACGATATATTGGTATCCTCAATTCTAAAGAAATTGTGGGTATACTTCTACCAAGAAAGAATTTTTCCCCCTATGAATGGGCTAGTCATTGAAGAAGAAAAAAATCTCAGTTACATGAGATCATAAATTCACCTATCTCCCCTATCAATCTAATAACAGATGCTTCTCTTTTGCTTCCTATCCAAGTGCTTCAGTCTATGTTCAAACACCTCCACTGAGGAGTATCCACAACTTTATGAGTAGACTCACCTTCTTATGAAGTATTCAGTGAAGATTGATGGGAAGGGAGTTCCTTGGAGAATGGCAAGTTTGTGTAAATGAATAAAGTCTATGAAGTGGGTGATTTGATAGGCTGTTTGGGTTTAAGAATGCTCAAAAAAATTTTCCATATTAATTCATGAAAATTCTTATTTGTTTAATGCCATTTTTAGTTTATGGAAGTTTTCATAGAAACACTCTACTTTGGGATAGTGAGAAAAACCTGTACAAAACTAATCATAACCACCTAAACTCACATTTGACACAATTATACACATGCATACAACTGGAGCGCTGAAGAAACTAAACAATAGCAATTGTGACTGGAACATAAGAACAAGGGAGAGGTGGGGTCAGATGAAGTTGCAAAGGTGACTTGGTGCCAGAACATATGCAGTCTAGAGAGAGAGTCATGATAATGATTTTGGCTTCCTTTAAAAGCAATGTGAAGCCAAAGGAGGAATTTAAGTCAAGCAGTGACATGATCAGAATTGCATTTTTGAAAGGTCACTCTGGTTGCTGTGTAGAGAACAGATCAGACTTGAATGAGAAGAGACTCAGAGATACTAATAAGGGAAAGATTTTGGAAGTCCAAAAGAGGAGATGTTTACTTGCCCCAGATTCCTGGTATGGCATTGGAGAGAAAAGGATGGGCACATGAGAAATGAGAAGGAAGGTTGCTCTCCTCACAGACTATAGCCCAGGCACACAGATGACCTTGGTCCTTCTGAATAAAACCACCAGCCAGAGTAGGACTCATGAAAATGTATTATCATTCCCAATCATTATTAGCCAGTTGCAGTATTTGCTGGTAACCATTCACACCTCACATTCCAAGCTGTGCTCAGCTGATTTCATAACTGATAGGGGAAAAATAGCTTGTGGTATGTCACAACATATGCACTGTGTCTCCTGGAGCTTGCCTATGATAGGTAGTGGGAGGAACTGTGATTGCCAGCAGGCCACAGGTGCAGGAGAAAGATTTGCCTACTTCCCGTGGGCCCTTGGTTTAAAAGCTTTAAACACCTGCCAAACCACTGCATACCTGCCAAATCTATGGACTTAACTAGCCTAGTCTAGCTGAGCAGCCCTGTCTCCCACCTGCCGGAAGGAGTATTACAATCAATAAATAGACTCAATCTGTCAAAACTTTCCTTTATGCAGTCCCATGAAATGCACTTAAGTCCTTAGAAAGAATGCATTAACCTTTATAAATGCAGTACCAATAGCTCAACACAAAGTCCAGTGCAATTATCCTCTGAATAAATGATAATAAGGAGGGGTGGCAAGGACCCTTCAATCTCATATTGAAGGATACCAGAGACCTTTGGGGTCATGATGTGATGCTGTAGGATAAGCACTGGACTGCTAACCACAATGTTGGTGGTTCAAACCCACCACCTGCTCCTTGGAAACCCTATACACGGTTGCTATGGGTCAACTGTGACTCTATGGCACTTAACAACAACAACAAGTTCCTTTTAGGCAAGATGAAAAAGTATGAAAACAAAAGTCTTTGTGTTAGGTTGAATACTTGGTATCTTTAATCGTCTTATTTGGGTTGGTAAACTAACCAAAGCCAGAAGCCAAAGCCAGCCAATAGCTTGATTTATTTTATTTATAAATAAAATTTTATTGGAACACAACCATATAGATTTTTAAAATGTATTGTCTATGGTTAATTTCACTCTACAATAGCAGAGTTAAGTAGATGCCAACAGAGACTGTATTATTCATAAAGCCTAAAAATGTACCCTTTTAGAGAAAACGTGTGCTGGCCCTGGTCTATCTTGAAACAGAACTTACTTTAAGAGAGTTGTTGATATTAAGGACCCCTGGTGACACAATGGTTATGTGCTGGCTGCTAAAAACGCTGGCAGTTTGAACCTGCAGCTCCGTGGGAGAGAAATGTGGCAATCTGTTTCTGTAAAAATTATAGCCTTGGAAGCCCTCCGGATTGTTCTGCTCTGTCCTAGCACAAGTTGGAATCAACTCGATAGCAATGGATTTGCTTTCTTGTTTTGTTATTATTAAGTGCTGTCAAGTCCATTTTTGACTCATAGCAGCCCCATGTGACAGAACAGTACTACCATATAGGGTTTTCAAGTTTGTAATCTTTACAGAAACAGACTGCCTCATCTTTCTCCAGTGGAGTTACCAGTGAGTTCAAACCAGAAACCTTTGTTTATAGAAACCCAGGGTTTGAAACATAAGGTTGGTAGTTTAACCTCACCAGCCACTCCTCGGAAACCCTATACAGGGTCGTTATGAGTCAGAACCTACTCGATAACACAAACAACAGGCTTATTTAAGCAACTTTACATTGAATTCTTGATGTCAGTGCAAATAGTTACTACTCACATGGAAATCTCTTAACCCAAATTCCAAATGGCAATAGTAAGAAATTGAATTATTGATTTTTCCTGAAGTCTAAAATTGAGGGCAAATGATACTCTGAGAGTATTTGTGTGTGTTTGAATAACACAGGACTTCATTGTAAAAGAAAACAAAAGCATGATTATTAAAATTTGAAATAATAATAATATAAGGATAGAATTCTTTTAAAAAAGAAAAAATCAGAAAAAACTTCTTTAAATCAGTATTTGATAAAATTCAAAGGTCTCAAATTTTAAAGCTCCATTCAACTGTTCTTAAAATAATTATTTATGAAGATCAAGGAGTACAGTCTTCGGTATGGATTACATCTCAATGTAAAGAAAACAAAAATCCTCACCACTGCACCAATAAGTAACATCATGATAAATGGATAAAAGATTGAAGTTGTCAAAGATTTCACTTTACTTGGGTCCACTATTAAAACTCATGGAAGCAACACTCAAGAAATCAAACAACATTGGGCACTAGCAAAATCTGCTGCACAAGACCTTTGAACGTGTTAAAGAGCAAAGATGTCAGTTTGAAGACTACTGTGTACCTGACCCAAGCCATGACATTTTCAATTGCCGCATATATGCATTTGAGAGTTGGACAGTCAATAGGGAAGACTATAGGAGAATCAGTGCATTTAAATTATGAAGTTGGAGAAGAATATTGAAAGTACCATATACTATCAGAAGTACAAACACATTTGTGATGAAGGAAGTGCAACCAGAGTACTTCTCAGAAGCCAGGATGGTAAGACTTGGTCACTCATACTTCAGACATGTTATCAGATGGGAACGGTTTCTGGAAAAAGACATCATGTTTGGTAAACTGGAGGCTCAGAAAAAAAGAGGAAGACCCACAATGGAATAGATTGATACACTAGCAGCAACAACAGGCTCTAATGTAACAACAATTGTGAGAACCGAGAAGGACTGGGTAGTAGTCAGTTTTGTTGTGCACAGAGTCCTAAGAGTCAGAATCAACTGGATAGCATTTAACAATAACAACATAATCAAAATTGTGTATAATAGTAAGGAGCTTGTAGTACATTCTATTATCTCAAGTGACTTGCTAACGTCTATTTCACACACAAAATAACTGGCTTGTACTTAGTTTACTGCCCTCAGCAAACTAATTCCAATCCTACTCATCTGTTCTTGTGCTAAACTGGTTAGTTTCCTCACTCAGAAACTGACATCCCAACTGCTTGATTTATACCCTTTGACCCAGAAAACATCCTAAAACAAGTTAAAGAAAATATTTTTAGTGCTGGAGTACAGTAAGTTGGTGTGAATTTAGTTTTTTTCTAAGGTTACATATCTGAATAGTGTGAGATAGAATCTGATGCCAGTAGGGCTGGAAGGAACCTTATAGATAATGTGATGCAAACATGGCCTCACAGCTAGTTAGTAAAATACCCCAGGAGAGAATCCAATAATTGTATTTTCACCAAAAACATTGGCAAACATTTAAAAGTCTGGCAATACCAGGATAAGGCACAGCAGGAGACAACATCCATTCACTCTAGGTGGTAGTGTGAACTGACGTATGACTGACAATCAATTTGGCAGTATCTTGTAAAGTAGAATACACACATATTTTATGATCCAACAAGTTGACATTATGTGTACACCATAGAAAAACTCGTGCATGTTTTATGCCAGGAGTCATAAACCAAAATGTTCATAAAAGCATTGTTTGTAATAGAAAAAAAAAAGAAAACTATTCACATATTCACCAACAGAGTAAATGAATAATGCAATGTAATACATTCATGCAAGGTCAATGGTTCAAGCTCACCAGCTGCTCCCCGGAAACCCTATACAGGGTTGCTATGAATTGGAACTGACTCAACCGCACCTAACAAAAACAAAGCATGTGATTCTACCTCATAGTCATAGGAAGAGAAAAATTAACACTGATAACTTTTTATTTCAATGTACCCTTTGAATTACAAATAAGATATTATTTTCCATGCATCAAGTTAACAAAATTGAGAAAAACTAAGAGTCCTGATATGGCACAGTAGGATAAGCAATGCACTGCTGACCGCAGGGTCAGTGGTTCAAACCCACGAACTGCTTTTTGGAAAGCCTATTCAGGGCCACTATGGGTCAGAACTGATTCCACGGCACTCCACACCAACATCAGTAATGTTCAGTACAGGCAGTGGTAAGGAGAAGAAGGCATAAACTTCTTGGAAAATAAGAGGTGAGTATCCAAAATGTACAAACTCTTGTAAACCAGATTTCTCAGTTTGGAAATCAATCCCACAAAATCAAAAGAAGCATTATGTAAGGATACACATTGTTGTCAGCTGCCACAGAGAGTCTGTTCCGACTTGAGGCAGCCCCTCTCTGGGTGCTGAGTAGAACTGCTCCATACGGTCTTCAAGGATGTGACCTTGTGGAAGTAGATTATCAGGCATATATTCCAAGACATGTCTGGGTAGGTAGGTTTGAAAGTCTAAATTTTTGTGAGGAAGTGAATAAACACTTGTACTACCCAGTGACTCCTTCCAAAGGATGTATAATATGGGAATTTTTATAGTTCCTTTATTATAAATTTGAAACAGCTTTTGAGTGCCTTAGGAGTAGTATGTAGTAATAGATGATGGTTCATACATGTTGTTGTTGTTTTTTAAGTGTTGCTGAGTTGCTAACTCATAGCGAACCTATATAGGGTTTCTGAGAAGCAACTGGTGGGTTTGAACCACTGGCCTTGTGTTTAACAGTACAGTGCTTATCCTACAGTGTCACACCTGGACTCTCTCTCTATATATATATACTATGAAATATTCTGAAAATATTTTTGAGTGAGTATAATTATACTATGTGTATTTATTGGGCCAAATGGCCATGATGTATTATTTAGGGATAATAGCAAATTGCAGAATAATCTGTTTAGCTGGATCCCCTTTATAAACACACACAGACAAAGCACATATGTTTTCATGTGAGTGGATAAATACAGAAATATGTGACAGAAAAAACATAAACATTTAACATGAGTTAACTCAAGGGGATGTGGTTGAACCAGAAGAGTTCAGAATATCACCTTCTTATTTGTGTATTTTTATTTTTGGTCTGTAAAAATTAATCATTGGGAAGTAAAACAAATCCAATATTCAAAGCAAACTCAAAGATATTATTTGGTATCTATTACAAGCGTCTATAACTGTATTGTTGATCATTCAGTATACTAATAATATATTTTAAGGGTAATTTTCCTTTTTTAATTGATCCTTAATCTTTAGTTGGTAACAAGACCCTTTCAAGTCAGTTTTCCTTTGCTACCAACATTTGCTCTCCAGCTGAGCTTGATGCTGCATTTTTTTCTGTTTTACGTTTACCCACAGCCTCTTTTTCTGCTAGATCTCCAATACTCAATGGGCACACAGATGACTTAACAAGTGAAAGACCCTTAGGTTTATAGTTTTGTCCTCCACTAAGCTACTACCTACTTTTATCTTTGTTTCTTTCAATCCTTATATAGAAATATGTACATCTACTTTAAAAACTGAAACAAAAGTTAAAATAATAACTGCTTTAATCTCAAACTTTTACTTATTTTTTTTGCTCTTATTTGTTTATTTTTTAAATGTTTTATTGTGAATTATGTGATAGTTTACATGGGAGAACATTAGCTTTACATTCATTCTATCGTATATCATCTCATTGCCATGGTTACAATCCCCTCCATGCATTATCAACCAACTAAAGGGTATACCCTGCAAGCCTGCCCCCCAGACCC
>NW_006408530.1:10016302-10030933 GCF_000296735.1 Chrysochloris asiatica
TGTGCATACATCATTCTTTACCTCTATATAGAATTTAACCACAATGAGCTTGTCTAAAAGGACCTGACACCAAACTGCTTTAATCTAAGTTCAGAATAGAAGTTCAGAAGAACATTTGTTCCTCTACAGCCAATTTACATGAGCACCACACTCCCTACCTTCCCTGGTTAGTCTAATTTAGCCCTAAATCTTCTAATCCTCTTGGAAATTGAAAAATATGTGTAAAGCTATGATTGTTATAGGATCAAAATTTAGTAAAATACAAAAAATGTCTAAAATGAATTAACATTGCACATACCTGGGCATTCTGCTGGTTTGGATAGATCTAAAAATAAAGTCATGCTAAATTCATAATTCTTACATTTCTTCCAGAAAATTTATTTTTGCCTCCTTTTCAGCCAGATTGTGTTATATTGTTTTCACTAAAATTTGCATACAGTTTGTTTTCAATGAGAGACTATCCTGTTTAAAATAAGTTTTCTTGAAATATTGCTTGTTGTTCTTTGTCGTTAAGGACTGTTGAGTTGATTCAGACTCATAGAAAATCTTTATACAGTTTCTGAGGAGTGGCTGGTAAGTCTGAACCATTGACCTTATAGTTCAAACCAACCTTGCATTCCAGTGCTTATCCTAAAACATCACACTAGGATAGCTTTATATTAATTTCACTTTAGAGAAATTTTACTCTGCTGAGATGATAGCAACTGACTGTCCAATTTAACCAAGAATTTAAAATATATTCAAACATTGCAATGGAGTTATATATGATAAATTATGATTTCAGAAAATATTATAAACATTGATATTTCATCATATAAATCAGTGCAGCTTACATTATATAGGCAGTCCCCATGCTATGGATAGAATCTGATCCTGTGTCTTTAAGAATTTATAAGTCTGTTGGAACAGGTGCATATGGTCCTTATTTAGCCTTTTCAATGATTTAAAAGCTTCACATATAGGAAGTGAAGATGATTGTGATGAAGAATTTGTTTTAAGTTGGGGTTTGATCTAATTGTTTCACAGTGAGGGCAAATTTTGTTGTTGATAAGTGTTGTCAAGTCCGTTCCAACTCATAGTGATCTGCTATAGGGTTTCCAAGGAGTGGCTGATGGGTTTGAACCACAGGCTTTACAGTTAACAGTACAGTGTGAGGGCAAATTTACATAAACATAAAATGAATTTTGAGCCAAAACAGCACTGCCCTGCTCAAAAATGGTGACAGACTTCTCAAAGATTTAGTCAAGCAAGTTGCTTTGAATCTGTGTAGCTTTCCACAGCTCTACCAATAATACAACTCATATATAAGGTTTTAGATTTCAAAACTAAAAGGCTCACTATGTCTCTCCCAAGATTTCTACTCTAGGACTTCAAATCTTAATTTTTTTCCATTTCAATTAATATGGTTAATCACCCTAAACATAGGTCTATTCCTCTCACTTGGTTGGCCATGACTGAACCAGATCGAAACTCTTTGAAGTCTTGCTTAAAGGGCAAGTTGTTATTGTCTGTAAATTGGATATTCATAACCTTGGAACTGCCTGTATTACAAAATATTTTAACTTCTTAATGTAAATCATTATCAAATATGAATCTCAAACCATTTTATTGATTACTGTTGTTGTTGTTAGGTGCCATTGAGTTGGTTCTGACTCATAATGACCCTAAACACAACAGAACGGAACACTGTCTGGTGTTACATCATCTCACAATTGTTGTATTTGAGCTCTTGGTTGCTGACACTCTGTCAATCCATTTCCTTGGGGATCTTTTTCTTTTTTGTTGACCCTTTACTTTTCCAAGCATGATATCCCTTCTCCAGGGACTGGTCCCTCCTAACAACATGTCCAAAGTACCAGAGACAAAGTCTTGCCATCCTCACTTCTAAAGAGCATTCTGGCTGTACTTCTTCCAATACAGACTTGTTTCATCTTCTGGTAGTCCATGATACTTTGAGCATTCTTCACCAGCACCATAATTCAAATGCCTTATTCATGTCTAACTTTGACATGCATGTGAGGTGATTGAAAATTCCATGGTTTAAGGATTAAGCACACTGTCATCCTCAAACTGATCTCTTAGCTCTTTAACACTTTAACGAGGTCTTGTGCAGCAGATTTTTCTAATGCAATATGTCATTTAATTTCTTGACTACTGCTTCTACGAGTACTGATTGTGTATTTAAGCAAAATTAAATCTTTATTGACTTCAATATATTTTCCATTTACCATGATGTTATTTATTGGATAAGTTGTAAGGATTTTTGTTTTCTTTACATTGTGGTACAATCCATACTGAAGGTTATAGTTTTTGATTTTCATTCAGTAAGTATTCAAGTCGTCTTTTTTCCAATAAATATAATTGTATCTTTACCTAAGCCCTGATACCATGTTTTTATTTATATAATCCAGTTTTTCAGATTGTTTGTTCAGTATGCAGACTGAATAAATAAGATGAAAGAATACAACTCTGACTGACTCACACCTTTCTTGAAATAAACCACTCAGTGTTTCCTTATTCTGCCTCTTGGACATTGTACAGCTTCCTCATGAGTACAATAAGGTACTCTGGAATGTCCATTATTCTCAATGTTATCCTTACTTTATTATGATCTGCACAGTCAAATGCCTTTGCAAAATCAATAAAACACAAGTAAACATCTTTCTGGTACTCTCTGCTGTCAGCCAAGATCCATGTGATGTCAACAATGATATCTCTAGTTCTATGTCCTGTTTTGAATGTAGGATGAATTATCAGTAGTTCCCTATCAATAAACTGCTATAACAGTTTTTAAATTGTCTTTAGCAAAGTTTTACTTGCATGTGATATTAACAATCTCATTCAGTGAATATTGCATTCCCTTGGGTCACATTTCTTCATAATATGCACATATATGGGTCTCATCCAATTGATTGGCCAGGTAGATGTTTTCCAATCTGCTTGGCACAGATGAATGAGTGCCTTTAGTGCTGCATCAGTTTGTAGAAACACTTACATTTGTATTCTGTCAATTCATAGAGTCTTATTTTTTGCCAATGCCTTCAGTGTTGCTTGGACTTCTTCATTCATTACCATCAGTTCTTGATCATATGTTACCTCTTGAAGTGGTTGAATATCAACCAATTCTTTTTGGTACAGTGGCTCTCTGTACACCTTCCATTTTCTTTTGATGCTTTCTGTGTCATTCCATATTTTGCCCATAGAATCCTTCAATACAGAAACCCTAGGCTTGAATAATTTTCTTTAGTTCTTTAAGCATGAGAAATGCTGACTATGGTTTTCCTTTTTTGTTTACTAACTCCTGGTCTTTGCCCATTTTGTTATAATATTTTACAGTCTTCTCAAGCTGACCTTTGACATTTTCTATTAAGCTCTTTTACCTCTTCATTTATTCTGTTTGCTTTATCCTGTCTATGCTAGAGAGCACGTTTCAGAGTCGCTTCTTAAATCCATTTTGGTCTTTTCTTTCTTTTTTGTTTTCTGACTGACCTTTTGTTTTCTTCTTGCATGATATTGTTGATGTCATCCCACAAGTCTTCTGGTCTTTAGTTACTAGTGTCTAATGCATCAAATCTGTTCTTGAGATAGACTCTAAATTTATGTGGTATAAACTCAAGGTAATACTTTGGCTCTTATGAACTTGTATTATTTTGTTCAGCTTCAGCCTGAACTTGTATATGAGCAATTGATGGTTTGTTCCACAGTAGGCCTCTGGCCTTGTATTAGCTGATGTTATTCTGGCGCAGTTGGTTAATGCGCTGGACTGCAAAGTTGGATTCAACTGCAAAGTTGGTGGTTCAAGCTCACCAGCAACCCTATATAGGGTCATTATGAGTTGGAACTGACTCAGCAGCACTTAACAACAACAACATTGAGTTTCTCCATCATCTTTTCCCACAGATATAATCAACTGGATTCCTGTGTACTCCATCTGGTGAGGTCCATGTGTATGGTTGTCTATTATATTGTTGGAAAAGGTAAAATTGTAATGATTTGCAAAATTCTAACGTGTGGTCTCCAGGATCACTTCTATCACCAAGGCCATATTTTCTCATTACTGATCCTTCCTTTTTTTTTTTCTAACTTTGACATTGAAATCACCAGTAATTATCAATTCATCTTGAATGCATATTTGATCCATTTCAAACTAAAACAGTTGATGTAACTCTTTAATTTCAGTATCATTGGCTTTAGTTGTTGGTGAGTAAATTTGGATAGTAGTGGTATTCACTGGTCTTCCTTGTAGTGATAATGCATGTGTGCTGTCTACTATTCCAACTCAGTGACCCTGTATAGGGTTTCTGAGGCAGTAAATATTCACAGGAGCAAAAAAGCCTTTTTTCCCCTGACAGAGTGTCTGGTATACTCAAACTTAAGACTTTGCAGCTAGCAGCCCAACGAATACTGACTACACCTCTGGTACTCTGGCTTTCCTTGTAGGAGTAGCGATATTATTGTATCACAGTCAACACTGTACTACAACATAGATCTTCAGATGTTCTTTTTGATAATGAATATGATGACATTCCTATTCAATTTGACATTTCTGACATAGTAATCCATATGGTTGTCTAATTCAATTTGCCAATACCAGTCCATTTCAACTCACTAATATCTAGGATATTGATCTTTATACATTCCATTTCATTTTTAACAACTTCCAATTTTCCTAGTTTCATACTTCATACATTCCCTGTTATGATTATTAATGAGTGTTTGCAGCTGTTTCTCCTAATTTTGAGTTGTGTCCCACCAATAAATGAAGGCCCCAAAAGCTTTAGTCCATTCCCATCATCCTGGTCAACTCTACTTTGAGGAGGAAGCTCTTCCCCAGTTATATTTTGAGTGCCTTCCAACGTGAGGGCTCATCTTCTGGCACTATATCTGACAATGTTCTACTATTATTCATAAAGCTTTCATGACTAACCATTCAGAAGTGGTCTCTCCATTTTCCTAGTCTGTCTTAATCTGGAAGATCCACTGAAATCTATCCAGACTCTGTCAGTGTTTAAAATACTGTTGGTATAACTTGCAGCATCATAGCCATATACAAGCCACCCTAGTATGGCAAACTGACAGATGAGTGGTAGTTATTGCTTATAATACTGTCTAAATTCAAATAGTAACATAAGGAATCAGTATCCATTTTCTCACACCAAACACAAAAATAACTCAAAATGGGTCATAGACCAAAACGTAAAAGCAAAGATTATATAACATTTGAGGAAAATATAGGAGTAAATCTCTGTGCCTTTGCATTAAGCAAGTCTTCATAACCTTGTTACCTAAACCAAAAACAACAAAGAGAAATAGATAAATTGGATTTTGTCTCATTTAAAAGTGTGTACTTCTTTGCATGCCATCAAGAAAGTGAAGTAACAGCTCACAGAATGGGGGGAAGTATTATATCAGAATTTTTTATCCAGAATGTATAAGTGCTGTTGAGTCAGTTGACACTCATAGCCACAATGTATAGGGTTTCCCAGGAGTAGATGGTGGGTTTGAACTGCCAACCTTGCATTTCAAACTGACCTTGCAGTCCAGTGCTTAGCCTACAGCACAACACCAGGGCTCCAAGGTACTCTTAAAATTCAGCTACAGAAAGACTAAAAATGGGCAAAAACCTGAATAAACATTTCTCTAAAGATTTATATACAAATGGTATCAAGCATATGAAAAGATGGTCAACATCATTAGCCATCAATAAAGTGCAAATCAAAACCACAATGTGTATTGTTTTACCCCTATTAGGACAGTTATAATTAAAAAGAGAAAATAACAAACATTGGCAAGGATACAGAGAAATTGGAACCCTTGTATACTGTTAACAGAAATATAAAATGATGCAGTCATTTTGGAAAACAATCTGGCATTCCTCCAAAAGTTAAACATAGTATTGCCATATGACATGAGAAATAAAAACATATGTCCACACAAAAACATGCACATGAATGTTCATAACAGCATTATTTATAATCGTCAGAAATGGAAGCAACGCAAATGTTCATCAACTTATTAATGGATATATAGAAAGTCTTTCAGCGATAAAAAGGATACATACTGATACATTCTAAAGTATGGCTGAACCTCAAAAACATAACGCTAAGTGAAAGAATCCGTATCAAGCTTTCTTTTTTACATCTACAACATCTACAATATAGAGGAGGGGTGTCTGCCTCAAGCTCTAGTGTATTCCTTTCCCCTTGGATGTATTGAAATCTCAGTGTCTCAACAACTTAGCTACTTCCTGCCCAACCCACCCCCATCAACATATTCCTTATGGGATTTCTCTCTTCTCCAAGCTGTTGACCCCTTTATTTATTACAATCTTGTTATAATTTCCATGACTTTAATTGGCTATTTCTTTCTACTTTTATGCACTTTTCTAAAAAGTGTGAGGTTTAAATGGTCTAAATTGCTCTGACCACCATTACTGAACACTTCTCATCTCATATTATCTTAAAATTTAAACCAACTAAAGATCACTTTTCTGAATTTTTGAAGTGAATTAGCTATTTGTGTTCCTTTCTCTTGATCAAAGCAACTACAGATGCTTGTAAACACATACTATCCTCTAATATAGTGATGCTTCCCCAGATTCTCTAATGAACCACACCTTGTCTCACCTCAGGACCTTTATCTAGAACTTCCTCTCCACCTTATCCAATCATTCTTCAAGATTCTACTCTTTGTTCAGGTGTTAGTCAGGACCCTAAAACCCTGTGATAAATGAATGACTGGATGGGGATTAAAATATAAACCATAAATAGCTTTTTCTGAATTTATGAAATTCAGATGGGTCACATCAGATATCTCATGTGTTAAGGACTTCTGTGGGCTTCAATACATGGTCACAACTTTTTAAGACAGTAATCACCTCCGTACAGTGTCTCCTAGAGTTTGGAGAGTGAAAGCAAACTACTGGTGGTGTCCATTCAGGATGATTTCAAACACATGTAGCAAACTTTTATTGATAGTTAATTATGTCACATCCAATTTTTTTTTTTTTTTTTTTTTGGTCCCAGAACTCCAGTTACCTTTGGAAGAATTACTTCTCTCATTGTATATTGTTCTTAGTTGAACATTCAAGGTACCCTGCCATCATTATTCAAAGACTGGACACATGCTAACCATAAAGTCAGAGATTCAAATCTACCAGTTACTTCTCACTACGAGTCAGAACCCACTCGATGGCACTTAACAACTGAAAGGTGGTATATACACTTTACACAATACCATTAGCTTAAGATTTCCAAGGAAACCACATGGAGCAGTTCTGATCTATAACACACAGAGTCGCTATGAGTAGAAATGTACTCCACATGAACAAGTTTTGTTTGGTTTTGAGTTTGATATGGAAGATATCCAGAACATGTTTTGAAAATGATGTTAGAGGAACACAGCCCAAGACAAAGTACCTTGGCAGTGACCACTTTATTGGACAGTCCAGCCCACTGCCCATCATGCTCCATGACCAAATCTTCCTTCTTTCTAGTCTCCCATCAAAGAAAATCTCAGCTTCTTTTATTAAAGTGTGTTTCCTACTTCCTTACATCTCCTTCCTGATGATATTCTTTGAAGTCCTCAGATTGATTTAATCTAAGTAGACACCATAGGCTGATTTTGCATGGTTAACACAGCAGGCACTCCAGAAGTCATTAAAAACAATTAAAAAAAAAAAAAAGCAGTCTTTCCAGGCTGTTTATTTTTCATGTAGAAATTAGTCAGAGAAAAATTACTTAAAATATTTTTTGTGTACACAACAAGGCCACCCTGCTACGCTAGATGAATTCCATCATCCAGAAATAGCTCAACTACATCCTGGTCATTGTGAAACCCTCAAGCTCATTTCAAGACAGACACTGAGCTTTAAATCCAAAGACGTTTTAGACGTGCAGGCTCAATCTTTTTCAGATTACAAAAGACACTTCTGAAGGTGACTATTCTCTGCTCTCTACAATCTGAGTATATAATTTCTTTACATTCCTTCTGCTTTCACTTCCTTTTGGCCTGTTTTTATGGTTTTGTTTTCCTTAGTCTCCTTCTTATATGTGATGATGATATAAAAAATTACACTATGATGTGAATCCAAATAATGTTGTCTTTTGTTTTAATTAACCAATACTTTGTTCTCATTTATATTCTTCTGCAGTTTTTAGCTGCGTTTCATCAGAGACATTCTACTAGAATATTCAATACTGATAATGCTGTCAATCTTACTTTCAAAGTTGAGGCTGTTCCTGTGGGTTGTGCTTGGCATGATTTGGATTCTATTTAATCACTTTGGCTTCTACCAACATTTGGAAGCAAAGAAAACCAGCAATCAGCCTGCCATAAATTTGCCATTGGATCACATGCTGCTGCAAAAACAACCATATAAATTTGCTGAGGAAAGACAAATTCGCAGCAGACAGATTATAGTAGCCTGGTCTCCATGCATTAGCTAGACACCAGGGAAAAGAAAGCCTGAGGCAGGAACACAAAATGAGGAAAGTGCCAAAGAGAGGGCCCTGAGTTACCTCTCTCACAGATTAGGATCATCTTTCTGCCAACAATAAAGAATGGAAGGCAGTTTACAAGATGAAAACAGTACTAGACTTGGAGTTATAAAGACTGGCTTGGAGACCAAATCCTGCTATTGAATAATTATGTGGGTTCTGTTAAGGCATGCAATCTCTCTGAGCATCAGCTTATGTCTCTGCAAATGGGAATAGCAACTATTGCCATGAATAACACAAAGCAAATTGTGGAGGTCAAATATAAAAATGTTTATGAGAATTGTCTGATGAAATATAAATACATATGGATAAAAATGGTCTAATCAATTATTATCTTATAAAGTTATTAATAAGAAGAGTAAACAGCTTGCCCCAAGTTGGGCTGGCAGCTATTAGCACTTGAACAGTATAAGCATAAAGATAAATTGTGGCATCTGAACCTCAGAGGAACTTTTCATGCTTTCATTTCCAACTAAGATGACTTCATGATGAATTATTACTGAAGAGCTTCTGAGGAAAAATGTGAAAAAGATTATCCATGGGAGAGATTGAAATGGAATAAACTGATTTTAACATATAAAATGGTTATTTTATGTAATAAAAAATCTTTTTAATCCCTTCCCTAGGTGATTACTATATTCTGCTTCTCAAAGTGATCCATTTACTTTTTGCCTTTTAATAATGCTGCCTGTTTCCTGAATAATTTTATAATACCAGGAAGGCAAAGTAGAAAATCAATAAAGATATTTATAGAATCCAAGCATGGCTGCTAATAAAATGAGGGAATAAATAAGCAAGGTTAAAACAATAGGATGTGTACTGTTCCCAAAAGATCCTTGTATACTCAAGCCAGAGGACAGGTAGGAACAGAACCAGACAATAAAAGCAAACAGAACCAAGTCTGCATAATAACTTTGCTAGAGTCTCCTGAAATCGCAGTGAGATGAATCACAATAGTGTACATCAAATTGTCTCAAGTCGTTTCAAAATTAAGTTGATGTTAAAGTAAATTGTTACATGTTGTGTATGTGAGTGTGTGTATGTAATGCTTCTAGTCTCTCATTAGGGAGTCATGAATTCATGTTTTGTTTTTAATATCAACTGTAGTACTTTTCTGGTATGGCCAATTCCATCACACTCTTAAATTATAAGCAAATACTCAATAAGAAAAGACTTCTGAAACTCAAACCTTCTTATTGTTCATAAAGCAGTGCTTACTTCAACCTACTTTGGTGTTGATGGCTAACTTTCTTTGGTTAGCAATTCCATCTTTTATACATTCAAACCTTCAGTACCCTAACATTTATAAATCCCTTGTAAAAAGAATGTGACTTTAAAAAACAAAAATCCATTTTTATAATTTTTGTTGCTGTTAAGTGCCATCCAGTAGGTTCCAACTCATAGCAACCCGGGATGAGGTTTCCAAGGAGCAGCTGATAGGTTTGAACAGCTGACCTTGTGGTTTGCAGTCCAGTGCTGATCCTACAGCACCACACCAGGAGTCCAGTCTTATCATTAGAGCATTTAATCCATTTATGATGGTGGTGGTTATGTGCTACTGGCTTGATTCAGACTCATAGCAACCCTCTATAGGGTTTCCATGGTGAACTAAGGTGCGCCTGACCCAAGCCATGGTGTTTTCAGTAACCTCATATGCATTCGACAGCTGGACAATGGATAAGGAAGACTGTAGAAGAATTAATGCTTTTGAGAAATGGTGTTGAAGGAGAATATTGAAAGTTCCATGGGCTGCCAAAAGAACCAACAGGTCTGTGTTGGAAGAAGTGCAGCCAGAGTGCTCCTTGGAGGCCAGGATGGCCAAACTTCGTCTCTCATACTTCAGACATATTGTCAGGAGGGACCAGTCGCTGGAGAAGGATATCATGTTTGGTAAGGTGGAGGGTCAGAGAAAAAGAGGAAGACCCCCAGCAAGATGGATTGGCAAAGTGGCAGCATCAATGGGCTCAAGCATGGCAACAACTGTGAGGTTGGCCCAGGACCAGGCTGTGTTTCATTCTGTTGTGCATAGTGTCACTATGAGTCGGTACCAACTCAGTGGCACCTAACAACAACAACAATTCTTTACAGGAGCAGAAAAGCCTCTTCTTTCTTGTGCAGAGTGATGATAGGCTCCAACTGCTGATCTTGCAGTTAGCTGTAATCCACTGTTACCAGGGATTCTTCATCTGTTTAGGTTTCATGTAAATTCTATTTTTTTAATATGTTGAGATAATTATAGATTAGTAAGGAATTTCAAAGAGAACACATCATGAACCCTCATAACCTTTATTTATTTTCCCCAATAGTTATATCTTATGTAATTATAGCACAATATCAAACCTAGGAACTTGCATTGATATAATGTGTATGCATAGTATAACATTTCATGAGATATATAGATTTCTGTCACTTCTACCACAATCAAAGCACAGAAATAGTCCATCATCACACAGATTTCACTCATTTCATCCTTTTAGTCACACTCATCCTCTCTTCCCATCATCTATAAGCTCTGACAACCCTAATCTCTTTTCCATCTTTATAATATTGTCATTGTGAAAAATTTATATGAATGCAATCATACACTAAGCAACTTTTTTCTCGTAAGCATAATACCCTTGAGATCTACCCAAGTTGCTGTTTGTATTAATATTTGATTCTTTTTTATTGTTGAGCAGAATTTCATGGTATACATGTGCCACAGTTTGTTTAAACATTCACCTATGGAGGGAATATGCAAACGATCATGCTATAAAGAATCAGATATATATTTTTGTTGTGGTTTATGAACATATATTTTTAATTTGGGAGGTCTGGTGTGGTGCTGTGGGTTAATGCACCAGACTGCAAGGTCGGCAGTTCAAGCTCACCAGCTGCTCCTGAGAAACCCTATACATGGTCGCTATGGGTTGGAATCTACTTGACGGCACTTAACAACAACAACATTTTTATTTTTAGGGGAGGTGTGATAAATTGCTGAATTTATTGGTACGTCTGTTTAATTCTTCAAAAAAACTGAAAAATTCTTTTTCGAAGTGGCTATACCATATATGAGAGGTCTTGATTCTCTACATATTCATCTGCATTTAGTGGTGTAATTATTTTTAAATTTTACCTGTTTTAATTGGTGTGTGTCAAACTCATCTGTCAGTTTGTTGTATGGTGTTGGCTTCCATGTTACTGTGATACTGAAAGACATGCCACTGATAAAGCAAATACCAACAGGGTCCCAATAGTTGACAGATTTCAGCAGGGCATCCAGACTAAAAATAGACTAGGAAGAAGAAATAAGCTATCCATTTCTGAGGTATTGGCCATTGAGAACCTTATGAATAGCAGAACATTGTCTGATATAATGCCATAAAATGAGGTTGTCAGGTTGGAAAGCACACAAATGCAACTGGTGAAGAGATGCCTGCTCAGAGTACAGTCTACCTTAATGACTAATGGATGAAGCAAAGATTTCAGCTTCTTAATTTGATGGTGGAGCATGACTCAAAATGAGAACAAGCAGCTGCAAATATTCATTAATAATCAGAACATGGAACATATGAAGTATGAATTTAGGAAAACTGGAAGTTGTCAAAAATGAAATGAAACACATAAAAATCGGTATCTTAGGCATTATTGAACCAAAATGGACAGGAATTGGCCATATTGAATCAGATAATCATATGGTTTACAATACGTGGATAGAAAATTTCAAGAGAAATAATGTCATATTCATCAACAGAAAGAACATTTCATGATCTATCTTGAAGTATGATGCTATCTGTGATAGGTTAATATCTACATGCATACAGGGAGATCAGTTAATATAACCATTATTCAAATTATACAACAATTACCAAAGCCAATGATGAATAAATTGAAGATTTTTACCAACTTATTCAGTTTGAAAAGGATCAAACATGCAAATAGATGTATTGATAATTAATTAACTGATCAATAAAATTTGAAAACTGGAAACATAGAGGAGAAGTTGGAAAATGTGGCCTTGGGTATAGAAATGACACTAGAGATCTCACGATAAAATTTTGCAAGACCAATGACTTCTTCATTGCAAATAGCTTTCTTTAAACAACATAAACAATGACCATAGACATGGATCTACAGGATGGAATACATAGGAATCAAATTGACTACATCTGAGGAAAGAGACAAAGAAGAAGTTCAATGCATCGAGTCAAAACAAGGCCAAGGGTCCACTGTGGAACAAACCATCAATTGTTGTTAAGTCAGCTTCGACTCATAGTGACCTTGTATAGGGTTTCTAAGGAGCGGCTAGTGAGCTTGAGACACTGACCTAGTGGTTTAGACTGACCTTGCAGTCCAACGCAGAGTCCTTAGCCCACAACGCTACACCACGGCTCCAAAACCATCAATTGCTAATATGTAAATTCAGGTTAAAACTAAAGGAAATTAAATCAAGTCCACAAGAGCCATGTATGACCTTCAGTATAACCCACCTGAATTTAGAGACCTTCTCAAGAACAGATTTGGTGCATTGAACCCTAATGGCCAAAGATGAAAAGAGTTGTGTGATGATATCAAGAACATCATGTGTAAAGACAGAATAACGTCATTACAAAGACAGGAAAGAAAGAAAGGACCAAAGAAATGCTCAGAAGTGACTCCGAAACTTGCTATTGGATGTAGAGTAGCGAAAGCAAAATGGAAGAAATGATGACATAAAAGAGTTAAACCGAAAATGTCAAAAGGTAGTTTGAGAAGACTAAGTAAAGTATTATAATGAAATGTATCTGTAGTTATAAAACCAAAAGTAAAGAACCTGACCAGCATTTCTCAAGCTCAAAGAACTAAAGAAAATTGTCAGTCCTCAAGTTGTAGTACTGAAGGATTCTATGGGAAAATTTTTGAAATATGCAGAGATAATCAAAAGAAGATGAAAGGAATACATAGAGTCACTGTACCAAAAAGAATTGGTTGACATTCAACCATTTCAAGAGTAGCATATGATCAACTACGAATGGTGCTGCACTGAAAGCATTAGCTCATTCTTGGCCTCCTTTCTAGTTCTATTTCACAAAAGAAAACATCTAATAGGAAGATAAAATCACTCTTTGGAGAATGGCACAAAAACCCAAAGGCCAAAGATAACAGATCCTTCATAGGAAGAAGCTAGGGATATCTTATGTGTGTGGAAGCAACTGTGGCCACAGTTTTGAAAGTTTCTATTTTTTTTGTCAGAATTCTCAATTTTGTCTCATTTATCACTCAAACAATAAAAAGTAAAGTTATAGTTATGGTATGTTTTTAATAACTCAAATAATGAGAACACTGAACTTCTATTCTATTGTCTGGTATTTCCAATCATTCCCATTCTTGTTACCTTATATATACGAATAGTTTTGATTATGTGCCAGACATTGTATTTGTAATAATGTTTGTATCAATACATTGAAGCCTAGCATGGTGCTATCTTCCATCAAGGAGTGTTTGTGTTCATTTCTACCAGGTACACATGAGCCCCTGTAATCCAGGATCACCCCAGTTTAACTATATGAATGAAGTGGAATCTAAAGTGAACTGGAGTCCAGGTGTGGCGCTGTGGGTTAATGCGCTGGACTACAGAGTCAGCTTGAACCAAAGGTCAAGCTCACCAGCCACCTCGGAAACCATATTCAGGGTTGCTATGGGTTGGACCCAACTCAATGGCACTTAACAACAACAACAACAAAGTGAACTGCAGTTGCTGTAAGACTCTATTTACTTTTTGTTTACCTTTTCTTCTAGGAGCAGTCCTTCAGGTTTCCAAACCATAATAAAGTAAAATCCACTGAGAACTTCCCCCTGACAGACACTGGACTTTAATTCAGATTTGTCAAAATTGCTGTTTGGCTTCTCAGCCTCCCAGTTGAACAAGCAAAAATGGCTGTAAATACTATACTCTATCTCTCAATCTGTTTTTGTTTTCCTCTATTTTTTAACCTAAAGCTCCATATCATCAGTCAAAACAAGGCCAGGGGCAGACTGTGGAACAGACCATCAATGACTCATATTCAAATTCAAACTGAAGCTGAAGAAAATGAAAACAAGTCCATGAGAGCCAGAATATGACCTTGAATATATCCCACCTGAATTTAGAGATCATCTGAAGAACAGATTTGAT
>NW_006408530.1:10032378-10035167 GCF_000296735.1 Chrysochloris asiatica
TAAAGTGTTGAAGAGCAACGATGTCAGCTTGAGGACTAAGGTGTGCCTGACCCAAGCCATGGTATTTTTAGTAACCTCATATGCATGCAAAAGCTGGACAGTGAATAAGGAAAACCGTACAAGAACTGATGCTTTTGAGTTATTGTGTTGGAGGAGAATATTGAAAGTGCCACGGGCTGCCAAAGGAACCAATAGATCCATTTTGGAAGAAGTGCAGCCAGAGTGCTCCTTGGAGGCCAGGATAGCCAAACTTCTTCTCTCATATTTTGGACATATTGTCAGGAGTCACCAGTCACTGGAGAAGGATATCATATTTGGTAAGGTGGAGGGTCAGAGAAAAAGAGTAAGACCCCCAGTGAGATGGATTGGCCAAGTGGCAGCATCGATGGACTCAAGTATGGCAACATTAGTGAGGTTGGCCCAGGATCGGGCAGTGTTTCCTTCTGCTGTGCATAAGGTCACTATGGTCAGTACCATCTTGATGGCACTTAACAACAACAAGAACAGCTGATAGTCTTATTGCCAACTTACTTTTAGAACTTCCAAGGTGTTGACTTCTCTCTCCCTTTACCAACCAGAATCCATATTTGACACTTTCTTGTGCTGTATACAGATGTTAAGGCAGCGCTTCAAGTTCCCTAATGTGATATTCTATGAACGGCTTCCTACTCTTTACCCCTAGGCTTTTTCCCCATCACTCACCCTTACTTCCCTATGGGTAGACGGTTGAGTTAATGTGATGTGAATTTTGTGAGCTCTGTTCTGAGTCGATCTCCCTTGCCAAGATACCTGCCTGTACAGCTAAGACCCTGCAGTCTGCTTTCAGCCATGTGGAAGAGGAATGCCTGAAAGTTTGAGTGCTAGATTAAATCTACTGTGGAAGGTAGAGAAGACGTTAGATGTCCATTTGCCATTTGGCCACATGTTAAACTGTATTATGCTATGTCGCTTATAATGGTAATAAAACAGTATTTTGGTCTACCTATGTTTTAGTCTGGTTTTATTTTTTGTACATTCCAAAATCAGGAGTGGAGAAAAGAGGTGTAAATTATTTATTTTGTTAGAAGACCCCAAATCACCATTCACAGAAAAATAAGTAAATAAACAACATATGCTACAACTCATTGAACCTCTTTATCCTAATCTTCATAAGTGTCATCACGGCAGGGTCACACCTACAGCTTGAAGCTATAATGGTGATGCATGGGCTTTTTTTTCTTTCCTGTTGTCATTTTCCATTTGCAGCTCGAGAGTAATGGCATGTTTAGAGTCAGTGAAAACTGAAAACAAGGCACGGGAAGAAATTTTCTCAAAGACACAGAAAATAGAGAAAAAGAAACTGAACAATCTATATAGTCTATCTGCAACTTTAATATCAAAGTTCACCTCTACTGAACAAGACAGTCACTTTATTACCTAGAAGTTACCTTTTTACCGTTTGTGGGGTTTTAAAAATTTAGTAAGACAAAGCCACTAATTGAAACCTCATGTCATCTAAGCCAAGTGAAAAAAGTTCTATCTTACAGCAAAAAACCTTGACAATTGTTAGAACTGGATGTCCAAATCCACAAACTATGCTACTACAGTTATAACCAGAGATAAAGCACCTTTTCTCTAAAAATGTTTTCGTAAGTCTCAGTTTTCATTTTCCTGAGAACTTCTGCTTATTTGCAACTATTTCTGAACCACAGCAGCACTCCAAGAGAGTGCTTTGGCAATAGTCTCTGTTGTGGTCAGCAACTCCTTCTGCAGCTGGGATTTCTTAAAAGATATTTTAAGTGACATTTGACTTGTGTGCTCAAACAACAAAACAAGCAAAACTTGCAGGGGGATCATGTAGTCACAGAGTTTCCCCTTCTTCATGTGGTCAGTGAGATCAGGGTGACTCATGCACATATCACTCACAGTGGCCACTGTCCTTACCACTAGTCCCTGAACATAGCATGGAAGACTTCATCAACTAAAGTGAAAGTCTAATAAACTAGGTGTCTCAAGGTGGAGCACTTGTCACAGAATAAGACTGTATCCCCTGGAAGTAGAGACATGTCCTGAGATGGGTATGTTCAAGTGTAAGTGTGTGGTGTGAGTGGTCCAGCTAGAAACCTTATCCCTAAACAATATGATCATGGATTGAATAAACATAAACATCTAGCTTTGCTTTAATGCTAGGCAACAAAACAAAGCATAGCAAAACCAAACACACACATACATACACATTTTTTTTTTAATTTATTAATTTTATGGCTAGGTGGTAATGCCAGATAAGAAGCCAGAGACAGTAAAACTTACAGAATAAATGTCAAACTCAGCATCCTAAAATGTGTGAGTACTGTCTACTTAATCTAACTTGAACACTTCAGTATAGGAAACCAACCAAAATAACTGGAAAATGCTGCAATATTAGCAATAATGGGAGTGTGAAATAGCAGACCATGGACCTAAACAACAACTTCAACATATTGCTATGCTTTAAGAAGTTTCAAATGACAAAATGACCAAAGAAACTTGATTGATTCATCAAAACAATGGTATGTTGAAATCTGAAAGGATAGTTGTTATTGTTGTTAGGTGCCATCGAGACAGTACCAACTCATAGTGACCTTATGCAAGGAAAAAAAAAAACTCCCTGATCCTGGAGCAACCTTACTATAGTGCCCACTGATGCTGCCACTTTGCCAATCCATCTCGCTGGGGGTCTTCCTCTTTTTTTCTGACCCTCCACCTTACCAAACATGATATCCCTTTCCAGTGACTGGTCCCTCCTGACAATATGTCCGAAGTATGAGAGA
>NW_006408530.1:10036197-10037889 GCF_000296735.1 Chrysochloris asiatica
GAGATGGATCAGCCAGGTGGCATCATTGATGGACTCAGGTGTGGCAGCGGTAGTGAGGTTGGCCCAGGATCGAACGTTGTTTCGTTCTGCTGTGCATGGGGTCGCTATGAGTCGGTTCCGACTCGATGGCACCTGACAACAACAACAACAACCATGATGTCCTTCTCCAGGGCTAGTCCCTCTGGATACTATGTCCAAAGAGAGACCAAGTCTTGCCATCTGGCTTCTAAAGAACATTCTGGCTTACTTCTTCCAACATAGATTTGTTTGTTCTTCTAGCAGTCTGTGGTGCTTTTAATATTCTTCTCCAACACCATAACTCAAACACATCAATTCTTCTACGGTCTTATTTATTCACTGTCCAAATTTCACATGCATGTGAAGTTATTGAAAATAGCATAGTCAGGCACACCTTAGTCCTCAAATTGACATCTTTGCTTTTCAACACTTTAAAGAAATGTTGTGCAGCAGATTTGCCTAATGCAATACATCATTTGATTTCTTGGTTGCTGCTTCCCTGAGTTAATAGTAGATGCAAGCAGAATGAAGTCTTTGACAACTTCAATCTTTTATCATGGTGTTATTTATTGGTCCAGTGGTGAGGATTTTTGTTTTCTTTACTTTGAGGTATAACCCATACTGAAGGCTGAGGTCTTTGATCTCCATCAATAAGTATTTTAAATGTTCTTCACTTTCAGCAAGCAAGGCTGTATCATCTGAAAATCATGTTTGTTAATGAGTCTTCCTCTGATATTTCAGTTGGGTTTAATTGACATAAATTTACATAACAAAATTTACCACTAATCATTTTAAAGTGCACATTTCAGTGACATTTAATAAAATGTTGTCCAGCCATTACCCCTATCTAGTTTTAAGACACTTCACCGCCCCAAGTTGATATTCCATACCATGAAACCAAACCCCAAACTCACTGTCATAGAGTTATTTCCAACTCAAAGCGACCCACTAGAACAGAGTAGAATTGCACCATAGGATTTCCAATACTATAAATGATTATGAGAGCAGACAATTTCATCTTCCTCAAACAGAGTGACTGTATGGGTTTGAACCACTGACCTTGTGCTTTAGCAGGCCATCAAGCAATTGTTCCTTATTTCTTGTTCCCCAGCCCTACTAAGTACTAATCTGTTTTCTGTCTTTACGGAATAAAAGATGTGATTTGGGGGGCTAGTTTCTTTCACTTAGCACAATGTTTTTTGTGTTTCTCTATATTATACCATGTATTAGTATTAAATTTCCTTTATCATGGGTGAATAATATTCTATTGTATGGGTATTTCATACTTTATTTATCCCTCCTTAGTTGATGGACATTTAGATTGTTTCCAGGTTTGGGCTACTGTAAATAATTAAGCTATGAACAAATACCATGTACAAGTATACATAGAGTTTTCAGTTCTTTGGGGTTTATGAGAAGTGAACTTGTGGAGGATATCTGGTAATTCTCTGTTTACCTTTGGATAAATTGTTGAATTCTTATGTGTAGTATCTTTGCCAGATCAAATGCCAACCAGCAAGTTACAAGAGTTCCAATTTCCTCACACATTTGTCAACACTTAATGTCAGTTTTTGCTGTTTGATTTTTATAGCCATCATTTTTTGCTTAGTGCCATTGAGTCAGTTCCTACTCATAGTGACCCTATATAGGAGTGGCTGGCGAGTTTGAACCACC
>NW_006408530.1:10038739-10045729 GCF_000296735.1 Chrysochloris asiatica
CATTTTGAATCTGACAAATGATTCACTATACCAGTAATGACAAATTAAAAAGGAATGGTGTCACCTTCATCCTCAAAAAGAATATTTCAAGATCTTTCTTGAAGTGCAATGTTGTCTGTGAAAGTATAATATACATACTCTACAAATAAGACCAGTTAATGCCAGTATAATTCAAATTTATGCACCAATAACTAAAGCCAAGGATTATAAAATTGAGGAATTCTACCAACTTCTTCAATCTGAAATTTATAAAACATGCAATCAAGATGCACAGATAGTTACTAGTGATTGAAATGTAAAATTTGGACACAAAGAGGAAGAAGGAACAGTAGTTGGAAAATATGGCCTTGGTGATAGAAATGATGCTGGAGAGCCCATGATAGAATTTTGCAAGATCAATGACTTATTCATTGCAAATACATTTTTTCAACAGTATAAACAACTATACATGTGGTCCTTATCAGATGATATACACAAGAATCAAACTGACGACAACTATGAGAAGAAAAAATGAAGAAGTTCAGTTTATCAGTCAACACAAGCCCAGGAGCCAATTCATATGCAAGTTCAGTCTACAGCTGAAGAAAATTAAAATAAGTCCACAAGAGTCAAAATATGATCTTGAATACATACCACCAGAATTTAGAGACCATCTAAAGAACAGACTTGATGATTTAGACACTAATGACTGAAGAACAGAAGAATTGTGGGATGACATCATGAAAAACAGGAAGAAAGCCAAAGAGTCATTAAAAAGACAGGAGAGAAAGAAAAGACCAAAATGTATGTCAGAAGAGATTCTGAAAAATGCCCTTAAACATAGAGAAGGTAAAGCAAATAGAAGAAATGATGAAGTAAAAGAACTGAGCAGAAAATTTCAGAGGGCAGCTCAAGAAGACAAAGTCAAGTATTATATTGAAATATGCAAAGACCTTAGCTAGAAAACCAAAAAGGAAGGACAGACACATTCAGCATTTTTCTAGCTGAAGGAACTGAAGAGATAAGTCAAGACTTGAGCTACAATATTGAAGGGTTCTATGGGCAAACCAGAGTCCTGGTGTGGCATTGTAGGGTAAGCACTGGACTGCTAAGCAGAAGATCTGTGGTTCAAACCCACCAGCCACTCCTTGAAAACTTTATACAGGGTCACTGTGAGTCAGAGCTGACTAGATAACACTTAACAACAACAACAACATGGGCAAAATATTGAATGACAGAGGAAGCATCAAAACAAGATGGAAAGAATACAAAGAATAACTGTACCAAAAAGAATTGGTCAATGTTCAATAATTTCAAGAAGCAGCATAAAATCAAGAACTAAAGGTCTTAAAGGAAGAAGTCCAAGCTGCACTAAAGGCATTGGTGAAAAACAAGGCTTCAGGAATTGACAGAATACAAATTTAAATTTATCTATGTCAAAAATTTGGAAGATGTCTACCTGACCAATCGATAGAAAGAGATCCATACATGTGCCCATTCCAAAGAAAGGAATACAAAATCAACAAACAATATCATTAATATGGAATGCAAGCAAAATTTTCTGGCAAGAGTTCAGAAACAATTGCAGTAAGGGAGCTGCCTTAAATTCAAGCTGGATTCAGAAGAAGATCTAGAACTAGGAATATCATTGCTGATGTCAGACAGAGCTTGGGTATAAGCAGGCAGCACCATAAAGATATTTATGTTTACCTTATTGACTATGCAAAGGCATTAGAGTGTGTGGATCATAACAAACTATGGATGACATTGCAAAGAATGGGTATCCCAGAATACCAGTACAGAGACTGAGAGGTAGTCATTCGAACAGAACAAGGGGATACGGAGTGTTTTAAAATCAGAAATGGCAGTGTTACATCCTTTCACCATACTTACTCAATCTGTATGCTGAGAAAATAACCTGAGAAGCTGGATTATATGAAGAACCTGACATCAGAATTGCAGGAAAAGCCATTAACAACCTGCAATACACAGATGACACGAACTTGCTTACTGGAAGTAAAGAGAACATAAAATACTTACTGATTAAAATCAAAGACGATAGCCTTGAGTATAGATTGCACCTCAATATATAAAGAAAACAAAGAACTTGACCACTGGACAAAGAGCATCATGATAAATGAAGAAAGGATTGAAGCTGTCAAATACTTCATTTTGTTTGAATCTACAATAAACTCTCATAGAAGGAACAGTCAAGAAACTAAGCAATATATTGCATTAGGCAGGTCTGCTGCAAAAGATCTCTTTCAAGAGTTTAAGTGCAAAGATGTCACTTTGAGGAATAAAATGTACCTGATCCAAGCCTTGGCATTTTCAATCACCTCATATGCATATGAAAGTTGGACAATGTATAAGGAAGATGCAGAAGAATCGATGCATTTGAATTATGATGTTGGCAAGGAATATTGGAAGTACCATGGACTGCCAGAACATACAACATATGTTGTAAGAAGTACATCCAAAATGCTTCTTAGAAGTGAGAACGGTGAGACTTTTTCTCTTGTAATTTGGACATGTTGTGAGGAAAGATAAGTCCCTGAAAAAAGACTTCATGCTTGGCAAAGTCAAGCATCAGCCAAAAAAAGGGAGACTTCCAATGAGATGGAGTAACACAGCAGCAGCAACATTGGGCTGAAATATAACAATTTGATGATTGTGCATTACCAGGTAGTGTCTTGTTCTGTTGTTCATAGGGTCACTATGAGTCAGAACTGACGTGTGGGCACCAAACAACAATAACAAATGATGTTAAGCATCTTTTTATGTGATTTTTTTTTGAAATATTTATTGAAGTTCTTTATCCATTTTTTAATTAGGTTGTTTTTGCTATTGTTAAGTTGTAGGTAGTCTTTATATATTATGGATAGTAAACCTTTATCAAGGAGCTCTGGTAGCATAGTGGTTACAAGTTGGGCTGCTAACCTCAAGGTCAGCAGTTCGAAACTATCATCAGTTCCATGGGGAAAAGATGAGGCTTTCTGCTCCCTTAAAGATTTTCAGCCTCGGAAACCTGATACAGGGTTACTATGAGTCGGAACCGACTCCATGGCACATAACCACCACCACAAACCTTTATCAAATAGATGATTTTCTCTCATTCTGTGAGTTGTTATACACTTTATTTGTAGTGTCTTTAGGTACACATTTTTTTTTTATTTTGATGAAATTCAATTTATTTATTCATTTTTCATTTTGTTTTTGTTTTTTGTGTGCTTTTGGAGTAATTTCTAAAATCAATTGTCAAATTCAGGGCCTTTTGTTTTATTTTGTGGGTTGGTCTAAAGAGTCTGAACTTTCTAATAATGAGTCAAAGAATTTTGATATCTTTTAAATTTATTTTTATGATATGCTAGAATCTTTCTATCTATGTCTGCTTCTACTGCAAACATCTGTCTTCACTTTGAGGAGCTAGCATACTCAAGAGGACTAAGCAGTTCCATTTTTGATGAACAACAGTTTTAAAAACTAGTATTAGTCAAAAGGGCATTCCACACCAAAAAAAAAAAAGCTGCTAGTTTTGACAAAGTGTTATTTGTGTGACCACGTCCTCCTAGAATTGCCCCATAGCAAGACAGATGTTAGAAAGGGAAGTTAAAAAATCATTCTAATCCTGATCCACTCTTGGTCACTTCCTCTGCTTGCTTCCAACACAGCTGCAGAGAATAAAACAAAAAGAGGAAGCGGGGACACCCAGACCGAATATTATTACTGCCTTCAGTAATAACCTTTAGAAACCCCTCTCAGGAACCTATGACATCAGAAAGTTGTGTCATCTTCCTTAAAGAACTTTGCTCTGAAAACAGGATTTATTCAATTTCTTAATGCAAACAAATTAAGGCTGAAATACATCTAGCCTGCAAGGCAGTAGTTTAGGCAAATCTTGGGCAAAGTCCTTCCAGAGATTACAATCTTATTATTACATTAATTTAGCTAACTTTCATTCTAAACCAACCAAAGGAACAGCAGCAGAACATGATAAACTTTGGCTTAATGTAAAGACAAAAGACTCACAGCCAAATTCTGACCTAAACCTTGAGAACTTTGAGTTTCAGTTGCAGATCTGACTTTGGATGGTCTTTCTAAATTTAGTTCATTCCTTTGATTCTTAGTTTCATCAACAAGGAAGAAAGGAATTAGGTTTAATGATACTTAGTAAGTATCTGAAACATAAGTATCTGATGACCCATGAACACATCAAATTAACATACTTAGAATCAATTCATTATCTGTACCCATCCCCAACCAATAATTTCTTTTCCCCGGAAATCCTTACTACAGTTTAGGATGCCACCAATTATCTTATTTCCAAGTCAGAAATGTGGCAGTCATTTCTTCTCTACTATATTCAGTAACATAACATAGTCCTCACTTAAATGATCCAGTGTAGTTTCATTACATGTTTTTATTGTGTGCAAACCTAGATCTATCAGTTTACTACTTCAGTCTTTTTCTGAGCCTCACATTTCTATCTCCTCTCTCACATCTTTTATCTCAGATGATGTCTCTCTTATCCAAGCTTAGCAGTCCTCTCCCAGCTGAACTTCCTTCAGTGTGTTATTCCCAAGCAATCTAATTTTTTCTAAACCATTTGACTTTATTCTTCAAACATATATATTATACTCATATATCTCTATCCAACTAAAAATTTTTGTTATTTCCCACTGGACACAGAATTAAATTAAAGTAGCTTCTCAAATGTTAAATCGGTGCCTGTCAGTGTTATTTCCCCCAAACATTTCACCTATGTTGGAAAAACTTCCAAATTTCAGTATTCACCTAAATGTGTCGGAACCTCTGTATATACAGCTTCTTAAAGACCTTGATATAAATGTATACCTCCAGATTCACTTGGAGCACTACCTGTATCTTTTTAAAGCTAGTTTGCCCCTTTATCCCCCAGAGTAAATTCCTGGTATTTGCTTTGAAGGAGAAGAAATTTAGCAGTGCAAACAAATTATAACACGTATTTCCTCTTTTCAGACAAACAAAATTAAACTTCATTCAAGAAGAAGTAAAAGTAGAAAAAGAACCTCCAGTCCAAAGCTGATCCAGATATTAGAGTTGAAAACCACAATTCCTTAACTTAGACTTGTCCAAAGACATACGCCCCAGGAGTACGTTAAAAGGTAGAGTTAATTCATCTCCTATATTTTTCAATGCCTTCATAATTGAATATCAGTCTGAATATTACATTCTTAAAGACTCTGGTAGCATAGTGGTTATGAGTTGGGCTGCCAACCTCAAGGTCAGCAGTTCAAAACTACCAGCTGTTCTGTGGGAAAAAAGATGAGGCATTCTTCTTTTCCCGTAAAGATTTACAGCCTCAGAAACCCTGTGCAGGGTCTCTATGAGTCGGAGCCGACTCTGTGGTACTTAACAACAACAACAAAGACAACCATAGTCCTACCCATCCTAAAAATAATTGCTGTGTTTGAGCCCATTATTTCAGCCACTGTGTCAAGCCATTTTATCGAGGGTCTTCTTCCACTATGCTGAACCTTCACTTTGTCAAACATAACGTCCCTCTCCAAGGACTGGTCAGTCCTGGCAATAGTACAAGTATAAAATTATGAAGTCTCACTGTCCTCATTTCTAAGGGGCATACTGGCTACACTTCTAACACAGATACGTTTATTCTTCTGGGAGTTCATGGTACTTCCAAAACTCTTCACCAAGACCGTAATTCAAATGCATCTGTTTTTCTGTAGTCTTCCTTATTCTTAATTGTGCTTATGAAGAAACTATACATAGATTTGAAACCACTTAATATTCCCTTGTTCTGATCCAACAAATGGCTTAAAATCAGTAAGTTTGTGCACCATGAATGTATCCTTTTACCGTATTTATTCAATCTGTATGCTGCGAAAATAATCTGAGAAGCTAGATTACGTGAAGAAGAGTGGCACCAGGATTTGAGGAAAATTCATTAAGAGCTTATTTATGAAAATCCAATAATACAATCTTCAGTTTGGTTTGTACCTCAATGCAAAGAAAAAAAAATTCTTACAACTGAACCAGTAAACAGCATCCATACAAATAGAGAAAATATAGAAATTGACCTAAACCAATGTATTTTCAGTTGCTTCATATTCATTTGAAAGTAGACAGGGAATAAGGAAGACCTCAGAAGGACCTATGCATTTGAATTATGGTTTTGGAGAAGAATATTGGAAGTACATGGACTGCCAGAAGAACAAACAAATCTGTCTTGGAAGAATTATAGCCAGAATGTTCCCAAGAGGAGAAGATGGTGAGACTTCATCTCTCATTCTTTGGACATGTTGTCAGGAGGGATCAGTTGCTAGAGCATGCCCTTGGCAAAGTGGAGG
Source organism: Chrysochloris asiatica (assembly GCF_000296735.1). Classification (NCBI taxonomy): domain Eukaryota; kingdom Metazoa; phylum Chordata; class Mammalia; order Afrosoricida; family Chrysochloridae; genus Chrysochloris; species Chrysochloris asiatica. The sequence continues at coordinate 10,045,066 of NW_006408530.1, forward strand.
GTCAGCAAAAGAGGAACACCTCTAATAAGATGGAATGACACAGTGGCAGCAACAATGAGCTCAAACATGACAACAGTTGTGAGGATGGTGCAGGACCAGGCAGTGTTTCATTCTGTTGTGCATAGGAAACTATGCACAACAATTGATGGTTTGTTTCCACAGTTGGCATTTGATCTTCTTCATCTCTTTCCACAAATGTAGTCTGTTTGATTCCCATGTATTACATCTGGTGAGACATATATGCATAGACATCGTTTAAGTTGTTGAAAACAGGTATTTGCAATGAATAAGTCATTGCAAATAAGTCTTCCAAAATTCTATCATGAAATCTCCAGGGACATTTCTATTACCAAGACCACATGTTTTTCAGCTAACAATCCTTTGTTTCCAACTTTCAATCACCAATGCACTTTGATAGTTTGTGTGATCAACTACATACTGTAAAAGTTGATGAAAGTCTTCAATGTCTTCAATCTCCGTATTAGTGGTTGATGCATAAATTTGGATACTAGTCATATTAACTGTTCTTTCTTATAAGGTAAGGCTATAATCCTATCAATGACAATGTTTTACTTAAGAATACCTCTTGAAGGATGGAAAACTCCCTAATACTTTTTATGAAGCAAGCATAACCCTCATACCAAAACCAGGATTGGACATCACA
>NW_006408530.1:10050384-10076764 GCF_000296735.1 Chrysochloris asiatica
ATACAATAGTGAATAATTGTTATCAGGACTGATTGTAAGGGCTGGAAATGTAAAGGTAGATGTTTTGTGGCAAAGGGAGAGGAGTGATTAACTTTGCAGTCTAGAAGTGGAGGTACCTGGGACTATCAAGGGAGAAGAGCAGAGAGCGGGACCCTACCCAGAGAAGCAGTGATGTCAGAGATGGAGGCAGAGATGATGACGTGGAGAGATGGAGCAGCTCAGGACGATGAACCCGGAGAGGGAGAGGGGCTGTGTGCTGATGACCTACTGGGGCGGGGGGGAGGAGGTGGGGAGAGGCAGGCTTTCGGGGTATAGTGTTTGATTGGTGGAAGATGCATGGAAGGGATTGTAACCATGGAAAGGAAACAATATACGATGGGATCAATGTGAAGCTAATGTTCTCCCATGTAAACTATAACATAATTCACAATAAAGCATTTTAAAAAATGCCTCTTGAAATGTTCTTTTTGACGATGAATGAAATTCTATCCACCTTCAATTTCTCATAGACAATGTAGAAGACTATATGAATTTCGTATTCAAAATGACCAATGCTAGTTCAGTTCCTCTTGTTGTTGTTAGGTGCCATCGAGTTGGTACCGACTCATAGCGACCTTATGCACACCAGGATGAAACACTGCCCAATCCTGGGCCAGCTAACTAATGCTTAGGAAATAAATCTTGATGAGTTCTGTTCCTTTTTTTATGATTTCTAATTTTCCTGTTTCCATCCTTCATACACCCCATGTTCTTATTATTAATGGATATTTGTAGCTGTTTCTTCTCATTTTGAGTGGTGCCACATCAGCAAATGAAGATCCTAAAAGCTTTACTCCATCCATATCATTAAGGTATTTTGAGGTTGTATTTTCAGTGCCTTCCAACCTTAGGGGTTCATATTTTGACATTAGAGTAGACAGTTTTCCACTGTTATTCATTAAGTTTACTAGCTATGCTTCCAGAAGTAGATTATTGCAAAACATGGTGCCAACCATTTCTTCCACAGTGCTTTCTACTCAGTAAAGTTCAATAAATCATTACAGTGGCCACACAGAAATCAGACACCGTACTCATAGTTATGGGGTATACTAGGTAAGTTAACAGGTTACAATACAGGATCAGAACATACTCAGGGCACGGTTCTTCTGTCTCCTCAGTCATGTCCACAGGCAAGACTCTCTCTGCCTGGGCAATATTACAAAACTCTTTTAGGACTGCTGATAAATGCTCACAGGACACACCACTCTACTATAAGCTTCAGCCTGAAGCCACTCAGCTCTGGCTCTGTGGGTCAGCAAACCTAGCTTGCCCTATTACATGCCACGAGGCACCCACTCTGCAAGCAAGCCACCTGCCCAGAGTCACTCAGCTTTACTTGCTCCAGGGCCGGGAAAGCCCACCACTCTGCCTCATACTCAGGCTCTTGGTTCTGCTGCTGCTGTTTCTTTGCCACTGTTCTGGTGTCACATCTTTCTGTCCCTGGGTCAGGAGGTTCAAGGCACAGGGATCTCTGAGTCCAATGGACCAGGCTCCACTCCTGGCTTTTCTTTGATGGTAATGAGATTCCCCATTCCTGCATCTGAAATGATTCATTTTGTACATGTTAGAGTTTCAAAGTTTTTACAATCACAATTAACTCTGTGAGTTTTGATTGTAAACACAATGATATGACTCACAGCTGAATCATATAGGCCTATCAGCATCTTCTTTCTCCTTTTCTTATCCAGACCCAGCAGGGCATAAACATTGTTTGATGAAAGTTACAAAGACTGTAGGTGGTGGTGGTGGTGTGCTATCAAGTTGGTTCCAACTTAATATTGTTTTCAACTTACAGGGCTTCCTGAGGCTGTAAATCTTTATAGGATCAGAAAGTTTCATCTTTCTCCTGCAGAGCAACTGGTAGAGTTGAACTACTAACCCTGCAGCCTAGCTTGTCATCCACTACATTACAAGGGTTCCTTATCGGTAAAAGAACCATATGAAGTAACTCACTACAATACAATTACCGATAGTCATTCCCACTCTGCCTTACTCTAGAAGATCAGCTGAAACCTATCCACAATGAGTGACCCTGCCTGCTTCCAGCATCACAACATCACACAAACCACACAATACAACAAACTGACAGACATGTGGTGACCATAAAGCTGACAACCTAGAAGACACAAAGGCAGTTCTGCTCTGTCACATGGAGGCCCTATCAGTCTCAACTGACTCTATGGCTGCACCAACAAAAACAAAGACAATCCTAGCTTGAAACTTAGAAAATTAATATGATTGATTTCTCATTTGACAGACACAGAGTGCTAGAAAGAAAAAAATAAAAACACTCTATATTTTTTTGCTATTGCTGTATTGTTTCAGAGAAGACATAAGAAATACTTGTAGGCTTTTGGAACAATAGAATCACTAAAAGAAAAGAGAAGCTACAAGATCTTAAGGAAGTTACTGAACTTCCCCAGACCTCACCTTCTGATTAAAAAAATGTAGGAACACAATGAATCAAGTTAGGCACAATGTGCGTACTCCATGGTGAACTTTCCACTAAAAACGAATTGCACAATCTTAAAAGAACATATAAAGAAGGTGGCCAGTCCAAGGTTGTGCCTGTTGTCTTAATATACTTATTTTTAAATACTTCCTTTCACTGTTGAAAAGTCTCAGTTTGGATAAAAAATTATATGCTATAGAAATGGTAGTATGATCTTTCATTATTTCTTTATTCAAAGTCATTATGATTCATAATCTTTTGCTCCTTTTCAAAACATGTCTCTGGGTCTTTTGGTATAAGTCAAACACTCACATAGCCCTTCACATAATTTTCAGGTGCTGCTTACTTTACATTAACATTGCAGATTCCATATATTGTTGTTGCTGTTAAGTGCTGTTGAGTCGTTTCTGACCTATAGTGACCCTGTAAAGGGTTTCCAAAAGGCAGGTAGAATAGACACTATTTTTTCCTCAGTCCATTCTTACTGGACTCTATGAAAGTGTGTTTCTTAGGAAATTCACTGAAAGGCAGCAAAATATATGCATCACTTTGCCATCTGTAGATAGCATTTAATTAGGAAATCCAGGAGTACCAGAGGACATTTGCAAAGCTGCACTTCAGGTAAGAGACCCCCTCCCCATGTCTGCTGCTACTAATGGTTCTGTAACTCATTTTATGCTCATTGCATCAAAAACTTTCCCCTAGAGTGTAGGGAATTCAAATCAGATGAACAGATGCTCACAAATGATGGTACTCTATCTACCTACCTGCAGCAATCATGGCATGCTAGGAGGAGAAGAGACAGGATAAAAGAAGAAATGGAAAAGAACTTTGAACCCATTAATTTCTGATCTTTCTTTGTTTCTTCCTCATCTCCATGCATGCCATTCCTTCTCACTACCATCTTTCTTGTCCACATACAGTCACCATAGATGACAACAGTCTCACAACTGTTAGAGAGTTGTAGTCTCCTAACAGTCACAACTGAATTAGCATATGCTTTCAGATGCCAAAAGGCAGTCTCTTTTTCACTACCTTTGCACAACCATAGCACTTGCCGCTGGTAGTTTGACTGGGAAACAGAACTTATAAGCACTGAACTTTGCTGTTTTAGGCCTTAATTCAGCAGGGAGAGAAACTGACTTTATCCTGTTTACATATAACAGTGCTACTCTCCAGTTCCTCACCTCTGAGACCTTTGTTCTCTCCAGATTACAGGCTTTGATATAGGCTTGTTAGTTACAGCTGATTCCGGCTCCCCTTCACCCAAAACCTTGCTGTCGCTGGTTCCTACTCATAGTGACCCCATTTAGTGTTTCTGAGGAGTGGCTGGTGGGTTTGAACTGCAACCTTGTGGTTAGTAGTCCAGTGCTTGTCCTACAGCACCATACCAGGACTCCAAAACATAGCATCCAGCTATTTCTTCCCAATCATGTTCACAATCAAAAGGTGCCTACTGTGTTCCTACATCCCACCAAGAATATAAATTTCCCTTAGGAAATGGTTCAAATGATTCATCCTAAAGTGCCTGCTATGAAGCCCTGGTGAGGCACTGTAGGATAAGCATGGGGCTGCAAGTCCGGTTTGGAGGACTTACTTTTATATTTTGTGTGTGAGTATTTAAACATTATCCTTGATGTCATTGGAATTTGTCCTTAAGTTAGAAACATTACAAAGATCTCAAGGAGCATTGTCTTTGAGGATTTTCTTTGTCTGTTATTTGAGTAGGTGTCAGCGTCTTATGAAAAACACCCATAGTTCACCAATCAACACTTTAATGAATGCTTTCCTTGACATGTTTGATTGCCTTCACTCTTGCTTTTCCAGTTGAATTTTAAAGTATAGATTTGATTTTTATAGAACAACAATGATTTATAACCTTTATTATGGAGCTTATGGGGAAATTATTAAAGTCCAAATATTTGTCTCTTCTCCATCATTCTTCATAGCTCACTCTTTCACTCACTTAACCATGCTTGAAAATGTCCAAGCATTAATTTTTTCTTCTCAGGTTACAGCCACTCAGCATCTGTCTTGAGCAAGCCATTCCTCATCGGCCTTATCTGTTTTTGAGAACCTTGATAGTTGATTTGGCTACGTGACCACATGAGGTAAGGTCATACAAGCTCATCTTGTCAAACTTGTCAGAGCCCTGAGATTTCACATAACAGGATTTCCTTGTGTGCATTCTTAGTAATGCCACACATTGTGGGTGAGGGATTAGAATTCAGTATGTAATATCAGGTTCTAAAAATACTGCATTGTAAAATCGCAGAACATATAAATAAAAAGAAGATAGTGCCTCACTTCACATGCTCTATCTCAGCTTGGAAAATTCACAGCTAAAGGACAAAAAAAAAAAAAAAATACCTTCTCCACGGTAGGATTTAGAGTGGGGGTGGAGGAAGATTGCATAAAAGCCACATTACTCCAGTCATCCAGAAAATATCTTTGTTTACCACTGTAATGTTGCCAAGGCAACGCCAGCTACTTATGACATCACACGGAGATGGCTATCAGAGAGGTTGATTCATGCCCTTTCTCTGTCTTCCCTATTCCTCAAGGGAATGCATAAACATCACCATAGCCAAAGATTGTAATAAAAGAGGGAAACTCGTCTGTTGCCTCTATTAGATGCACTTAGATTTTTCTTATTGTGGTTTTAGGCAAGTAGTAGAAAATCAATTTTGCTTTGGGGTTAATAGTCATAGTATTCACACATCTGTGTCCTAACCACCTTACCTGCCATCTATTTAAGAAAAAATATTATTAATAACTCAAAAGGAATTAGGAGATTTTTTTTTTTCCCCTTACAATGGAAGAAGGAAAAATCCCAAACTGTTTCCTGGATTGACTCAGCTGTCTACAGAGCTATGTTCACATACACTGTTTCATGTACACTGTTTCTTTGCATTTCTAGCTGACCTTGCCTCCCTATGACCACAGAAATCCAAATAATATGGAATGTGGCCCTTCCTATATAACTCTCTAGTTGCTTCCCTGTAATGCTTCTGGGAAAAATTTTCCTGCCTAACCAGTTGCTGTCATACCAACTTCAGTTCACACATGTCAGAGTAGAACTGTGGTCCATCAAGTTTTCATGGGTTGATTTTTCAGAAGTAAATCCCAAGGTGCCTCTGGGTGAACTTGAACCCAGAAGCCAAGTTCATTAACCATTTACACCACATAGGCTGGTGTTTTAAGGTGCCTGAGATCTTTAGTTCCACTCAAACAAAAAATAGCTCACTATTTATGAAGCTTACTCAAATGGCCACCACTCATCTGGCAGTTTGTCTTACTGTACTGGTTTGCATGTTACTGTGATGCAGGAAGCTATGCCACCAGTATTTTAAGTACCACAGGGTGCAACCATGGTGGACAGGTTTCAGCTGAGTTTACAGACTAAGAGTAGGAAGAAGGAGCTGTAAACTACTTCTGAAAATGGAAAGCCTTATGTATGTATAGCAGTAGAACACTGCCAAATAACACCAGAATATTGAATACAGAAATATGAGACTAGCAACAGAATATTGTACAATGTATAGAAGGAAGATGACCCCCTCAGGTTGGAAGGCACTCAAAATAAGCCTGGGAAAGAGCTGCCTCCTCAAAGTAGAGTTGAGTGTAATAACATGAATGGAACAAAGCTTTCAGGACCTTCATTGATTGGGCACACCTCAACATGAGGATAAACAGTTGTAAACAATCGCTAACAACCAGAACATGAAACTTATGAAGTTTGAACCTAGGAAAATTGAAAATGATCAATAATGAACTGGAGTGAATGGAGATCAATATCCTTGGCATTGGTGGGCTGAAATGGACTGGTATTGGACATTTTGAATTAGACAATCATATGATTTACTTTGCAGGGAAGAACAAATTGAAGAAGAATAGTGGTGTATTCATCATCAAAAAAGAACATTTCAAGATCTGTCTTGAAGTATAAAGTTGTCTGTTACAGAATAATATCCATATGCCTACAAGGAAGACCAATATTAACTCTTATTCAAATTTATGCACCAATCACTAAAGCCAGTGATGATGAAATTGAAGAATTCTGCCATCTTCTTCAGTCTCAAATTGATCAAACATGCAATCAAGATGTATTGATAATTACTGGTAATTGGAAAACAAAAGTTGGAAACAGAGGAAAGATCAGTAGTCAGAAAATATGGACATAGCAATGGAAATGATGCTAGAGATCGCAGGATAGAATTTTGCAAGACAAATGACGTCTTTATTGCAAATGCCTTTTTAAAACAATATAAAACATGACTGCACACATTGACCTCACCAGATGGACTATGCAGAAATCAAACTGACTACATTTGTGGGAAGAGATCGTGGAAAAGCTCAATATTACCAACTAAAACCAGGCAAGGGGTAGACTGTGGAGCAGATCATAAATTGTTCATATGCAAGTTCAGACTGAAGCAGAAGAAAATTAAAACAAGTCCTTAAGAGCCAAAATTTGTCTTTGAACAAGTCCCATGTGAATTTAGAGATCATCTAAAGAACAGATTTGATGATTAGACACTAAAGGCCAAAGACCAGAGAGTTGTGGTATGTGACATAAAAAACATTATACAGGAAGAAAGCAAACGGTCATTAAGAAGACAAGAAAAGAAGGAAATCACCAAAATGGGTGTCAAAAGAGACTCTGAAACTTGCTCTCCAGCCTAGAGATGCTAAAATAAATGGAAGAAATGAGGAAGTTAAAGAACTGAACAGAAAGGGCAGCTCAAGAAAACACAGTTAAGGATTATAATGAAATGTGCAAAGACCTGGAGTTAGAAAACCAAAAGAGAAGAACATTCTCAGCATTTCTCAAGTTGAAATAAATGAAGAAAAAATTCAAGCCACAATTTGAAATATTAAAGGATTTTATAGACAAAATGGGCTACTGGTGTGGTGCAGTAGGATTACAATCGACTGTGAACCACAAGATAAGCAGTTAAATCCAGCAGCTGCTCCTCAGAAACCCTATACATTCTAGAGTCCCAAAATGTTGGAACTGACTCCATAGCACTTAACAACAAAAATATAGACAAAATATAGAATGATGCAGAAAGCATCAAAAGAAGATGGAAGAAATACAAAAGTCACTGTACCAAAAAGAAATAGTTGATCCTCAACTATTTCAAGAGACAGCATATGATCAAGAGCAAATGGTACAAAAGAAGTCCAATGTGCACTGGAGACATTGGCAAAGAATAAGACTCTGGGATTTGACGGAATATAAATTGAAATTATTCAACAAACTGATGCAGCATGGAATCACTCACTCGTCTATGCCAAGAAATTTGGAAGACAGCTAACTGGGCAACTGATTGAAAGAGATACATATTTGTGAACATTCCAAACAGAGGTGACCCAACAGAATGTGGAAGTCATCAGACAATATCAATGATATCACATGCAGGTAAAGTATTGCTAAAGATAATTCAAAAATGGCTGCAACAGCGCATTGATAGGAAACTGCCTGAAGTTCAAGCCAGATTCCGATGAGGACATAGAATGAGGGATATAATTGTTGATATCAGTTGGATCTTGGCTTAAATCATAGATGTTTACCTGTGCTTACTGACTAAGCAAAGATTTTCTACTGTGTGGATAATGACAAGCTATGGGCAAGACTGCAGAGAATGAGTATTCCAGAATACTTACTTGTGCTCATGAGAAACCTGTACACAGAAAAAGAAGCAATCATTTGAACAGAACAAGAGAACACTGAATGGTTTAAAATAAGAAAAGATGTGTGCCATGGTTGTGTTCTTTCACAATACTTACTCAATCTGTACATAGAGGAAATAATACGGGAAGCTAGATTATATGAAGAAGAATGTGTTATCAGGATTGGAGGAAGACTCATTAGCCTGTGATATGCAGATAATTCAACCTTGCTTGCCCAAAGGGCAGAGGACTTAAAATACTTACTGATGAAAATCAAAGACCACAGCCTACAGTATGGGTTGCACCTCAATGTAAAATAAACAAAAATCCTAACCACTGGACCAATAAATAACACCATAATACATGGAGAAAGGATTAAAGTTGTCAAAGACTTCATTTTGCTTGGATCCACTATTAACACTCAGAAGCAGCAGTGAAAAAAATCAAGTGATGTATTGCACTAGGTACATGCCAAATCTGGCACAAGATCTCTCTAAAGTGTTCAAGAGCAAAGATGTCAGTTTGAGGACTAAGGTGTGCCTGACCCAAACCATGGTATTATCAACAGCTTAATATTCATGTGAATGTTAGACAATGAATAAGGAAGACCATGGAAGAACTAGTGTGTCTGAATTATGGTATTAAAGAAGAATATTAAAGTTCCATGGACTGCCAGAAGAACAAACAAATCTGTGTTGGAAGAAATAAAGCCATAACATTCTTTAGAAACCAGGATGGCGAGGCTTCATCTCTCATACTTAGGACATATTATCAGGAGGGACTAGTCCCTGGAGAAGAACATCATGCTTAGTAAAGTGGAGGGGCAGAGAAAAAGAGGAAGATCCCAACAAGATGGACTGGCACAATCATAACAAGGATTGTGAGGATGGTACAGGAATTGGCAATGTTTCATTCTGTTGTGCAAAAGTCAGTACTGTCTCCACAGCACCCAACAACAACAACGCAAATGGGTAAATCTACTCTGATTAATCAGGTCTTGGGAAAATAAGTTGGACACTGTAATTTATAGTTCATGACTTAAGTCAAAATTTAGAAGCATAGCTCCTTCTTTTCCTAAGACTTTTCAAGCGCTTTACCATATTCAGACAGAAAAGTGCTATCTGTAGATCATGTAGTAAATATTGTCTTGTTTCTTGCATATACTGTAAGTACTTAAGACATGACAGTTATCTTAAATGGCAAGATAAAATGGATTTATTAATGTTACTGCAAATCTGGAGTCCTGGTGTGGCACTGTGGGTTAATGTACTGGACTGAAAAGTTGGTTTGAACAGCAAGGTTGGCTGTTCAAGCTCACCAGTCACTCCTTGGAAATCTTATACAGGGTCAGAACCAACTCAACAGCACTTAACAACAACAACTGCAAATCTACATATTTATAGAAAGAAGAACAAATACACTGAATGACAAATAAATAAATAAATAAAGTTATTGAGCTTTGGAAGAAAGAAGTTGAATTCCTATTTTTTGCAAGATATTGCTTTCTGTAGAATAAAAAGAAATCTGTTTATGATATGTTGGAAGAAATGCATTTTATTAAAAAGTATAATTTCTATGTGGATAAGGCTAAACAATGGTTGCCATCGAGAAAAATCTGTTATATATTATGATGGTTAATGCTGTGTCAATTTGACTAAATCATGAGTCTCGCTGTTATGTAATTATCCTCCATCTTGTGATATGATGTAAGGGGCTTTTCCTTGGTGGTGTGGGCAACATCCAACATATACGGTTGTTCTGACAAAGTACTTTGTCTCTCTCCATCCTGCCTCCAACTTGAACGTGAGCCTGACACTTGACCCCTAGATTTTGGCTTCATCAACCCCTGAAATCATGTGACTCTGGAGGAATCTCCAGACTGATGTCTGACACATGGATTTGGGACTTTCTAGCATCCACAATCATGTGAACCATTTTCTTGAAATAAATCTTTCCATATACCTTTGAGTTTGATGGTAGAAGCTGTATGTCAATTTGGCCAGACCATGATTCTCAGTGGTTTGGCATTCTGATGAGATTGATAAAATGTAATCATACCCATGATAGTATCTGCTATGAGCAGCCAATCAATTGAAAGGGCATTTCCTCAGAGGCATGGCCTACTTCCAATATATGTAGAGACTCTGGATAACCTCACTTACTTGTAACTGGGTCTAGACCCTTCATCTTGCTCATCATCTGACCTCCAGTTCTTTAAACTTGAACCAATGGCCTGTCATATTGCCTGCCAATCCTGATAGTCTGCCATCTTGCCTGCCGATCTTGGATTTATTCCTTTGTATACCAATCAGTCAACATCTGGCCTGTCCATCTTGGGTTTACCAGTTTCTTCAGCTACATGAGTCAAGAGAAGCTTTTAACCTGACATCTAACACACAGATTTGGAACTTGCTACCTCTACAACTGTGTGAGCCATTCCTTTGGTATAATCTCTCAGTGTATGTTTATATATAAACTTAACTGGTTTTGCTTCTCTGGAGAATCCAGCCTAAGAGAGAAAGTAAGTAAAAAAAAGTATTACTGCTAGAGTTCCAGTTCATACATGTTTAAACATGTCTCTGCAATCAGTAGATTACTACAGATAAATTCTCCAGTAATACACTTAGTCTTGTTAGGGTGCCTTCAAAAAAAAAAAAAAAAAAACTGTTGGATGAGTTAAACTCAAGGCAGAGAGGTCAGCTCAGAGGTTATGAAAAGAGATTTTTAGGGATTTATTGGCTTAATCTTGATAGATTAAACAGGAAGAATCAGTACTTGGAAAATATGGCCTTGATAGAAACAATGCTGGAGATTGCATGATAGAATTTTGCAAAAACAACTACTTATTCATTGTAAATACCCTTTTTCAACAACATAAATGGTGACTATGCACATGGACCTCATCAAATGGAATACGAAGGAATCAAATTGACTATATACATGGGAAGAAACAGGCTCAATGTAATCAGCCATGAAAAGAACAAAATGGACGCCAGAAGAGATAGAAAATTTCATTTGAATGTGTAGAAGCTAAAGCAACTGGAAAAAATGCAGAAGTAAAAGACCTAAGCAGAAAATTCAAAGGGAAACTCAAGAAAACAAAGTAAAGTATTATAATGAAGTGTTAAAAGACCTAGAGTTAGAAAATCAAAAGCAAAGAACACGCACAGAATTTCTCAAGCTGAAAGAACTGAAGAAAAATTCAAGCTTCAAATTGAAGTATTGAAGGATTCTATATACAAAATGTTGAGTGGCATGCTGTTGTTGTTAAGTGCTGTTTAGTGGTACCAAGGAACAACTGATGAGTTTGAACTGCCAACCTTGCAATTCAAACCGACCTTACAGTCCAGTGCTTATGCTAATGTAGCACACCAGGACTCCACTGAATGGCAAAGGAAGCACCAAAAATAAGATGTAGGGAATACAAGAGTCACTATATCAAGAAGAAGTGGTCAATGTTCAACCATTTCAATAGGAAGCATATGACCAAAAGTCAATTAGGTACTGAAAGAAGTCCAAGGAGCACTAAAGGTATTGACAGAAAAACGAAGGCCCTGTAACTGGTAGAATACTAATTAAAATGTTTCAACAACTGTTGCAGCACTGGAGACACTCACTCATCTATGCCAAGAAATTTGGAAGAATGATCCACTGGAAGAGATCCATATTTATGCCCATTCCAAAGGTGACTGAACAGAATGCAGAAATCATAGAACACTTAATTGTGCTTATGAGAAACCTGTACATAGACTAAGAGACAGTCATTTGAACAGAAGAAAGGAATACTTAGGGTTTAAAGGAAAGGTATATGCCTGTGTTGTAGCCTTTACCCATATATATTCAATCTGTATACTGAGCACATAATCTGAGAAGCTGGATTCTATGAAAAAGAACATGGCATCAAGATTGGAGAAAAACTCACTAACAACCTGAGATATGCAGATGACACAATCTTCCTCGCTAGAAGTGAAGAGAACTTGAAATATTGGTGAAGATCAAAATACCTTCACTTTGGAATGCACCTCAATATTAAGAAAACAAAAATCCTCACAACGGGACCAATAAATTACACAATCATTGATGAACAAATTGAAGTTGTCCAAAACTTCATTATGCTTGGATCCACCATCAACATTTGTCAAAGCGGCAGTCAAGAAATCAAAGGGCATACTGTATTATGCAAATCTACTGCGAAAGACGTCTATAAACAGTTAAACAGCAAAGATGTCAGCTTGATGACTAACATTCACCTGATCCAATCCACGATATTTTCAATCATTCCATATGCATGTGAAAGTTAGACAATGAGTAATGAAGACAGAACTTAAGTTATAATGTTGGAGAAGAACATTGAAAGTACCATGGAATGTCAAAAGAACAAACAAATCTTCATTAGAAGAAATACAGCAAGAGTGCTCCTTAGAAGCAAGGATTTGAAACTTTGTCTCTTGTTCTTCTTTGTTAGGAGGGACCAGTCCCTGGAGAAGGACATCATGCTTGACTTAGTGAAGGGTCAATGAAACACTGGAAGACCGGCGATAAGATGGATTCATACATTCATACAGCGGCAGCAACAATGGGCTCAAACATAACGATTTTGAGTATGGTGCCGGACCCTACAGTGTTTCATTCCATTGTGAATAGGGTCACTATGAGTCAGAACTGACTTGACAGAACCTAATAATAATGACAACACCAATCTTGATAGATTTTCTCAAAGGGCACAGGGATTTATTAAGAAGAAGTTTTGAGAAAATTGATAACTGGAAGTTGAAAAAGTACAGAAGATTTGAACAAGTAATTGTTTTACATTACAACAATGCACCTGTTCATTTTTCAAGGGTAGCAAAGACTGACTTATAAGAATTTTGTTGAACACTTACCCCATTCGCCATACAGCTTTGATATTGCCCCTTCAGACTTCTTTTTGTTCCTAAAACTCAAGCACTTAAAAGGAACACGATTTGAGTTCCTCAAGGTTGCCCAAACTAACATTTTAATGTGGTGTAAATCAAAGAGCACAGAATTCTTCAAGGAAGAGTAAGAGATGAAAACACCACATTCAGAAGTTTATGAGAAGAAACCTAGATGGAGGACATGTCGAGAAACAATAACTTCACATTTTATTTTTGTTTAATAAAAATTTCTATGATTTTATAACGAAACTTGTTGACTCACCCTCATATATTTATATATACATACTTCACTGTGTTTGCTCCTCAAGAGAATGTAGACTATGACACCTACTAACTAATGCCTTTAAAAGAAATAGCAAAATCTGTATTTTTTAATTATTAATGATTTTTTTGGTTTATATTACACTTACTTATCAACTCTAATATACATCCAAGCAGCTGTTAAATTACATCTCTTTTATCTTGTTCCAACAAAACTGATTTCTTTATTCAAACTCAGACCTTTGTAATTTTTCCCAATCAATTGCATCTTACGAAAATTCTACATTGCCCATTTTAGTCTAATGCTAAAAATGCTGAGAACTGCCCTGTTGACTCAATGACTCTCAGATGAGTTTTTTCTTTGAAAGCTAAAAGACTAATCAACATTTCAGGAAAGATGAGTAAATACAATGGAAAGAGTACTAAGTAACTAGATAGGTTGTTTATGAAGGATAATAAGGACTGTTTTATGATGCTGACAATACTTTTATTTTTTTTAACTCCTCATTACTCCCTCTATTAATCCCCTGGTAACTACTAATATTTGGTCAATATGGATGGGGTTATGCTAGTTATTTCCTACAAGTGGTAATAAACAATATTTGTTTTTTGTATGTCTGATTTATGTCACTCAGCATTATATTTTCAAGGTTCATCAACATGGTGATGCATAGGAATTCTTCAAGTCTCTTTATGACTAACAATCCATTATATGCATCTATCACATATTATATATTCATTTATCTGTTGATTGGTACTTGGGTCACTTCCATCTTTTGGCTATTCTGAATACTGTTACAATGAGCATTGGTGTACCTGTGTCTGTTAGAGTTGCTTTCACTTGCTTTTGGGTATATACTTAGGAGTGGAATTGCTGGTTATATAGTATGTTTATGCTTAACTTTTTGAGGATCCACTAAACTCTTTTACACAACAGTTGCACCCTTTTGCATTTTCATCAGCATTGATTGCATGAGTATTCCAATTTCTCCACTTTCTCAGCCATGCTTGTTATTTTCCTTTTTTTTTTTTTTTTTTTTTGGATAATAGCCATCCTAGTTGTGGGAACTGGAGGGAGTAGTCACTGGGTGGTTTGAATGGTCAATACACAAAGTTGCTACCCCAGAGGTTAGGTGTTCTAGGTCCCCAGAGGTGTGTGCCAGCAGCTTTTCTGAGGGCTTTGCATGCATTGATTTATTTTGCTCCCACTGCTATTTAATCAGGTAGAACTTTTATTATTATTACTATTTACAGGTGAATAAACTGAAAGCAAAGAGAGATAAAGTAACTTGCCAAAGTCTAATTGCTAGTAAATGGCAAAAGCAGAATTTGAACCCCAACATTTTGACTCCACAGCCTTGCCCTTAACCACTATGCTCCTCTATTGATCCTGCCCCCCCCCCAAAAAAAAAATACAATTTAGTTGAACAAATAAAAATAGCATACATACAGGTGAGTTACATACTAGCAGGCATTGACATTGGATTTGAAGCAAAAGGAGCTTAGAATGTGTATGAACTTTCAAGAGAATAAGGCACAGCAGAACTTAGTTGCTCCATTGTGATTAAATTATACACTAGATCTGCAATAATTCAGCAGGTTCCATAGGTATCCAATTTATAGCCATAGATTAGCCTAGTCACGGGTATTATCAAGAGCATAATGGCTAATCATTTAGATATTGTGCACACCTTGCCCTAATGCCTGGCACTTTTGTAAAATCCCACTGTCATTTAAATCTTTCTTAATCAACCTTCATCAAGTGGCAGTAAAGAGAGCTACTAAAAGGTTCATTTCATTAACCCTTTGTCTTCTAAACAGATGATAATAGTATATGTTCATTTCATTCTGTATAATAAGGAAGAATTAGAAACTTTGTAGGGAATCCATAAGATATTTATTGAAGACCAAATTCAGATGGTAAGGTATTTAGCCCTATGGGATAGGTTGTTAAAGTATAATCTTCTCTGAATTTTGCTAAGTAATTTTCTTTAACTATAAGGTAAGGGTATTTAGTTTCCTAATGAGGTACTTCTACTTTGCCTTTGAAGGGTGTCCACCATACTTCTACATTCCTACTGTAAGGTATTAGCTTTACTGGCAGTATTAGTGCTAAACATTTGCCTTATGAGAATATACTTGCCAGAAATACTTATACAGCTCAAAGAATGATTTGAACTGAATACTCTATAGCAGTGATTGTCCTATGCTCTAGAGGAGTGTTCAGCAAACACTAACATGTGGGCAAAATCCCTCCTACCATCTGTGTTCTTATAAGCCATGAATTAAGAATCCATTTTCAAAAGATAAAAATATCAAAAGAAAATAATATTTCATTACATATAAAATTAAATGAAATTTGCATTTCATTGTCTATAAATAAAGTTTTACTAGAACAGAGTCATGCTCATTCACTTACATATATGTCCATGACTGGGATTGCATTCTGCAATAGTAAAGTTGAGCTTTGCAGCATCGATCACAGGAACCGCAAATTCTAAATGCTTTACTATCTGACTCTTTACAGAATTCTGAGTCTTGCTTTACATTCTTGAAAACAGACTTCAGTTCAATGTCTATTTTATAACCCAGGCATACCTTGTTTTATTGCTGTTTGCTGTATTGTGCTTCACAGATATTAAATATTTTACAAATTGAAGGTTTGTGGAAACCGTAAATTGAGCAAATCTGTTGGCACCATGTTTTCCAACAGGATGTGCTTATTCAATGTCTGCTAGTAATATTTTGATAATTCTTGTAATATTTCAATCTTTTTCATAATGTCATTATACACTTGATACACTATAATATAATGTAAACACCACTTTCATAGCACTAAGCAACCAAAAAACTCATGAGAATCACCTTATTGTGATATTTTCTTCATTATGGTGGTCTAGGGGCAAATCTGTAATATCTCCATAGTATGTCTTTCTGTCTATCTATGTATGTATGTATGTATCTATCTATCTATCTATCTATCTATCTATCTATCTAGATGGTAGTGCTGTCCTTGGAATTCATAGTCTTATGTAGTGGAGTGTAGTCAAAAGTAAGAGGATAATCTCTTCATGAGCTAGAAAATAGAACGTTATTGAAGAAAATAAAAGATTATTAAAGTAAACCACCTGGTTATTATAAGAATATTTAATAATATTACTTGTTGTTCTTGTTAAGTGTCTTCAAGTCAGTTCTGACCCATAGCGACCCTGTATAGGGTTTCCAAAGGGCAGCTGGTGAACTTGAGCCACTGAACTTGCAATTCAAACAATTTTGCACGCTGACACATTAGCCCACAGCACCACACCTGGAATATCACTTGTTGTTGTTGTTGTTGTTGTTGTTAAGTGCCTTCGAGTCGGTTCCGACCCATAGTGACCCTGTACAGGGTTTCCGAGGATGTAAATCTTTACGGGAGTAGAAAGCCTGATCTTTCTCCCACGGAGCATCTGGTAGTTTCGAACCGCTGACCTTAAGGTTCGCAGCCCGATTCGTAACCACTACGCTACACTTAGGAAGGACTAAATCAAAGCTGCTGATTCATGTTTTTAAGTGCTTCTTTCTTCCTTTATAAGTGCTCATATCAGATGCTTTGACCTAGAGAATTTTAGGGATCTTTACCCATGCATCCATTTTGGATATTTTCAGTAGAGGAAGATGGAAAAGAAGGATTTTTGGTCTGAAGACAGAGCACTTGATTTAACAAGAGAAAGATGATTATCTTACAATTGTATAGGTTTTGATTAGTCATAATATTTACAATTCAGCTATTTCTTAGTATCCTCACAACAAATAAGTTGGCAAAGCAAATATTTTTATTTTTGAAGTGAAGTAAGAAACTGAGGCCTACAGCAGCAGTGCAGTGTAATGAAAACAATAGTGGGTTTAGAGTCAAAATCCTTGGCCTCCTTCTTAATTCACACTCCAAGTTCTGATGTCCCTTATCTAGAAGAGGGAATAAGAACCCTTGACTGGGTTGTGTGAGGAACCAATGAAATATATATTAAAATGTCCTTAAACTCCATAAAGCACTTTTATTAATAAGGAAAAAATGAGAAAAAAGAAAAGTAAGTGATTTGTTTAAGACAAGTAGCTCTTTAATAATTGTCAGGGTTCTGCCTCCCTAGACCTGTCTGTGTTCATCTCATTAGCCAAGGCTAGCCAAGGTGAAAATAAAATCATTTGTTTTGGAAGGCCTTGCCTTTGGCCAGCAAGTGTTTTAAACTGAGGATGAA
Organism: Chrysochloris asiatica; assembly: GCF_000296735.1. Lineage (NCBI taxonomy): Eukaryota > Metazoa > Chordata > Mammalia > Afrosoricida > Chrysochloridae > Chrysochloris > Chrysochloris asiatica. The sequence continues at coordinate 10,067,964 of NW_006408530.1, forward strand.
TTTCACACCAGAGGGATTTGTGATCCACAGTTGTATTACTCTCATCCACTTCCTTTGTCAAGCAAAAAGACAAAAAGCTGTGCACGCACTGTAGAAAAATGCCATTAATTTAAGATTTCATTATATTACAACTGTTAATATCATGAATTTCAACTTAACAGTGTTCCAGATGCCACCCAATCTATATATTTTTTAATGAATTGCAAATTTACTCTACTGAATAATATAACTGATAAAATCACCATATCTTTGGATTTCAATGCACTGTTTGTGTGGTGGTGTTGTTCTTCATTACATGCCTGAATGCACTCATTAAGCTCTGAGTGAACAATAAGCCTAAAAATCTCGAAAAGATGGCGCACGGGAGCCAGCAGGAAGTCTACATTTCAAACACCCCCAGGATCAGGCAGCTCTGTTCCTCAAGCAAGAAAATGTTCCAAGCATTGCATCTACATTCCCTATTCAAGAAGTGAATTCAATATTTTGCCCCCTTTTCAGAGAGGATTAAAAACTGCATATGCATGATTGTAATCATAAACATGAAATAGTAAGATTTTGAAATTGAGAATTTACTCATTTTTCAAGCTATTGACACCTTCTTGTCAATTGTTTAAAAGCCTAAACTCATTTCAAACTCATTTTCCATCAGGCTGTATATACCTTTTCCCTAGAACAGTACCACATTTCCAGGAAACTCCTGGGGCTCTTCCATGAAAAACAAAGCAGGTCCTACCAGTCTAATTAAGGTTCTGCCCAAATTTTATGTAGTTTCATTCCTGCCAGAGGAATAGCTCCTGATTCTGATTTGGCTAACATAAAGGATTTGTAGAATTTATTTTGCAGTGCAGGGTCCTGAGGTTTAAACAAATAAACATCCAGTAATTCATTCACCAAATATGTATTATACATTGGAATATTTTGGGTTCCGATGATAAAAAAGTGAACAGAATAAAAAGTCTGTTCCCAAGGTGCTTACATTGATGGAAACGGTAGGAGTGAGACAAACAATGCATCTAAATTTCTTAATAATATGGTAGTTGTTGTTGTCATTAAGTGCCATCGATTCAGTTCTGACAAACAGCAACCCTGTATAGGAATTCAAGAAGCAGCTGGTGGGTTTGAATCAGGGACCTTGTGATTAGTTGTCCAGCGCTGATCTTACAGCACAACACTAGGACTCCTTATAATATGGTAGAAGTGCTAGGAAGAATGTAAGAGTCCTAGTGTGGCACTGTAGGATAAGCACTGGACCACAAGGTCAGTTTGAACAACAAGGTCAGTGGTTCAAACTCATCATCTGCTTCTCAGAAACCCTATACAGAGTTGCTATGAGTTGGAATCCATTCCACAGCACTTAATAACAACAACAACAACATAGGGAGAATCTATGGGTTAGTAGAAAGCAGAGCTTCTGATGAGATGGGAGCTCTGGCTGATGTTACTGATTCTTCTGTGTACTTCTGCTTCTCCTCCACTTCCAAGAACACAGGAGAGTTACACTGCCATATGGCTTACTTTGGCTGATGAAATATGAATAAAAATGGTATGTTAATGCCAACCTGAAGCATTTAGGAGCCAATGATCAATTCTAATTCTCTAGGATGTCTTCCACTGCTCTGGTAAAGCTTCAAGTCTCATATTGAAATAATGGCATTACAACATGGTGGACTTTCTATTAGCTTCAGTCTCTCACAGACCCTAATAAGCAGAGCCCTCTTGCTGATCTATACAAAACATGTAGGTTATTAATAAGAAAGAAGAAAAAACACTTTCATTATTTTAAACCATTGGGATTTGGGGATTCTTTGTTACCACAGCAAAACCAAGCTTGTCCTGATTAACTCAGGGGGTTAGGTGAGATTCTCTGATGAAGTGACATTTGAGCATGGACCAGAAATGCTGTATGGAAGAAGACTATGTAGATATCCCAGAGCAGGAATGCAGGAAGACGGAAAAATAATAACAGAAGCCACAAGACAGGTGCATACTACAGTGTCCAGGAACAGTGAGGAGCACAGTGTAACTGAAGTAGAGAGAACAAGGGATGGAATAGAAGACGATGACAGAGAAAGTCAAGACCAGATATCAGAGTCAAACTCAAACTTCTTACCAAAGGCATTTTATATGTTTTTCTGTAAGAGATTGAAAATGTATGAGTTTTTGCCTAAAAATTTACTTCAAACTTAGTGACTTAAGACAACACAAATTTCATTTCTGAAGCTCGGGGGTCTGGTCATGGTATAACTGAGTCTTCTGCTAAGAGTTTGTTTTTTTTGTTTTTTTTTTCAGGCTGAAATCAAGGTGTCAAGGAGAATAATGCTGATTGTGATGGTTAAAGGTATGGATCAACTCAGTGGTTGGGTAGTTATGTAATGATATAGTCAGCCTCCATTTTCACATAATACCAATTTTCATTACATGACCTGGTCTTTGGAACTTAACCATGTTTATAATAATTGAGGAGTAGATATAATGTCACATAAACAACTATACTTCCATGTATAATTCTCAAGACTGTTAAAATTTCATCAGTAGTTCTTAGCCAGTTGGGCTAAGTAAAGTAGCTAAAAAGGGAAAAGCAAAGTGCTCACAACTTGGAGATTGTGAAATGCCAAGTGCCCAGATCATCTGGACAGTAACTCAGGCCCAGCTTGTGTAAATTACACAAACCTGCTTTCCTTTTTCCTTTAGAGTGGGGACAAAAAGACAGCACCAAACCCTTCCTCTCATAGCCCTCTCTACTTAGCTGACTATAAAACTTCATTGCAATGGTCACACAGAACTCAGACACCAAATTCATAGTCACAGGTTATATTAGGGAAATCAACAGGTTACAATTCAGGGTCAGAAATAATCAAGTACAGTTCTTCTGGTCAGGACAGCTTCTCCTCAGCCATGCCCACAAACAGGACTCTTTCTGCCCTGGCAATGTTCCAAAGCCCTTTTCGGACTGCTAATAAATGCCCACAGGGCACCCTACTCCATCATAAGCCTTAGTCCATGGGTCAACAAGCCTAACTCCCCCAATTAAGTGCCTGACGCTCCCCATTCTGCAAGCAAGCCCCCTGCCCTAAGTCACTCAACTTTACTTGCTCCAGGGACTGGAAAGCCCACTACTCTGTCTCATGCTCTGGCTCTTGGTTCTGCTGCTTTTGCTTTTCTGCCACTACTTGGTGTCACCATTTTCTGTCCCTGGGTCAAGAAGGTTCAATACTCAGGGGTCTCGGATTCCAAAGGACACACTACACTCGTGGCTCTTCTTTGATGGTACTGAGATCACCACTCCTGCTTCTGAGATGGTTCCTTTGATATCCATGTTAGAGTTCCAAGTTTTTACTCTGTAGACATCATTCACAAATGAATCATCCTATCATTATCTTCTCTGGCCTTCTCTATTCAGACCCATCAAGGAAAAAGTCATTTAGTGGGATTTACAAGGAGCTCTGGTAATGTAGTGGTTAGGAGTTAGCCGCTAACCTCTAGGTTAACAGTTCGAAACTCTGAAGAAGCATGATGCTTTCTGCTCCCATAAAGATTAACAGTCTCAGAAACCCTATGCAGGGTCACTATGTGTCGGAACCAACTCCACGGCACACCACCACTAGAAAGACTAAGACTAGAAGAGACACATTAAATAATTCACTATGTCACAAGTGGGAGTCATGGAAACACATTAAAACTTTCTAGCAGGGACATAGAAGAAGGATATTGTCATATGCTGGTTTCAAAGAAATCAAAATTAAAGGGTTATGTCATTAGTTACCCAAATGAAAAATAACTCCATTCACGTCTTATGAAATACCATGGAATCAGAAAGGCCTAAAAACATAGTGCCACTGGTGGTGATGGTTATGTGCCGTGTAGTTGTTTCTGACTCATAGCAGCCCTATATAGAATTTCCAAGGTGGTAAATCTTTATGGGAGCAGAAAGCCTCATCTTTCTGCTGCAGAGTGGCTGGTACCATTAACCTATACATGTTAGTGACTAAAAAGGCTCTGGTAAGTCTTACAGTAACTAAATCTGTTCATTCAGCCTATATTTGCTCAAATATTTCACCATGAATTTCTGTTTACTTTGTTGTTGCTGTTGTTAAGTGCTGTCAAGTTGGTTCTGACTCATAGCCACCCTGTATAGAGTTTCTGAAGCTGTGAATATTTTTGAGAGCATAATACTTTATCTTTCTCCCACAGAATGGCTGGTGGATTTGAACCACCAGCCTTGTGGTTCGCAGCCCATTGCTTATCGTACAGAGCCTTTTTCTTTGCATCTATTAAAATTCTACATATAGTAAGGAGACCTTCCAAATTATTTGGTTGTTTTATACTTTTGCTGGACATTTTTTAAACATGTACTGTCTTTAGATAATTTTTTAGGTAATGTAGACAATTTGACAAGAGCTAAAAACAGCTGGAAAGTTTTCTGGAATTGAGACAATCATTTAATTCTGAACAGTTGAGAACCAAGTTGTTTAGCAAGGAGAAAATGGAGTTCAATAAAGCTAGAAACAGACACAGAGATGTTTATCCAGGAAGACTTCTACTGGGAAAATGTTCACATAGCTGAAAATTAGCTTTCTATTTTTTACAGTTAACTACTGATACTTTCCTTTCAGGATGATTGGAATAATTGTGGTAAGTTATCCTTCTGATGAGAAAATGGCTCACTAAGAGATAAAGAAGGAGCACAAGTGGACTGCACATTCTTATCTAATTAAAACCTGTCATCTAATTAAATAGATTCCCAGCAGGAAGAGGGCATCAGGCTGTCTGTGTGATAGGAGAACTATGTTCCAAAACATGAGTCACATGATCAGATATTCTAACTACCATCACCGTGTTCCCCATATTCATTCATAATGTTTCTTTTTATGGAAATAAGAACCCAAATTAAGTGGAACACTTATCATATAAAGGTTGTCTCCTAAGATATTCTATTCTTTCTGTTACGTATGTTAGTGGTCTTTGTCACATATGGGCATCACACTGTAAGTCTGGGCTTTAAACCCTGTGCTGTTGAGTCAATTCCAACTCATGGCATCCCCATGTGGGTCAGAGTAGAACTGCACTCTATAGGGTTTTTAATGGTTGATTTGTCAGCAGATCACCTTTTCTTCTAAGGCACTTCTGGGTAGACTAGAATCTCCAGTCTTCTGGCTAGCAGCCAAGTATGTCCATTGTTTCCACCACCCAGGGACTCCAAATCTAGACATTCGTTGTTTAATTTTCCATGCTTTTACCTTTTGCAATCACAGCAGTGACTTATCCTCATTTCTCTATCCTAAGACAATGACATGCAGCTGGAGTTTTTTTTAACTTTCAAGTCCTGAAAATAACTGTGCTTGTCCCACTGCAGCCGTCAAATCAAGTTAAAAATGCATGCACATGTGAGTAGCTTTGACATCAAGATATCATTAGGCTATAAAACATTCATAGCACTGTGTTTTTCTAAGCATTGCCTATTTATCCACACACAATGCACCAAGATTCAAATTCTGCTAAAAAACAAACATTTTGCAAGAATTTCTTTTCTACCACTGACTTTTTCTAACCGCTGACCTTTTGAGTAGCAGCCCAAAGAAAACCCACTGTACCAGCAGGGCACCTTTTCCCATTAAAATCTCTTTCCAAGTTGAATCTAAGCTGGTTTCAAGTACAGGACTAGCTGTTACTCCTCTCATGCTCCTGTAGAACAGTGCTGTCAACTTCTCTTAATTATTTTATGTGCTAGACCCAGCTTGGAATCTTGGTATGGTATCCTAGAGTAAGCACTCAACCACAATGTCTGTTTGAATTGCAAGGTTCATGGTTCAAACTCTTCAGAAACCCTATGCAGGGCTGCTCTGAGTGAGAACTGACTCCATAGCACTTAACAACAACAAGCGGCCAGCTTGCCTTACCCAGGCACTGACAGATTATCTTTACTGTAAGTCACACTAGCTGCCTACCTCTGCCAAAGAATACATAGAAAAACTAAAGCTGCTGCTGCTTCTTTTTGAAATTTCAAGGCAATTCTTCCTTGTTAATTTAAAGAGAGACTGCACTGTTGTTGTTGTTGTTGTTGTTGTTAAGGGTCTTTGAGTCAGTTCTAACTCAAAGTAACCCTGTATAGGATTTCGGGGTGCAGCTGGTGGTCTTGAACTGCCAGCCTTGTGGTTAGCAGTCCAGTGCTTCTCCTACAGCCACCAAGACCCTGACCACACTGTTAATTCCACACAATTTTCCATGTGAGAAAGAAAAACCGAGCCCTTAACCTTCATTCTTCTGAGGGCCTCGTTTTGCAACCAGGCTTCTCCGAATGCTGCCGCATTGCCTGGAGATGCGGTGGGCATGTCTGTGTGTGTGTACAAGAGAGAAAGGCCCACAATGCTTCAGAGAACTATCACTTCAGAATTTCCAGAAATAAGGTCCTATTCTCTGACTCCATAATGGTCACATTTGTAAAATTCTGAAACGTCTTCAAGTCTTAGAGAAAAAGATTATATCTCTTAAGTTATTATGTTCTCTGAGGGTTAAAATGTCTCAGGAAAAAAATCAACAACTCAGGGGTTATTTTAGAATCCAAATTTGCTTTGTTCATATCTGTAGCTGTGACTGGAAAAAAAATCTCCAAGAATTTGTTGCTGTAAAATGCCTTCAAGTCAGTCCTGACTCGTGGTAATACTATATAGGGGATTCGAGACGGTAAATCTTGGTGGAAGCAGAAAGCTGGTGAACTTGGACTGCTGGCCTTGTGGTTCTCACTCTAGTACTAATCATACAGAACCACCTCGCTTACCATCAATGCCAGGTCATTAAATTGAACTCTAGACTCCTGTGTGGCACTGTAGGTTCGGCACTAGACTTCAAACCACAAGGTTGGCAGTTCAAATCTACCAGCTGCTCTTCAGAAAACATGTACAGCATCAATATGAATCTCAAAAGCACTTAACAACAACAACAACAAGAATATTACATAAGCTCACATGGTAGTCTATATTTCCATGTTGTCTTTTTCTTTTCTTAGAAGTCAACTTCCTACCTCTTAGAAAGAGGAATGAAACAAAATTTAGCAAAATACCTTCATTAAAAGATAAACCTAGCCATACAAGATGATCCTACATCACCTTTTTCTATAAACATACACACACACACACATAAGCACAAAGAATAGCTAGCTAATTGCCCTGAAGTGGGTTCTGACTCTTGGAAATTCCACATGTGTTAAAGGAAAACTGTATTCTATAGAGTTTTCAATGGCTGGTTTTTCAGAAGTAGATTTTTCATAAGTATTTAAGTCTTTCTCCCAATGCCTGTCTGGGTAGATTACAACTGCCACCCTTTACATTAGAAGCCAAGTGCTTCCTCCTACATAAACAAAGGTATATACTGGGATGTGACTGCCTCAGAATTTACTTTAAGTCCTTTATTAGATTTGGCTACAGAGGAAGGGGTCCCTCCTATTTAGTTATCCAAAGCATTTTCTTTTATAAATGAGAATACTAAGTAACCAAGTGATTTGTCTAAAAATACACAGCAGAATCAGAATTAGAGGCAAAACAGCAGGGCTGTAAGACAATTTCTCTCCCAACAGTTTATATATTTGTCCTAATCTCATGGTCAGCAGTTCAAAACTACCAGCTGTTCTACAAGAGAAAGATGAGGCTTTCTGCTCCCATGAAGATTTACAGCCTCAGAAACCCTATGTGGGGTCTCTATGAATCGGAACCAACTCCACAGCACATAAAAACAACAACAACATAGCTGATCAATTTCTGTCACCAAAAGTCAATGAAGTAGTCTTCCAGTTTGGGTGACAGTGGAAAAAGTCAGGTAGGCAAATCTCAGTGCTAGAGAGGACTGAGATCTCACACAAGAAGTGCTCACAGAACAACTCCAGAGCTTCAGATCTACCATTAGGTCCAGGACATCAGTTTCCCACACTTGCAAGTGAAAAAAATCAGAGTATTAAGGAAAATACTGGGAGTTAGGTATAGGGAGATGGGACTCCCTCTGTGGCTACCTGGCCCTGGCAGAGTTTAGAGGACTGGGCTACAGCCATTCTGGCTCAGTGAACTTGCTCTAAAAGAGACACAGGAGACTCTACACATTTCTCACACATCTTCCCTGGAGCACCTTCTTTGCCATCAGGCAGGTGGATGTGCACCCCCAAAAAACAGCCCTGACCCCGCAGTTCCCTCATGGTACAGAGAGGGGGAGCTTTGCAGCCACTAATGATATCAACTGTAAGACACAGCCCTAAGATTGATTTGAGCTAGACCCTTGATGGCTGCGTGCCTTGGAGTCATTTCTGACTCCAGGCAACCTTGTGTGTGGTTTCCAGGGCTGTGGGTCTTTGTGGGAGTGGAGCACCTTGCCTTTCTCCTGAGAAGTGGTTGATGGTTTCGAGCTGCTGACCTTGCGGTTCGTGACCCCATTTATGAGCGCTGCGCTACCTGGGCTCTGTGTGCAGGACCCTTATAATACAATCTGTAAAACCCCAACATAAAAGGACTCAACCATCTCGAGAATTGCTCTGTGCACACGCAGATACCTAACTGACGTTCAGAGACAAAAATAGTGGACAATCTTTCTCCCATTAATGTCTCACAATATCTACCTGCATATGTCTACTGTAGTGACTAGAGGAGGGGCCTGAGTAAGCAGATACCCTCACCCACTGCTGGAGGTTTCTACCTTGCACACACACTGACTGTGTAGCTCAGGACAGTTGACCACAGCTTCATTTCTGTTCCAAAGTGGTGGTATTTATCTCTGCATTTATATTACTTCTGCTGTGGTACTTTTGATCACACATTTTTCCT
>NW_006408530.1:10077659-10079793 GCF_000296735.1 Chrysochloris asiatica
TATAATAATCAAGCTCTCCAAAAGCAAAGACAAGGCAAGAAAACTAAAAGCGGCCAGGGAGAAGAGAAGTGTCACTTATAAAGACAAGCAAATCAGATTAAACACTGACTATTCAGCACAAACCATGCAGGCAAGAAGGCAATGGGGAGACATATAAAAAAATCCTACAAGCAAAAAAAACTGCCAACCAAGAATCATCTATCAAGCAAAATTATCAATCAAATATGATGGGACTATCAAGACATTCCACAATAAACAGAATCTGAAAGATTTTATAAAAACCAACCTAGCACTTCAAAACATCCTAAAGGGAGATCTGTGGACTGAAAACCAACAAGAACAGACAACAACCAGAGATTGACAGGTGTGGCAACACCACCTGGAACTCAGTCAATGGATAGCAGTGTACAGAACTGAACAAGACTACAACAATGAACTCAAGGGAGCTGGGAGGTGAACTGAAGATCAAAATTATATCAATGTCAAAGAAGGGACAAATGTAGCAGCAGACATCCAGGTGGTGAGGATGCCAGGTAAATTACAGGATACAATGGATTCTCTTAAAGGGAGAGAAAAATTAGTAGACTATAAGGTAACCTCAAAGAATGTAAATACTTCACAACTTACCATGAAAATGAACTTCCAAGAAGAACAAGCAAACATGAAAACTAAGAACCAACCGACAAGAAGTAGCACAAAAAACAGAAATCCAACACAAGAAGGCATGCAGAACAAAAGAACGAACAGCACTACCAAAAAAGTAATATAATAGCAGCAATTAACTCATGCGTATCAATAGTTACATTGAATGTCAATGGGTTGAATGCATCAGTGAAGAGACGGAGAGTAGCAGAATAGATAAGAAAACAAGACCTTTCCATATGCTGCCTGCAAGAGATACACCTTACACACAAAGACAAAAACAGACTAAAAGTTGATGGATGGAAAAAAATTTACCAAGCTAACTCCAACAATAAACAAGCAATAGTGGCAATACTAATCTCCAACAAAGTAAACTTCAAGATAAAAACCAGCCTAAGAGACAAAGAAGGCCACTATCTCATGATCAAAGTTTCAATTGAGCAAGACGACACAACCATAATAAATATCAATGCTCCCAATGAAAGAGCACCAAGATACATGAAGCAAACCTTACTAGAATTGAAGAAAGAAATAGATAAATCTACAATTATAACAGGAGATTTTAATATGCCACTTTCGAAAAGTCAATGAAGTATTTACCTTGGGAGTCGATAAAGAATCACATATGGAAAAATGAACATCTTTTATTCTAGTCCTGGGGTCTTGATGTGTGGCTGTAAATAAGCACTTGATAGTTAAGCACGAGGTTGGTGGTTCAAGCCCAACAGCTTCTTGGAAACCCTATACAGGGTCGCTCTGAATCAAAACTAGCTTAACATCACTTAGCAACAATTCTAGTCCTACCTGGCCAAGCCCTATTACATGTATTCCTACCATATATACATGGCAAACAGAAGTTGCATCTGCAATCAACTCTAAGAGGTTCACTCAGATTTATAAGTAATCTCATGCCTTTCCTTCCTTTCAAGAAAGTAAATCATAAAGTATAATTAATAATAAAGTTTTTATAAGAATAATCTTGAATACTTTCTAATTTATCTTAAAAATTAAATCATTCATAAACTTAGCATTTTATTTTAGTAAATAATTAGTTATGACAGAACTAACAGCAATCTAAAAACTCACTAATATATTAAAACATAGACAGAATTCTGTCTTAAATTAATTGCAGGCACCAAATAGTTGTCAACATTCTTACTTTTCTTCAACCGTGTAGGCATAACCTTTATGCTTCTGAAACATTACCATAAAAATAAACTGGAATGAACAATAGGTACTATTTGTCATCGACACATGCACTTTTAACAGTACTAACATCTGAATGTGGAATGTATAAGTTTGACATGTCTCTCATTTGAGATCTAAAACAAATGAATAATGACTAATAATTTTCAATGTATATTAGGAAGAATATCCCTAATTTGAAATCACTAATTGAATCTCCATACCAGAGACAAAGTTTAAAAAAAAAAAAAAAAAAAAGCAGGTTAATTTAGCTTTGCATTGTATTTGTATTTGTATAATAATAACA
>NW_006408530.1:10079895-10088563 GCF_000296735.1 Chrysochloris asiatica
TTTTTAGAATAAAATCACCATCATAAATTAAATCTTCCAGTAAGCAAAATTTTCCTTTTGCAAAAATGGCATGGAAGCAGTATTTGATTTCCTTTGACTATAGAGGGGTAGGAGAATCATACTAAGCATAAGGCTGAGTGCTGTGAGAAAGAGGTAGGCCATGCCACCAACTTTCAACCTTCTTTACCAATCCTGGCACTAACTGTCCCTCTCAAGGCACTCCCTACTTCTCTGCTGCGTTAAAAAAATTCATTTCAAGAACACATATTATATGTGAGTTGATCATCATGAACTCATAGACCATGCTCACGATTTTGGGGTTTGTTAGGGAATTTGGCAGGCTATTATTTCAGAATTAGAAATGTTAAGGATATAGTTCTTTGATCTGCAGTGTTTCTTCTCAGTCATGCCTCTCTCTAGTCCTCAGTCTTTCAGTCTTTGGCATCTACTACTTGTAGTAGATGTCCTACTTGTGTGAGTGTAAACAACAATAGCAAATATATATAATGGAGTCCCCACATGCATCTGAGCTGATTTAAAACACCATGGCTTGTATCAGGCACACTTTAGTATTCAGTGACATCTTTGCTCTTGAACAGTTTTGCAGCCTGTCATTTGATTTCTTCACTGTTGCTTCCCTGAATATTGATTGTGGATACAAGTAAAAGAAGTCTTTAACAACTTCAAGCTTTTCTCCATTAATCGATTTATTTATTTGTCCAGTTGCATGGATTTTTGTTTTCTTTACATTGAGATATAATACACACTGAAGGCTGCAGTCTTTGATAATCACCAGTAAGTATTTCAAATCCTCTTTAATTCTAGCAAGCAAGATTATGTCATCTACAATGGTTATTAACAAATCTTTTTTCAATCCTGATGCCACATTCTCCTTTATATAATCCAGCTTCTTGGATTATTTACTCAGCATACAAATTGAATAACAATGTCAAGAGGATACAATCCTAATGCACACCTTTCCTGATTTTAAACCATTCAGTATCCCTTTGTCCTGTTTTAATAACTACCTCTTGATCTATTTACAGGTTCCTCATGAGCACAACTGAATATTCTGGAATATCCATTCTTCACAATGTTGTTCATAATTTGTTAGGATTCACACAGTTGAATGTCTTTAATAAAAACAAGTAAACATCTTTCTGGTATTTTCTGGTTTTAACTAAGATCTATCTGTTATTAGCAATAATATCCTTAGCTCCAAGCCCTCTTCTAAATCCTACTTGAATTTCTGGGACTCCCTGTCAATGTACTATTGAAACCATTTTTAAATTATCTTCAGCAAAATTTTATTTGAGTGTGATGTAAATGATAATGTTAGATATTTTTTGCATGTTATTACTCACCTTCCTTTGGAACAAGCATAAATACGGATCTCTTCCAACTGGTTTTCCAAGTAGCTGTCTTCAAGCTCCTTTACCACTGTCAATAAATGTCCAAAGGACACTTCATTCTAAAAGGAAGCCTTCTTTACTCAGTTCACTCACTCAGGGGGCTGGGAAGCCCACCATTCTGTCTTGTGTTCAGGCCGTGGTTCTCCAATCTCTGCTGCCACCACTTCACCACATTTTTAGTTCACAAGCCTTTCTCTCTTAGATTGAGGCAGTTCCATGTGCAAGAATCTTGGGATTCAAAACACACACTCCACTCTTGGCACTTTTTTCTTGTTGGCAATGAGATCCCCCATTCCTACTTCTGAGATGGCTCATTTTATAGCCAGTGGGATAGCAAAACTGACTAACTCCCATGTTAGAGTTTCGTATACCCTATTTGCATTCTCAAGCCAAATCTCTTTGTGGAATTTGCAAAGACAATTGTTAAAAGAGCCATAATTCACTCTTCCATATTTGTTAATTTGTCGTACGGTGGTGGCTTGCATATTGCTGTGATTCTGGAAGTTATAAATCTGGCATTTTAAACAGCAGCAAGGTCACCCATGGTGGATAGGTTTCAGCTGAGCTTCCAGACTAAGACTAAAAAAGAAGGAGAGATGGGCTACTTCTGAATATTTAGTCATGGACAACCTTATGAATAACAATAGAACATGGTCAAATAGGACCAGAATCTTAAAATATCATGAAGAGAACCAGAATATTGTCAGTTATAGTGCTGGTAAATGAGCCTTTCAGGTTACAAAGTATTCAAAATACAACTGAGGAAGAGCTGCCTTCTCAAAATAGAGTTGACCACAATAATGCAAGTGGAGTAAAATTTTCAGGACCTTCATTTGCTGATAGGGCACAACTCACAATGAGGAGAAGCAGCTGTAAAAATTCATTAACAATCAGAACATATAATAATCAAAGTATGAATATAGGAAAATTGGAAGTTGTCAAAAATAAAATGGAACATGTAAACATCAATACCCTAGGCATCAGTGAGCTGAAATGGGCTGGTATTTGTCATTTTGAATCTGAAAACCACATGGTTGACTATGCCAAGAATGACAAATTGAAGAGGAATAACATCACATTCATCAAAGAGATTATATCAAGATCTGCCTTGAAATATAATGCTCTCCGTGATAGGATAATATCCATACACATACAAGGAAGTCCTATTAATACACCTGTTATTCAAATCTATGCACCAACCACTAAAGCCAATGGTGATGAAGTTGAAGAATTCTATCAACTTCTTCAGTTTCAAACATGCAATCAAGATATATTGCTAATTATTAATGTACAGAATGCAAAGTTTGGAAACAAAGAGGAATTATCAGTAGTTGGAAAATACGGCCTTGGTGAGAGAAACGATACTAGAGATTGCATGATAGAATTTTGCAAGACCAATGATTTGTTCATCGCAAATACTTTATTTCAACAACATAAAAAATGGACTATATATATGGACCTCACCAGATGGAATACACAGAAATCAAACTGCATACATCTGTGGAGAGAGATGGTAAGAAAGCTCCATATCATCGGGCAAAAGAAGGTTAAGGGCAGACTGTGGAACAGACCATCATTTACTCATATGTAAGTTTAGGCAGAAGCTGAAAAAAATTAAAACAAGTACACAAAAGTCAAAATATGATCTTGAACATGTTGTTGTTGTTAAGTACTGTGGAGTCGGTTCTGACTCATAGTGACCCTGCACAGGGTTTCCGAGGCTGCAAATCTTTACAGGAGCAGAAAGCCTCATGTTTCTCCCATGGAACAGCTGGTAGTTTCGAACTGCTGACCTTGAGTATCCCACCTTAATTTAGAAATCATCTCAACAACAGATTTAATGCTTTAAACATTAATGACTGAAGACCAGAAGAGCTGTGGGATGACATCAAGAATATCATACAAGAAGAAAGCAAAAGGTCATTAAGCAAAAAATAAGAAAAAATCCAAAATGAATGTCAAAAGAGACTCTGAAGAGGGAGCAGTTAAGGACTCTAAATTCATGGAATTAGATTGACTGAGAGCTGGTGGCCAGGAGGCAGGCTAGAAGAATGTGCCCTTTGGTGATTTAAATTATAATATATGCCTGAGTGTTTTTTTAAAAAAAAAAAGAGCTAAAATGAATAGAGAGAAACACTGTTAACCAATGGTACATAGTGGGGATTATAATCATTGTAATGAAACAAAGTATATGATTTGTTGACTGTAAAACTGGTGATCTGCCCTGTAAACTTTCACTCAATTCACAATAAAAAGAGAGAGACTCTGAAACTTGCTCTTGAGCATAGAGATGCTAAAGCAAATGGAAGAAATGAGGACTTAAAATAACTGAATAAAAAATTTTCAAGGGCATCTCAAGAAGACAGAGTCAAATATTATAAAGAAATATGCAAAGATCTGGAGTTAGAACACCAAAAGGGAAGAACATACTCAGCATTTCTCAAGCTGAAGGACCTAAAGAAAAAATTCAATCCTCGACTTGCAATGTTAAAGGATCCCATGGGCAAAATATTGAATGAGGCAGAAAGCATCACAAGAAGATGAAAGGAAAACACAGAACCACTCTACCAAAAAGAAATGGTCGATGTTCAAACATTTCAAGAGGCAGCATATGATCAAGAGCCAATGATACTGAAGGAAGAAGTCTAAGGTGCACTGATGAAATTAGAAAAGAACAAGGCTTCAGGAGTTGATGGAATATAAATTGAAATCTTTCAAAAACTCAAGTGGTACTGGAGGTACTTACTAATATGCCAAGAAATTTTAAAGACAGTTACCTAGCCAACTGATTGGAAGAGATCCATATTTGTGCCCAATCCAAAGAGAGGTGACCCAACAGCTTGCAGAAACCATCAGATAATATCATTAATATAGCATGCAAGTAAAATGTTATTAGAGATAATTCAAAAACAACTGCAACAGTACATTGACAGGGAACTGCCAAAAGTTCAAGCTATATTCACAGAGAACATGGAACGAGGGATATCATTGCTGACATCAGATGGATGGTGACTAAAAGCAAAGAATATCAGAAAAAGGTTTACCTGTGCTTTATTGACCATACAAAGGCTTTTAATTGTATAGATCATGACAAGTTATGCACAATATTGTGGAGAGTAAGAATTCCAGAACACTTAATTGTGCTCATAAGGAACCTGTACATAGACCAAGTGGCAGCTGTTCAAACAGAGCAAGGGAACACCAATTGGTTTAAAATGTGGCAGGGTTGTATTAGTTCATCGTATTTATTCAATCTGTATGCTGTGCAAATAATTAGAGAAATTAGATTATATGAAGAAAAATTTATCATCTTGAAGGAAAACGCATTAACTACTTGCCATATGCAAATGATGCAAACTTGTTTGCTGAAAGTGAAGAGAACTTAAAATAGTTACTGATAAAGATCAAAGACCACAGTCTTTGGTATGATCTGCACCTCAATTTAAAGAAAGCAAAAATCCTCACCACTGGACCAATAAATAACATCATGATAAATTGAGAAAAGATTAAAGTTGTCAAAGACATCATTTTGCTCAGCTCAACCATCAACACTCAAGGAGGCAGCAGTCAAGAAATCAAACAACATATTACATTAGGCAAATGTGCTGCACAAGGCCTCTTTAAAGTGTTAAAGAGCAAAGATGTCAATTTGAAGATTAAAGTTAAGTCTGATCCAAGCCACAGTATTTTTAATAGCCTCATGTGCATGTGAAAGTTGGATAATGAATAAAGAAGACTGTAGAAGAATTGATGCACTTAAGTTATGGTGTTGGAGAATATTAAAATTATCATGGACTGCCAAAAGAACAAACAAATCTGTGTTAGAAGAAATACAGCCAGAATGCTCCTTAGAAATCAGGATAATCAGACTTTGTCTCTTATACTTTGGACATATTGTTAGGAGGAACCAGTCTCTAGAGAAGGACATCATAGTTGGTAAAGTGGAGGGTCAGCGAAAAAGAGGAAGACTCCAACAATATGGATTGGCAGCAGCAGTGGGCTCAAGCATAGTAATGATTGTGAGGTTGGCTCAAGACCTGGCAGTATTCTGTTTTGTTGTGCATAAGGTCGCTATGAGACAGTACCAACTCCATGGGATGGCACCTAACAAAAAACGATAGCCTTTATTCCCAATATGAAACTTAAATTAAAAAAAAACAAACCCACTGCCAACAAGTCAATTCTAACTCATAGTATCTCTCTAGGTGCCACCTGTCTCTAATGCTTGATGTTATCACATGCGAATCAAAATCAGAGAATGTACATAGATCAACATATTCACAGCCCAACCAATGAAAGCATATTTGATTGTGTGACCTACTGAGTTATTCAAAAGTTATCCTTTTTAAGTATAAAGTTCTCTTACGACATCAAAATACAAAATTTCTATAAATTTTTTATCAGTTTGCAAAAGTGAAAATTTCATGAGTGTTAGAATATTTTTATCCTGCTCATTTTGTTTCATAAATACCTTGT
The DNA here is from genome assembly GCF_000296735.1 of Chrysochloris asiatica. Classification (NCBI taxonomy): domain Eukaryota; kingdom Metazoa; phylum Chordata; class Mammalia; order Afrosoricida; family Chrysochloridae; genus Chrysochloris; species Chrysochloris asiatica. The sequence continues at coordinate 10,085,784 of NW_006408530.1, forward strand.
TTCTGGCCTTTACAAGGTGTTTGATAAATGTTTGTTATTTGAATGATTAAATAGATACCACTCATATTCCTAATTTGAGTGCATCAGGTGTTTATGATCATTATAAATAACTGATTTATTAAAAAATGATTTTACTATGTGAATGAAAATTAAGTTAATTCTCTTCAGAGACGGTTAAAAAGATATAACAATTTCCACAAATCCTCCTTCTTTTAGAATGATTTTCCCATCATTCATTGGGCACTCTGACCATCCACCTGTGCAAAAAAGTATTTTCTGTTTGCTGGATTCCAGGACTCACATCTTTCCATCTTCTTTTTCCAAGATTTTATTTTTTGTACCATGAAAATTTACAGGTGCCAGCATTATAAAAAGAAGTAAAACAATTCCCGTATATATAAATTTGTTTTTGCAATTTACAGTTGAGTCGAAACATCTATGTAGTTTGGCTAACCAAACATTTCTTGAAATTTTCATCAGAAAGAATAAAAGATTGCCCTTTTTTCCTGACAGGAACAAACTCTCCCAGGAATAAATTCAAAAGTCACCAGAAAATGCTTTCTAGTGATATCTCCTAACAACTAATCTAATTCTCTTTTCCATAAGAAAGATGAAAAAGATCAGTCTTATAACCTTTCTGAGATTGAGCACATTACCAAGAATCATTAAAATTTAACAGTTCTTGAGGCAAGGCCAAATCCTAAACTTTCACATTTCTTCATTTCATTCAGTCACCTGATTTCTCTTCGAATATGTGTTAACTACCATTAAACAAATCACCTTGGATTTTCTTACTAATTGCTCTAAATAAGTTTTATTGTAACAGCAGCAAAACATATCTACAAACAGTATATTATGTAGCAGAGACCAGTGGATAGGATTCCAAAGCATCAGAATATATTTAACCCAAGTATTTACATGCTGTACATATTCTGGTGGCTGCAAAAATAAATCCTCTGCTTGGAAGTGAGTGTAATAGAACAAACATCATTTGGGGCTCCACCAGCACTTCAATTGCCAGTTCTATAATATACTTTTCTTTCCCACAATGAAAGAAGCCAATACGGTAAGCAGGATGCATCCAGCTGGGCTCCCTGTGAGGAGACCACTCTTTCTATAATCAGACTCAACAGAAACAGACTTTCGTTTCTGGAACATCAAACATGAAGAGACTGCTGTTCTGCAGAATAAAAAAAAAATTATAAAGCAGACATCAAAGATTTGTTGAAATTTTGATTAAGGCACTTTCTCAGTCTTTCCACACAGCAGATGCTATACTACTGGAATGTGCTGTAGTGAAAAATGAGCATAGAGACTTTTAGTCTTGTCTTTTGAATCCTATGGTACCTTTAACATTGATTTGAACATTGTAACAAAAAAATGAATGAAATAATGACTCTGGTATTAACTTAGACTTTGAATCAGGAACCCCAGTCACATAAGAGTATCAAAATATTTTTATTATTCACCACTTCATTCAAGAGTGAAGTTCAAATTTTCTGTTACGAGTCAGACTGCCAACCTCAAGTTCAGCAGTTCGAAACTACCAGCGGTTCCACAGGAGAAAGATGAGGCATTCTGCTCCTGTAAAGATTTACAGCCTCGGACACGCTGTGCAGGGTCACAATGAGTCAGAACCAACTCTGAGGTATTTAACAACAACAACAATTATGAAGGAAGTGATGTCTAATAAAAAATTATTATGTTCCTCTGGTGAACTATCAAGGCAATGTTTCCTTGCCCAAGAACTTCATATTACCAAAAGAAAAAGAATGAGAGTAAAAATGAAGAAAAAAAACCAAAAATCCCTAACTTTGCCTTATTGTCTCGCAGTCATTCTTCTCAGTCTGAAGATTCAATCAATCAGTAACCATATCTCAAAACTAAGTGTGTTTATGCTGTTTTAAGTTATCTATGTGGGATCAAAGTCACAACAGCATCTCAAAATGTTAAATAAGAACTCTAGGGGTCAGTGAGTTCTTGTTAATATGGGAGGAACAACTCAAAGAATGTAATTAACATCACCAGTGGTACATGTAGGAGCTGGTGACTTGTATGTTTTGCTGTGTATATCCTCAATAACTATAAGTAAGTAAAATTACATGAAAAAGAGAATGTTTAAGTTAACAACATGAGAATCATATAAGCTAATTTCAGTGAAAGCCATTTAGATAATAATAATTTTTTTTAAAGTTAAAGTCATTCAATTAAAAGAACCAACCAACTCAGAAAGTGAAGAACTTGAGTAACTGAGGTAATGTAGCCTGACTTATTGCATTAACTGTCCCACATCTCTTTATTTTAATGGTGCTGACCTTGCCAGCAAAATAGTTTTATCTTAGTTTGAATAGTTGTCATGGTCACATCTAACATTTTCCTCTCTGCTACATAGCAAGTGTATCTTTGGGGAATAAATTATATTATGTTTGTGGAAGTTGTACACACTTGCAGAATGGTTAATGTGAAGGAAGAGGAGTATTTAAAAAGGAAAATCACCATCCTAAAAATTTTAGTCTTGATTATATAAATGCTCCTTAAATGTATACTGATGATTTTTCATCTCAAATTCTCTATTTAGCTACCATAACTCATTATCACTTTGGATTATAGATTTAATACAAACTACAAACCAAAACTCACTTCCATCTGGTAGTACATTTCTTATCTTTCTCCCTGGAACTAATGACACCACTCAATCCATTGCCATCTAGTAGATTGCGACTTATGGTAACCTAATATGTTGTTGTTGTTGTTGTTGTTAGGTGCCATCGAGTCGGAAC
>NW_006408530.1:10089273-10092121 GCF_000296735.1 Chrysochloris asiatica
CTTCCTCCAATCCTGATGTCACATTTTTCTTCATAGAATCCAGCTTCTCGTGTTATTTGCTCAGCATACAGGTTGAATAACCCCTAATATAGGGGTTCTATATTGTAAATCAACACAGAATTAGATAGTCTCATCTTTTTCCTATAGAGTAACTGATGGATTTGAACCACTGACCTTGTGGTTAGCAGCCCAATATCTAACCCACAGTGTCACCAGGGATCCTCATATTAAATAGAAGCTAAGATAAAGGATCATTGCTCCCTGTCTCAACTATGTGCCACTGTCACATGAAAGTTCAGAATTCTCATTGTCCCTGACTTGCAGAGGAACATCCCCTTTGGCATTACTTCAAGTGAAAGAGGACATTACTTATAGCAATGTATAAACAATTGCAAAACACCCAGTTCATAATCCTGGTGTGGCGCTGTGGGCTAATGCACCAGATGGCAAAGTCGTTTGAACTGCAAGGTTAGTGGTTCAAACTCACCAGCTGCTCTTTGGAAACCCTATACAGGGTCGCTATGGGTCGGAATCAACTCAATGGCACTTTACAACAACACCAAAGAATTGCAAAACACCCAGTTCATAATTCATAAAATCCTGGAGAAAATCACTTAAAAAGTGAACTAACAATTTTAAAATATGCACACACAAAAAACAAGTAGTTTAATAATTTTTCAATTATATTATGTAGGTATCAGTACAGTTTTTAATTTAGAGTCAGACTCTGAACTCAGAACTAATTCAAATTATATTTTAACATTTACTTCAGTTCCGACTCATAGGGACCCTAGTAGTAGCTGGTAGGTTTGAACTGTCGACCTTGTGATTCACAGTCCAATGCTGATCCTAAAGCACCACACATGCTATATAAGCTTTAACAATTTACTTTAGTTCTCCATATAATGGAAGTCATAAAATTCCTCATAGGACTGTGAATATTAAAGTCAATTCTACTGAATAGGGTTGTTGTGCATATTAAATCAGATAATACGTATAAATAATTTAGCTATGACAACCACATATGAAACTCTCAATAAATGTAAGATATTATATTAATATATAATTTCCATAGGTTCAAACAAGATTCAGAAGAGAACATGGAACAAGAGATATCATTTCCAATGTCAGGTAGATCTTGGCTGAAAGCAGAGAATACCAGAAAGATGTTTACCGGTGCTTTATTGACTATACAAAGGTTTTCTATTACATGGATCATGATAAGCTATGGAGAATAAGTAGTCCGGAACACTTAATTATGTTCATGAGGAACCTGTGCATAGACCCCAAGAGACAATTTTTCTAACAGAACAAAGGAACACTGAATGGTTTAAAATTAGAAAAGATGTGTGCCAGGATTGTATTCTTTTGAGATATTTATTCAATCTGTATACTTAGCAAATAATCTCCAAAACTGAATTACATGAAGAAAAATATGGCATCAGGATTAAAGGAAGACTCATTAACAACCTGCGGTTGCTTGCTAAAAGTGAAGACTTAATCAGAAGAATACTTACTGATGAAGATCAAAGACCACATCCTTCGGTATGGCTTGCACCTTAATGTAAAGAAAACTAAAAGCTTCACCACTGAACCAATAAATAATATCCATATAATGAAGAAAAGATTGAAGTTGTGAAAGACGTCATTTTTGTCAGCTCATCCATCAACACTCATGGAAGTAGCAGTCAAGAAATGAAACGACGTATTACATTTGACAAAGTTGCTGCACAGGACCTCTTTAAAGTGTTGAAGAGCAAAGATGTTAGTTTGAGGACTAAGGTGTGCCTGACCCAAGCCATCATATTGTCATTAGCCTCATATGCATGTGAAAGTTGGAAGACCATAAGAGAACTGATGCATTTGAGTTATGGTGTTGGAGGAGAATATTAAAATTGAATGGAACAAACAGATCTGTTTTGGAAGAAATACAGCCAGAATACTCCTTGGAAACCAGGAAGGCCAGGCTTCATCTCTCATACTTCAAACATATTATCAGGAGGAACCAGTTCCTAGAGAAGGACATCATGTTAGGTAAAGTGGAGGGTCATAGAAAAAGAGGACGACCCCAAAGAGATGGATTGGCACAGTGGCAGCAGCAATGGGCTCAGGCATAGCAATGATTGTGAGGTTGGTGTGGGACCAAGCAGTGTTTCATTCTGTTGTTCACAGGGTTATTATGAGTCGGTGCTGACTCAATGGTTCCTAATAACAAAAACAACATTGTATTTTATTAAAATTGAAAATATAGAAATACATACTGAGAAATGAATATTTAGAATACAAAAGAAATGATTCAAAGTAGGAATAATTTTTTACACAGAGCAATGGATTGTCTGTTGCAGTTTTCTCCTGGCCTTATTTTGACTGATGAAATGGCTCTTTTCCACTGTCTATTCACACAAATATAGTCAATTTGATTCCTGTATATATCATCTGGTGAGGTCCATGTGGATAATCATATTTCATGTTGCTTAAAAAAAGTATTTTCAAATTCTATCATGTGATCTCCAGCATCATTTTTATCACCAAGGCCATATTTACCAACTACTTATCTTTCCCCATTGTTTCCAACTTTTGCATTACAATCACCAATAATTATCAGTACATCAATACATCTTGATTGCATGTTTCATCAAATTGAGACTGTAGACGTTGTTAGAATCCTTCAATTTATTCATCACTGGCTTTGGTGGTTGGTGTGTAAATTTGAAAAGTAGTGTTATCAATTTGTCTTCCTTGCAGGTGTATGAATATTATCCTGTCATTGACAGCATTACACTTCAAGGTAAGAAAAGGTCAATAAGAAGACAAAAAAGGAGAAGACCAAAATGAATATTAGAAAAGA
>NW_006408530.1:10096201-10096679 GCF_000296735.1 Chrysochloris asiatica
GATATTTGTACATGAGTACTTACCTTTCTACAAACACAACTAGTAATGTGGTGGAGCAAACAGTGGGCAAATGAGTGAGTAAACAGTGGGAAAACTTCCTAGATATTATCTAACATCTTAAGACAATGAATTGATGGGCATGGATGCTCATGATCATAGGTCTCAAGGGACACAATGATAAATTGTCATAACATAGCCCACAAAAACATTGTTCTTCATCCTGCTTGGGTGAGTAACATCTGGGCCTTTGAAAGAGCATGAGTGGCCATATAAGGTTCAGCTATTGATGTCTCCATGTGCAGAAGAAAGAAGAGTGATAAGGATTGAAGAGGCTTGCAATCAATTAGTCTGATATATTAATGGAACATATGAACATCAATATTCACAACTCTGAGATGCAGAAAGGGATCATATTAGAAGGTTCTGGATAGAGTGGGAGAAAATGTAGAAGAAAACTAAAAAATATTTCACTAAAAAA
>NW_006408530.1:10097773-10099528 GCF_000296735.1 Chrysochloris asiatica
GATTTCAAAGACACTTGACAACAACAAGAGAAGTTGTATATTTATAAATATGTTGGTGAGTTCATTATTGTTTTTGATCAAATGTTGTTTTGATTGCTTTATTGTTATTAAGTGTCCTCGAATCTGTTACGCCCCTAGTAACCCTGCATAGGGTTTCTGAGCAGCTGGTGGGCTTGAACCACAAACCTTGCAATTCAAACCAAATTTACAGTCCAACTCATTAATATATAGCACCACATCAGGACCCCTTTGATTACTTTAAATGGGTTTTATTCTGAAAATTTGAGATCTGTTTTGGGAGATAAATTGTTTCATTTATAGATTTCTGTTGGAATTGCTCAAAGATCAAACATACTGTGTAATAAATGACAGAGATATAAGAGTCTTCGTTTCTTTTCCTCCAAATTTCTTGATATACTTATTTATAAACAGTATTCAAGAGGTAAAGTGACTCCTTTGATTCATTCAAGGAGAGTTTTTGTGTAGTAATAAAACATACAATTCCTTACATAATTAAAGGGAAGAATGCAGTAAAAAGTTTTCAATGACAAAATGATCAATTCTTAGTTTTATTGTCATGAATTGAAACTCAGTTATGTAGCTCTGGAGAACAATTGCAAATTCTATTATTAAAAGGATCCAGGTGACTACTGTATGCATCTCCAAGGTTGACTAGTCATAGGTTTTAAATAAGAGCCATCATCTGAGTGTCTGAACCTAACTGATACTGTCGTTCCTAATAGCATAACCCACAGGCTTAGGAATGTTCAGCTCAGCTCTCAACCGGCATGATGGATTTCCTTAAGATCTAAAGCATGTCGATGTTTCTCAGGCATTAATTGGACATTGGCGAATGAAGCAGCCTGAGCCTATTGAATCCATTAGTTCTATGTAAAGATCTTCCTATATAACAGCTGAATGGTGATTTTCTCCTTGAAAAACTCCTCAGAATTTTCAAAAGATAAAGTAGATCAAGAGTCCTCCCTCAAGTCAATGCCTGATTTAATCTGGTCAGCCAACCTCTTACGGACACAATAAATCTTATATTGTAATTGTTTACCAGCACTTCATAGGTTCTGGCTACTCCTTTCATATTATCAGACTCTTGGAAGTTTGATAAGGGCCCATTTATAATTTAAATGAAACTTTTCACTCTTTAGCTTTCTAAAACACATACAGAATAAGGATGGGTTGGTTTACCCATTTCTTTGTTTGGTGGATCACATTTAAACTACATTATTTTGAATTCCAAAAGATAGGAAAGCAACCCATGTGGCTGTAATTCAGAATCTGATTTATCTGAATGCCTACAGTTATAAAGTAGTGTGTCCTGGGGGAGACAGAGGAAAAGAAAAGTCACTTTTTGAAACTCTGTTGATTATAGAAATAATTAAACATTTAGAATTGAAGCATAGGGAGTCTTCAAAAACTTCATAGAAAAGTTCCATTATCTTTTTATTCCATTTTTACACAATTTTTTTAAAAATTCCTCATATTTTTCTTAGATAATCAGATAGATTATCTTTACATTTGTACATGGTGTTTTCTATTCTATACACATTTCAAAGTACTGCAGAATGTCAATCAATTTCTTTTCCAGTTTGTGTATTACTGATAAAGACTTAAAAATGATACTCATCGTATTATTTTACTCCTTTTAAACTTTAAAATAATAATTTTATCATTGATATTGAGTTGCTGGAATATGCAGATGGCTCAACTACTAGAAAACATATTGGAGGTTCACATCCATAT
>NW_006408530.1:10100748-10120067 GCF_000296735.1 Chrysochloris asiatica
ATTTGCCTAATGCAATACATTGTTTGATTTCTTGACTGCTACTTCTATGAGTGCTGACCATAGATCCAAAGAAAAATGAAGTCATTGACAATTTCAATCTTTTCTCCATTTGTTGTGATGTTATTTCTTGGCCCAGTTATAAGGAATTTTGTTTTCTTAACATTAAGGTGCAATTCTTATTAAAGGCTATGATCTTTGATCTTCATTAGTATGAATTTTAAGTCCTCTTCACTTTCAGCAAGCAGAGTTGTGTCATTTGTATATCACAGGTTGTTAATAAATCTTCCTCCAAAACTGATGCCATGTTCTTCTTCATATAATCCAGCTTCTTGGATTATATGTTCAACATTTTATTGTTGTTAAGTGCCATCAAGTTAATTCCAATTCATATAGACACTGCATCGGGTTTCCTTGTGTTTTAAAATGACCTTGCAGTCCAGCACATTTACCTACAGTGCCACATCAGCATTCCATACAGATTGAATAACCATAGTGAAAGAATAAAACCTTGATGCACACCTTTCCTGATTTTAAACCATTCTGTATCCCTTTGTTCTATTTGAATGACTGCATCTTGGTCTATGAACATTTCTTCATGAGTAAAATTAAGTGTTCTGGAATACCCATTCTTTGCAATGTCATCCATAGCTTGTCAAGATTCACACAGTCTAAAGGTTTTGCATAGTCAATAATGTACAGGTAAACATTTTTCTGGTATTCTCTGTTTTCAGCCAAAATTCTTGTGACATCAGCATTGCTATCCCTAGTTGTATGTTCTCTTCTGAATTTATCTTGAGTTCTTTGGCAGTTCCCAGTCAATGTACTATTGCAGCCTTATTTTTTTTAATTATCTTCAGCAAAATTTTGCTTGCATGTGATATTAATGATATTGTTCAGTGATTTCCACATTCTGTTGGGTCACTTCTCTTTGGAATGTGCATAAATCTGTATCCCTTCCAATCAGTTGGGCAGATAGCTATCTTCCAAATTTCTTGACAGAGATGAGTGAGCACCTCCAGTGCTACATCAGTTTGTTGAAAGATTACAATTTGAATTCTGTCAATTTCTGAAGCATTTTTGTTTTATTTATTTACCAATACTGTCAGTGCTGCTTAGATGTCTTCCTTCAGTACCATCAGTTCTTGATCCTATGTTATCTCTTGAAATGTTTGAACATCTGTGTATACCTTCCATCTTCTTTTGGTGTTTTCTGAATCATTCAATGTTTTGCCCATGGAGATCTTCAATATTGCAAGTCCAGACTTGAATTTTTCCCTTCAGTTCTTTCAGCTTGAGAAATGGTGAACATTTTCTTTGCTTTTGGTTTTGTAACCCCAGGTTTTTGCACATTTCATTATAATTATTGACTTTGTCTTATCTATGTATCCTTTGAAATTTTCTCTTCAACTCTTTTACTTCCATTTGTCTTAGCATCTCTGTGCTAGAGGTTAAGTTTCAGAGTCTCTTCTGACATCCATTTTTGTCTTTTCTTTCTTTCCTGTCTTTTTATCTTTTGCTTTCTTCCTGTATGATGTTCTTGATGTCATCCCACAGCTTTTCTGTTCTTAGGTCATTAGTATCTAGTGCATCAAATCTATGTTAAGATGGTCTCTAAATTCAGGTAGAACATGTTCGAGATCATGTTTTGGATCTTGTAAACTTGTTTTAATTTTCTTCAGCTTCAGCTTGAACTTGCATATGAGCAATTGATGGTCTGTTCTAAGGCTGGCCCTTGGCCTTGTTTTAGACAATGATATTGAGCTTTTCCATTGTCTCTTCCCACAAAGGTAGTAAATTTGGTTCCTGTGTATTCCATCTGGTGAGGTTCATGTATATAATCACCTTTTATGCTGTTTTTAAAAGGTACTCATTTTCTGGCACTGTATCTGAGAATATTTTGGTGCTATTCATAATGTTTTCATTTTCTTGCACTATGTCTAACAATGTTCTGCTGCTATTTGTAAGATTTTCAGCAGCTAAACATTCTGAAGTAGCCTGCCTCTCCTTTTTCTTAGTCTGTCTTAGTCTGGAAACTGTTGAAACCTGTTCATCATGGGTTACCCTGCTTGTATTTAAAACACCGATGGCATAGCTTCCAGTATCACAGCAACAAACAAGGTACCACAGTATGACAAATTGACACATGAGAGGGAGAAACAAGAAACAGATAGATATAGATAGATAGATAGATAGATAGATAGATAGATAGATAGATAGAGAGAAATACCATTTTTGTTAAGTGCTATCGAGTCGGTTCTGACTTATAGCAACCCTGTATAGGATTTCCGAGGAGCAACTGGTGAGTTTGAACCATTGATCTTGCAGCTCAAACAGACTTTGAGATAGAGTGCTTATCCTATGGCGCCATAACATATAGATAAAGATATGTTTTATTTATGTTTGTGAGATGAAATATGTTTAATAAATGTAAATAATTTATATATACTTATGGATTTGTTCATTGTAAATTGAGTAGTCAGTTGCTTCAATATTGTTAATGAATTGCCGTTGTTAAGTGCCGTTGAGTCAGTGCTGACTCATAGCAACCCTGTATAGGATTTCCAAGGAGCAACTGGTGAGCTTGAACTGCTGACCTTGCGGTTCAAAGCGACTTTGCAGTCCAGCGCATTAATCCACAGCGCCACTGGTATGTCATATTTATCTTTTGCTAAATTCTCATATACACATGAATCTGTTTCCTAGATTATTCTGTGACTATCAATTTTACTATATATTTAATTCATATAATTTCCACTCATTAAAAATAACATTTTCCATTTTACAAAAGCAACAGAAGGTCATCTTTAATATGAGATAATGGAAATGGTTTGAGAAGAGGGGCTCTTCTGAAACTATGGCAGTTTGTAAAACTATTACAGTGCTGGTAGGTTTTTGTCATATTTTTTTTTCTGGGTCCAGATGAATTCTTTCAATTTGCAATGTCATATTTAAGGAAATGTATTACTTCTTTAAGGAGCTCTGGTAGCATAGTGGTTATGAATTGGGCTGCTAACCTTAAGGTCAGCTGTTTGAAACTACCAGCTGTTCTGTGGGAGAAAGATGTGGCTTTCTGCTCCCATAAAGATTTACAGCCTTGGAAACCATAGAGAGCATCGCCTATGAGTCAGAATGGACTCCATGACGCATGCCACCACCGTTACGTCTTGGATAATTTTTTCACTTTGTTCTGTTCTTTTTAGGAAGTCATTATTTCATTGTTAAATCTTTGGGGGGAGTGCGTAAGTAATTTTCTTAATATTTTTCCTCCAAATTTCATCATTTTGTCTTTTGATGCTACTTCTAGGAAGATTATCTAAAATATATAGCCAATCCTTTTTTTTGATTTTAAGGCTCCTGCTGGTATGTTTGTAGTTTAAAAGAGGCTCCCTTGTTAAAGTATCCTATTCTTATTTCAAGTTCAATATTTATCTTACTAAGAACTTTAATTGTAGCTTTTGTGCTTTTAAGTTTTATTCCTTTCTGCTTTGTCAAGTTCCTTTTTTTCCCCTGTGTTCCTCTTTTCTACTTAATGCTTTTGGTTTATGCTTTTTATGTTAGAGGCTTTCATTTCAAATGTCTGGTTTTCCTTAACCAGCAATTTATATTTAATATTAAGATTCCAAAAAAGATAATCAAAAATTCTTTCCAGGTAGAAAACCCTGTAGCTTGATGGCTCCCAACAAGAATAATAAAGTGGGGACCACACTGATTCACCTGAAGTTCAAGACTCCCAGTACAACACAAGGTCTTCCACTCAGTCTTCCTGTTTTCAATTCAGGACCTCACAAGACAGACATTTATGTAATTGGGGTCATAAAGTATTTATTCTTTTACATCTGATTTATTTCCTTCAGCATAATGTTTACAAGATTCACCCATATCATAGAATGTATCAGAACTTCAAGTATTTTCTCCCACTTTGTAGTGTACTTTCTTGGTAAAATCTTTTGATGCATTTGTTGTTGTTGTTGTTAGGTGCCATCGAGTCAGTACCGGCCCATAGCGACCAGGTACAGATTCCTCATGAGCACAATTAAGTGTTCCAGAATACTCATACTTCACAATGTTGTCCATAGCTTGTCATGATCCACACAATCAAAAACCTTTGCGTATTCAATAAAGCACAGGTAAACACCTTTCTGATATTCTCTGTTTTCAGCCAAGATCCATCCATTGAGACATAAAAGTTTTAAATTTTGTTGAAGTACAATTTGCCTACTTTTTTTGTTGCTGTTCATGCTCTTTGTGTCCTATGTAAGAAACCATTGTCAAAACTTAGGTCCTGACCTTTCCCCCTAAATTTTGTTATAAGATCTTTATAGTTTTAACTCTTATAGGTCATTAATCCATTTTTAATTCATTTTCATGCATGGTGTGAGGTATGGTCCAACTTCATTATTTTGCATGTGGAGATCCAGTTGTCCCAGCACCATTTGCTGAAGAGACTCTATTTCACCCCATTGAATAAACTTGGCTAATTTTTTGAAGGAGTGCTGGTGTGGCACTGTGGGCTAATGCGTCAGTCTGCAAAGTCATTTCAACTGCAAGGTCGGTGGTTCAAGCTTACTAGCTTCTCCTTGGAAACCTTACACAGAGTTGCTATTTGTCAGAATCGACTCGACAGCACTTAACAACAACAACTACAAGTTTTTTGAAAATCAGTTTACCATAGATGTATCAGTTTATTTCTGGACTCTCAATTCTACTTCATTGATCTATGTCTATCCTTGTACCAGTACATGTTTTTTCATTACTATAGCTTTGCGTAAATAATATGTTTGAAATTGGGAACTGTGAGTCCCACATTGTTCTCCTGTTTTAAAGGCTGTTTTTGTTTTGTCATTCTATATGAATTTGAGGTTTCGTTTTTGCATTTCTTCAAAAGTAGCTGTTGGAAGCTTGATGAGGATTGCATTGAATCTGTAGATCTCATTGGGCAGTACTTACATCTTAACAAACAACATTAAATCATCCAATCCATGAAAAAGAAATGTCTTTCCATTTATTTAGGTCTTTAATTTATTTAGCAATGGTTTATAGTTTTAGTGTGCAAGTCTTTCACCTCCCTGGTTAGATTTACTCATAGGCATTTTATTTGTTCTGATGCTATTGTAAATGGAATTCTTTTCTTAAAATTCATTTTCATATTGTTCATTGATGGTGATAGAAATACAATTGTGGGTTTGTTTGTTTGTTTGTTTGTTTGTTTGTTTGTTGTGTGTGTGTGTGTGTTGATCTTATAGCCTGTAAATTATCTGCATTCAATTATTAGCTCTAGTAACTACCTTATGGATTGTTTAGGATTTTCTATATCTAGGAATACATCATCTGAGAATAGAGATATGTTAACTTCTTCCTTTTTGACTGAATTCCTTTCTCTTGCTTAATTGTAGTGGCTATAATTTTCAGTACAATGTTAAATATCAGTTGTAAAATAAGGCATATTTATATGATTTCTAACCTTAAGCAGTAAGCTTTTCCCAGTGAATATGCTGTTGCTGTGGGTATTTCATAGATGCTCTTTGTCATGTTGAGAAATATTCCTTCTATTCCTAAATTGTTAAGTGTTTCTTTTTTATCATGAAAGAGTGTTAGTTAGATTTTGTCAAATGTCTTTTCTGCATCAACTGAGATGGTCATGTTGTTTGTTTCCTTTACTTTATTAATGTTTAGTATTGCAATGATTGGTTTTCTTATATTAAATCAAGAAATTTATGCTTCTAATAAATAGAACTAGATAAGAAAATGATTAATCAATAACTTTACTGGAAGGAAATATAGCATATGAGAAGTAATATGCATAAAATATTCATATTAATTAGTAACAGAAAGTCACTAATGATCTTCTAGTGTTTAAAATGGATCTATAAGAAAATATAAGAAAAACAATACAATGTTAGGCAACCACCAAAAGACCTAAAAACAGAAATAGTTGGGTGTGGTTGTCTCTGAGTCCAGAAAGCAGGCTACTATGCAGATGGAAAAGGATACAATGTATTTTTACTAGAAGCTTTGTTGTGCCTTTTGATTTTCAATAATATTTGTTGTTATTAACTTAAAATTTTAAATGTCAAATTGGTTTTTTAATAGCTGAATTGAATAGTTCTTATACTTCCAGTATGTTTGTTTTTATTAAGCAGCAAAAATATAGTGTCTCTAGTCACTAACTTAGGAACATTTTCACATGTGTCTTAAACTTGGACATTTGTGAATCAGAATAGCTTAAGTTTCAAGGAGAGATATCAACTGGGGAAATTAATGTTCGCTTTTCCTTTTTTTTAAAAAAAAAAAAAAAAAGTATTTTGTTTGTTTGTTTGTTTGTTTTCTAGAAAAAAAAAATGTGGAATATGGAAGTAAAACTCCCAGCAGGTGATAATAATCTTGATTTCATGGAAGAGCAGTCAAGAAAACCACATTCATTTGTCTGCAGTTACTGTCAGATAGCTGCAGTTACTGTCAGATAGCTGAACAATGTTCTCATTTTCAATAATGATTAAATAAGTAATTGTTTCATTAGTTTAAATCTTGAGGTTTACTATAATCTAGGTTTCATGAATAAGCATACTAATTTGTCTGATTAATTTCCTTCCAGCTGCAATTTCAGTTAATAAGAGTGATAAAGGCAATATACAAAAAAAAATGTAATGTTCCTGTAATTACTAACTAAAGTTATGAATACAAAAATATGCAATTTCCAAAATGAAAAATAACAGAGTAGCATAGAACTAGTAAATATGCATTTTGTTGTTGTTAGGTACCATTGAGTTAGTTATGACTCAGAGACCAAATACACAACAGAACAAAACACTGCCAGGGCATGAGCCAGCTTCACAATCATTCTTAAGCTTGAGCCCATTGCTGCTGCCACTGTATCAATCCATCTCACTGAGGGTCTTCCTCTTTTTCACTGACCCTCCACTACACTGAGCATGATGTCCAAAGGGACTGGTCTCTCCTGATAACATGTCTGAAGTAAGAGAAACATAGTCTCAACATACTAGCTTCTAAGGAACAGTCTAACTGTACTTCTTCTAACACAGACCTATTTGTTGTTTTGACAGTCCATGGTACCTTCATTATTTTTCTCCAACACCACAACTCAAATGCATCAATGCTTCTAGGTCTTTCTTATTCATATGCATAATAATATCAAATGAGCATGCTATATAATGCATTGTCAGTGAAACCGCTTCAAGGAGAAATAGGAGACCTAACAAGTAAAATGGTGTTGTAACCATCATGTTCAATACTGTACAGTCTCTGGTCATGTTTCTTCAATGATAAAGAAAATAAAAGTACTCCACATCCACTGTACCCTATGAGCTTATAAATAGTATTTCTAGAGGCAAACAACATAATGCTTCATGGTTATCAAAATATACAGCTAAAGTCATGACTATGAAATATTGAAACCAACCTCCACAAAGCACACATAAAATCCAGCCTCATTACTAGAGAGACATATTGAATCCTTTTACTTCTCAGATGTATTTACCAAATATACACCTTAATGAAAAGAAGAAAATGATAGCAATGCTGTAAAAAGTCAGAATTCACATGAATTATTTATGTTTAAAGCTTTGTCCTACTTAGGATTCATAATATATTTTACCTTATTTTACAATATAAAGAGAAATTATGGTTCAATTTACTAAAATAATTATACTCATAATCACATCTGCTCTTGAAGACTGTCAAATATCTCCAGAGTGCACTGCATACATTTCCTTTACTAGAATTTCCTCTTTTATGAGTTAATTAAACAATTTCACAGCATTATTTGAACAACTATTCTGCATGGCATATTGTTTGTGCAGAACATTCCCTTTAATAGCTCTATTCTTCAAACAGATGTTCATTTAAATTTTTTTTCACAGATTTTATTTGATGAACAATTAGTACACGTCTCCTCCCATGTTGTCACCTTTCTTTGGGTTTTGAAGCAGCTCCTTCTCTACCTTATGAAAACTGAAGGTAGTGAAGAAGGAAATATACAAGGGTTGTTAAAAATTATCCATACTCTTGCTGTAGAATTTATTTTAATCAACTTTTAAAAAAGACAAATACATAATTTTTCGACATAATCCCCTTGCTTTTGAAGACACTTTGTCCATCTCTCAACAAGCTTTTGTATTCCCTTATTTTAAAATGTTTTAGGCTCAGCTGCAAGCCATGAATACACCACTGTCTTCACTTCTTCATCCGAGGCAAATCTTCATCCTTGAAAGGCTACTTTCAGGGGACCAAACAGGTGAAAGTCTGATGGAGCAAGATCAGGACTATAGGGACTGTGCTTTACACAAACAAAGTTTTTACAGTGTCAACAGGGAAGGCAGAGGTGTATGAAAGTGCACTGTCATGCAAGATAACAACACCCCTGGATAGCAGTCGGTTTAATGTGAAACTTAAGCATCGGCTCTTCAGTGAGCATCTCACTGTAATGAGCACTGCTGATTGCTGAACCTTTTTCGTCATAGTGGCCCAATACTGGGCCTGAGAATCCCAGAAAACTGTTGTTGTTGTTAAGTGCAGTCTAGTTGGTTTTGACTCATAGTCACCTTGTATAGGGTTTCCAGGGAGTGGATGGAACCACCAATCTTGCAGTTCAAACTGACTTTGTAGTCCAGCACATTAGCCCAGAGTGTCACACCAGTGGGGCACCTCAGAAAGCTGTAAGTATCAATTTTCCAGCTGATAGTTGACTTTGGGGCATTTTTTTGGTAGGTGATTGAGGCTATTTCCAATCCATACTCTGGTTTACGCTTAGGCTTACAGTGATGAATTCTTGCCTTGTCACCAGTAATGATTTTTTGTAAGAAGGTTTAGTATTAGTCCAAATTTTGTTCGCAGATGTCCAAATACTTCTGTTTATGCTCTTCTGTGAGTTGCTTCAGTTCTGATGTCACCCAAAGTTTTTGAAATTCAAGTCTGTCATAGATTGTTTTGTAGGCAGAGTCATGGCTGATTTGCAAAATTTCCACACAATCCAATGTCATTCACGTATTCGACAGAATTATTTTACATGCAGGTTCAATGTTGTCATGATGTGGACAGGTATTTTAATTTAACCAGAGTGTGGATAATTTTTGACTGACCCTTGTATATTTGGCAAATGTCTCAGGTTAGTGCATAGGATGTTAGAGCAAAATATCCTAAAGTAATGATCATTCAAAGTCACCTTGGTATTCAAGAACAAAGTCAGTAAGAACTTTCCTCATAGTTATATAAAAATAAAAATATCTGATGGTCTATTTCTCCACTCTGTTCATTTTGTTTTTGAGACTATTTACTCACACCTCCAAGCAGATTGGATTTGTTATAAAGCAGAATACGATGATGAATTAAAGACAAAGAAATGGATGCAAGAGCCCAATACATTTTATTTCTCAGTCGTTTCCCTTTACATTTTGCATGGGAAAGTGACATTAACATTGTTATGAATTGGCTTATTTTAGCTAAACATCTAAATGGAAGGAGATACCAACTACCATATATTTTGAGGAGGAAGTTTTCCCTACCTGCTTAACTTGAGTCAACTTTTATATGGTTTGAGTCCCAGGTCTGGTTTGCTTTACGCAACTCATTCATTTTATCTCCTCTTAGAACATGACTGTGGTAGTGTAGTGGTTACGAATCGGGCTGCGAACCTTAAGGTCAGCTGGTTCGAAACTACCAGCCGCTCCGCGGGAGAAAGATGAGGCTTTCTACTCCCGTAAAGATTTACACCCTCGGAAACCCTGTACAGGGTCGCTATGGGTCGGAACCGACTCGACCGCACTTAACAACAACAATAAAAGAACATGACTGTGAAATGGCAACTGCTTTACCATGGTAGACACTGCAACACATGTGAATAAGGGCCACTTTAGTCACATGTGTTTTCCTCTGTGAATAATCTCACTTTAATGAAGTCAGAATTATATGGTTTAATCCTTTTTTTAGATATATAGTGGTACTGCATCATGTTTTGCCCATATTTTTAAAAAAATAATGGATTAATGCATTATGAGCATCCATCTACCACTTTAAAGGAGTCTTTTGGTAGCATAAACTTCAATTTGCTTGGATCCACAAACATAGAGGCAGTAGTCAAGAAATCAAACAATGTATTGCATTAGGCAAATGCACTGCACAAGACCTCTTTTATGTGTTCAAGAGCAAAGATGTCAGTTTGAAGACTAAAGTGTACCTAACCCAAGCCATGGTATTTTCAGTCACCTCATATGCATAAGGAGCTCTGGTAGCATAGTGGTTACGAATCGGGTTGTGAATCCCGATTCGAAACTACCAGCTGTTCCTCAGGCGAAAGATAAGGCTTTCTGCTCCTGTAAAGATTTACTGCCTCAGAAACCCTGTGCAGGGTTGCTATGAGTCGGCACATAACAACAACAACAACAACATATGCATGTGAAAGTTGAACAATGAATAAGGAAGACCTTAGAAGAATCTTAGCATTTGAATTATGGTGTTGGGGAAGAGTATTGAAAGTACCGTGGACTGCCAGAAAACCAAACAAATCTGTCTTGGCAGAAGTCGAACCAGAATGCTCCTTAGAAGCCAGGATGGTGAGAATTCATCTCTTACTTTGGACATATTATCAAGAAGGAGCAGCTCCTGGAGAAAGATATCATGCTTGGAAAAGTGAGGGTGAGTGAGAAAGAGGCAGACCCTCCACCGTTAGATGGACTCATACAGTGGCAGCAATAATGGTCTCAAATATAACAATTGTGAGGATGGCATGGGACCAAGTAGTGTTTCTTTACGTTTTGTATAAGGTCACTGCCTGTCAGAATTGACTCGATGGCACTTAACAAGGGTAGTGTAGTCAGTTAAATGCTTGACTACTAATTAAAATGTTGGCAGCTCGAACCCATCCCGAGACACCTCAGCAAAATACCTGCCAATATGCTTCTGAAAGGTCAGCTTCTTGAAAATCCTATGAAACATAGTTCTACTCTGTAACAAAATAAGGCCACCAGGAGGTGCAATGAATTCGATGGCAATTGGTGTGGGGGTTTTTGCAACCACTTTGAAAATCTTATGTACCTTCACTTGAATGGAAGTACAGTGTGGAAAAAAACGAGGAATCAAAACGATTCCAGAGCTACTCATCTATTTTCTTTTTTTTTTAAAGACAGAATTTGGTTTCACTGAAATAAGAAAGCTTGAAAAGATTAAGGCATTACTAGAAATTTAACTTATACTCACAAAGTGAGCACTGAATGCTATTTAGGTTGAAAATGTGCAAAAAAATGTAATAATTTGAAACTGTTAGAACAATTGCACCACTGTTAATCATGACCTCCTAGGCTCTGACAGCAGAGATTACGGAATGAGTCTTGAATTGCGTCCTTGCCTAAAACATCTGAATGGGAATAATCTCTTAGAACACTATTTAAAAAAACAAACAAATAACTTATTAGATGTCATTCTGGAGAAGAACTGTTCTCTCATGATATGAAGATATATTGGGAAGGTATTTCTCACTGCCATGTGAATGGTATGCATCTGGTAGTGAGTGATGATGGAATGGAATGTAGATCGTACTTTTCCAAAAGAGTTATTTAAAGGGACCATGGAAGATTGAACCACCATCCTTATGGTTCAAGACTGGTTTGAACTGCAAGGTCAATGCTTCAAGCTCAACAGCTGCTCCTCAGAAACCCTATAAAGGGTCACTATGGGTCAAACTGACTCAATGGCACTTGCCAACATTAACAACATTTCACAGGGACAGCTGGTGAGCCACTGACCTTGCTGTTCAAACGACCTTACAGTCTAGCACATTAACCCACAGCATCAAGCCTGGACGCCTATCCTTTGCTGTAGAGCATGAAATCTGTAGGGTTTTTTGCCTATGGACACTGTCCAGACAGAGCTTAATTCCATCTTGTGCCTAGATTTAAGTGTTCAGATGCCAATTTTTCTTGAATGCCTCATGCACCTCTGCCAGATAAACTGAGTTAGAAGCAAGCATATTTTAAAGTGTTTGGGCCACTTCCGGCAGCAGACTCTCATAGGAACATTCCTGGGCAAACTCCTTAATGGTTATTTGGTTGTGATGTCATACTTCCAGAGCGTCAGATACCGTCTGTAAACTTTCCTACCTGCAATAATCCCTAGTGCAGTGGTTATGAATCGGGATACGAACCTCAAGGTCAACAGTTCAAAACTACCAACTGTTCCACAGGAGAAGATGATGCTCGGAAACCCTGTACAGGGTCGCTATGAGTCGTAACTGACTCCATGGCACATAACAACAACAACAACAACTGGTGTGACGGAGTCCTGGTGCGGCGCTGCGGGTTAATGCGCTAGACTGAAAGCCTTTTGAAGTGCAAGGTCAGCAGTTCAAGCTCACCAGCTGCTCCTTGGAAACTCTATACAGGGATGCTGTGGGTCAGAACTGACTTTATGGCACTTAACAACACCAAGTGGTGTGGCACTGTGGGCTAATGCCTAAGACTGCAAAGTCATTTGAACTGGAATGTCGGTGGTTCAAGCTCATCAGCTGCTCCTTGGAAACCCTACATAGGGTCGCTATGGTCGGAATCAACTGGGTGGCACTTAACAACAACTTTCTGTAGGCCTGGAATGTGGCTAATTTCTGCCATCAGTTATGATTGTGGGAGTAGGTTCCTTTGTTTTCTGTGGCCTATAAAGTGTCACCTGTGGCACTGTAGGTTAGTGCGCCAGACTGCAAAGCCATTTGAACCGCAAGGTCGGCAGTTCAAGCTCACCAACAACACCTTGGAAACCCTATCCAGGGTCGCTATGGGTCGGAACCCACTCAGTAGTACTTAACAACAATAATAAAGTGTCACCAGGTAGAAGTAGAACTTTAAATATTCATCATGGTGTCTATGCTTTCCCTCCCCCAGGTGATCTATGTTTGTGTTTGTTGTGTCTTGGTGTGATGCTGCAGGTTAATGTGCTGGGTGCAATGTTTGAACAGCAAGGTCAGTGGTTTAAGCTCACCAGCCGCTCCTAGCAGGGTCGCTATGAGTCAGATCTGACTCTTAGCAACAACACTTAACAACAACAAAGACTTAAAAAAGAGTCTGAACTGCTGACCACAGGTCATTAGTTCAAACACACCACCTGCTCCTTGGAAACTCTATACATGGTTACTATGAATCAGAACCAACTGAACGGCATTTAACAATAACAACAATATTTTTTGTATATTTGAAGATGGAGTGTCTTTTCTCCCTTATAACACCTTAAATCAAAAATATCCCCTAAAGTCTTCTTAAAACCAAACAATAGTTTAGCTTAACTCGCCTTGAGCTTAACTTGCCTTGAGCAAGAACTATGCTCTTTTAAGAACTATGTATATAGAATCAAATTGACAAAGGCAACTCTCCTCCTCCAGGTAGTAGTTTATGTTAATGAGGGAAGAACTACTCTGTTGAATTGGTGCATTTCTTGCTGCATATGTTTTCAACAACAACAAAATAAATATAATTGTTAAAAGAAAAGCCTGTGGAGCACAGTTCCACTCTAACACACATGGGGTAGATAGGCATGAATCTACATTGACTTCTTGGCAATTGGTTACCAGTAAGCCCTGTATAGGTGAAGTCAACGAGTTTATAAGCAAGGGATGGAGTTGTTGTTGTTAAGTGCCGTCGAGTCTATTCCGACCCATAGCGACCCTGTATAGGGTTTCCAAGGAGCAGCTGGTGAGATTGAACCACTGACCTTGCAGTTCAAACGAATTTGCAGGCTGACGCATTAGCCCACAGCGCCACACCAGGATGTCTCCAAATATTATGTTCGTTCCGGTCCATCCAAACTTCTTTCAGCTACCATGTATTTGGTTAAAAGATTCCTCCCTCCACCTTATATTCTACAATTTATAGACAACAGCACACATTTCCAATGAAAATGTTAGCAAAATCAATTGTTTTTTTCATAGTGAGATTAACATTCTAGGTTTGATTTGGAGAATCGAAATGGTTGGATGCAATAACTGAAAGGTGTTCCGAGTTAATCTTATTTACTTCCATTATTTATAGAACAGGCACAAGTAGGGTGGCAAACAAATGAGTAAAATATTTGTGTAGGACTCCAGAGCTCCGAGAAAAAATATGAAAAAAAAACAGAACACAAGGTTCATAAAGCAATCATGTTGAAAAATTTTATAATCTACAAATGAGCATTTCTTGAGGCTTCAAAATTGACATTTTGGTTGTCAAACGTCTCTTTCCCCCTTTTCTGAATAGATTAATTGTTTCAGACTCTTTTTTATGCATGTCGTGGTTCTTCCTTAAGAAAAGCTTCACAAATAAACAGAAGACACTGTATGGGATCTATCTACAAACCTGCTCCTAGCAGGCACTTCCACTGCTCATTGTTTGTTTCCCTTTGCTTCACCGCTCCAGGCAGACAGCAGACAGTCCGCCCAGCTTCGCCTTCAGCAGAGGAGACTGAACAAAGAAATCCCTGGGCCCAAACTGTTCAAAAGATCTGCAAATACTTCAGGGCCAATGAGTTTTGAAAACCTGCAACTTTTGTTTTAAAATTAAGAAGGGCCAGGATGAATGCCAAACTGGATGCGGCCCGAGGGGTGGGAGAGAATGACAAAGACTGAAAAGGGTCTCAAAGAAATGGTCTGTCTTCTGAGAGGCTCTGAAATGGGATGGGGGAGGGGAGGCATTTCTCAAGGACTGTGTTAGGAAATGTAAGCCGTCGGTATTTGGTACTACTTTAGCATACATATATCCTTCTCTCTCAGATTTCTATGCCAGAAAGGTAACTAACTTAATTTGACAAATCTCACTAATGGCCAAATCCCAGTTTCTTCTCTGACCATTTTAGTCAGGATCTTCAATATTGCTTAAAATCCATCAACATGACAGAACTCTGCCTAATTAACGCACTCCTAAAACCCCAGCAAATAACAAACCTGCTGGGGAGTGAGGGGAATGCATTCACACTTCCTTATCAAATTAGAACCCTTCCCCAAAAGAAATACTTCTAATTAGCTAAAAATCAATTAATGTGACATCAAAAAGAATGCATTTTTACTGCCAGCTAAAGATACAGTCAGAGACGGGTGTAATATACTCGTATAAAGAACGTGCTGAAGTTCCTTAAAGTAGTTAATATAGAGCTGATGCTTAAAGAATTTTACCAAAGATGTGCAGCGTTTGATGCACATTTTCCTCAGAACAGCCTGAAGTATGATAGAACTGGGTGGTTCACACTGGGATTATTCGTTTAAAATTTGGGACAAAAACATGCAAATCATCAATAAAGGTCCTGCAGATGTAGGTATTTATTTGAAACTTCGCATAAGAACTTGGTGTGGCACTGCAGGGTAAGCACGGGACCACAAGGCCAGTTTGAACTGCAAGGTTGGCATTTCAAATCCACCAGCCACTCCTCAGAAACCCTATATATACAGTTGCTGTGAGTCTGACTGGACTACATACACTAAACAACAACATACAAATGCACATATGTTTAGAAATAGAGTAAAAATCAATTGCAGTAGAGTTGATTCTGACTCATGATGACCCCTTGTGTGTCAGAGTAGAACTGTACTCAATTTGGGTTTTCAGTGGTTGTTTTTTGGAAGCAGATTACCAGGCCTTTCTTATGAGGCCCTATGTGTGAACTCAAACCTCCAATCTTTTGGCTCCCAGCATTAACCATTTTCACTGTCCAGTGAACTTTACAAATAAAGATATTGTTGTTGTTGTTAAGTGTTCTCAAGTTG
Organism: Chrysochloris asiatica; assembly: GCF_000296735.1. Lineage (NCBI taxonomy): Eukaryota > Metazoa > Chordata > Mammalia > Afrosoricida > Chrysochloridae > Chrysochloris > Chrysochloris asiatica. The sequence goes on from NW_006408530.1 coordinate 10,116,476, forward strand.
ATTTTTACCCATAGTGACCCTGTATAGGGTTTCCAAAGAGCAGCTGGTGAGCTTGAACCACCGACCATGCAGTTCAAACGACTTTGCAGTCTGGCGCATTAGTCCACAAATAAAGTAGGTCCTCATTAATAGAAACTTAAGATTAGTTCTATCTTCTGTTAAGCTTTTGTGACTTTTATTAACTAAGCTTTTCCTTTAGTCAACTTTTCCTTTAGGATTATGAACAGTTCAAAATGTGTTGAAATTCCAAAATGATGGTACAGTGGTACCTGCAAAACAGCATAGGTTGGGGTCTAACAAATTACCTCGCTTCCATTCTTCTCCACCTGTAGTGTTTAGATTCTAAGAAAATCTGGCAGGTCAGATGACTCGGGAGAAGTGCCTTTCTTAAATATAATAGTTAATAGAGAAATACTTACCTTGTGGTAATTGGTTAAGTATAATATAAAATATAGTAATTACAGTTACCATGACATCCTCCCATTACAAAGTATTTTTTAAATGGGGCATTTGGGTAAGGGTTACAAGTTTCCACTTTTAATCGCAGCTCACTCTGACTGACATCACCTTCATCAGAGATTCTATTTGATTCCTCCCTCTGTTGGCACGCATAATGGGTATCATGCTCTCCCCTGAGTGTGGAGATGTTAGCATCTTGTTGGCGTTTGTTTACTTAATGAAGTGTCTGGAGGCCTCTACTGGTGTTTAGGAAAATATCAACTAAGACAGCAATGATCTTATAAAGATTCCAAGCAGTCAAATTTGTTTTATATGTACTATAACCAAAACTTAATTTCTGCATTTTTATCACTCTCTCATTACTGTAAACACCAGTAAACTGAGCATAATCACCACCCAATGTCACCTTTTCTGAGCATGCTCTATAACCAGGCATGGCCTGTGTTCTTTCTCTGGCAAAAGCCATTTTGTTCTGCCCAGCATAACAGCTCTAACTTATCAGCCTGAAGATTATTTTTTCACCCTCTGTCAGTTTATATCACATCTGAACTCCCTGTTCTCTAGGGATTAAGGCAGCTTTACCATCAAACCAGCTGTTTGCTTTTTTTTTTTTTTCTTCTTCCTCTCAGTAATGACAAAACAGCTTTGTTATAAATTAAGGGTGTCCACATCCAATGGGGGAGAAAATCGGCTTCTGTTTGGTATCTGTTGTATTTCCAGCCTGTTAAAACCAACAGACTCATAAAACACAGTAAGAAGCTGCCAACAAGAGAGATGGGTGAGAGACAATAAAATGTGGAAGAGGCAGACAAAAGAGCAGTTATAAAATTACCTTTACAACACACAGGAAGAAAGAACATAATTACCATTAGTTTATTGCAACCTTGTTATGTCATACTCTTTTAGTAAATCCCTCAAAAATACCAAAAATATGAGCAATTTCTTTCCATATTCAACAGCATATGACAACAGCAGTTTTGTAAAGTTTTAGATGCATACTTCCACCAGTAGAATCCTGGTGTGGAGTTGCAGGATCAGCACTGGTCTGCAAACTAAAATGTCGGCAGTTCAAACTGCCAGTTGCTCCTTGGAAACCCTATACAGGGTAGCTATGAGTCGGAACCAACTTGGCGGCACTTAAAGACAAGACCACCACTAGTGGAAGAAGAAGTCAGAGTAAAAAGATGAAAAGCCAAGTAACATAACCAGCAAGCTTAATGAATATATGCGCACCTATGGTAGCATTGGAGTCCTGGTGTGGCGCAGTGGGCTAATGCGCCAGACTGCAAAGTCATTTGAACTGCAAGGTCGGTGTCTCAAACTCACTATCTACTCCTTGGAAACACTATACAGGGTCGCTATGGGTCAGAACCGACTCAACTGCACTTAATAACAACAACAACAACAATATATTGAGCCCAAGGAGCTCTGGTAGCTTAATGGTTATGAGTAGGGCAGCTAACCTCAAAACTACCAGCTGTTCTATGTGAGAAAGATGAGGCTTTCTGCTCTCTAAAAGATTTACAGCCTCAGAAAACTCTGTACGGGGTCACTATGGGTCAGAACCAACTCCACAGCACATAACCACCCCACCATGTATTGAACCCAGATGCACTCTTGAAAAGCCGGCTAAAGAGATCTGTTGCATAAATTGCAACATGTCTTATGTCTAGTTCCCTAATAGCAGAGCCTGAGACAGAAAACTTACAACTTCTTAAGGAAATGCTGTCATAAGAAACCAGTAAGGGAGAGTACGGAAAGGAAAGAAGTTAAGCAAAACTGTAGGTCAGAAGTATTGTGCCTCAGCCTGATTCTGTACTTAAGTTCTAGAACATAAATTGTCCCTTGAGCGATCTCCCACTGAGCTACCCTATGGTCTCTCTGATTGAAGTGATTCCAGTTGTCCAAGGATTTCAAGAGTGAATCATGATAAACTGCAACAGTAACAGCCCTGAAACGGATCCCCCAGGTTCTGAAAGGGACACCAAGAGAGTTCACTATAGGTATGTGTTGTTGTTGTTAAGTGCCATCTAGTCAGGTTGTCTATGAGTCAGAACCGACTCCAAAGCACATAACAACAACAACAACAGTCAGTTCTGACTCATAATAACCTTGTATAGGCTTCTGAGGAGCTGCTGGTGGGTTTGAGACACTGATCTTGTGGTTAGCCATCCAGTGCTTAACCTACAGCACCAAACCAGGATGCTGATATTGGAAATAGCTCTTACTTTTTATTAAAGACTTCAAAATATTCTAATTCCATTGTAATTGAATTTTCATGTAAGATATGAGAATATTAATGGGGGGACTTTAAAGATTATGGAATTTATGGAATTTTATTTGGGTAGAGAAGGAAAACTGAGGTTTCCTTACATCCTTGCAAGTCCTGATAAGCACGTCTGCTAACTCAGGGACATAGTAAAATAATTACTAATTTTATGGTCACTTGTATCTGCCATTGTTGCTATTGTCAGTGCTCTCAAGTTAGTTAGGACTCGGTGATCGTGGAGTTGTCAACGAGAGACTGGTGAGTTTGAACTGCCAACCTTGCGGTCCAATGCATTATCCTTCAATGCCACACCAAGCCTCCATAGTTGAATATTAATCATATTTAATAATATTTCAAAGGATTTGTGAATAAGTTTTCACAGTCTTCAATGCCTTATGAATGTGACATTTTTCAGAGCATGATCTCTATCCCTAAGGAATATTCTTCTACATGATCATAGGCCCTCCTGACTGTGGTTCAGGATAAGATCTGGAGTCAATCACTTATGCCTGGGATTAGGTCGTATTCTATTACCAGTTGGACTCTTGATGTGCTGCAGGATAAGCACTGGACTGCAAACCACAAGTTTGTGGTTCAGTGGTTCAAACCCACCAACAGCTACTTGGAAACCCTATCAGGGTTGCTATGAGTTGGAACCCATTCAAGGGCACTTAGCAACAACAACAACAAAGACTATCAATCGGATTCCTGGTATGGTGCTGTAGGATAAACATTCATCTGCTAATCACAAGGTTAGATATTCAAATCCACCAGCTGTTCCTCAGAAACCCTACATATGGTCGTTGTGAGTTAGAACCGACTCAGTGGCAATTTTGCAAGGTCGGCAGGCCAAGCTCACCAGCT
>NW_006408530.1:10120525-10135341 GCF_000296735.1 Chrysochloris asiatica
TCATTTGTCTACTGCAGAACAACAGCTTGTAGTTTTGAATTGCTGACCTTGAAGTTAGCAGCCTGACTTGCAACCACTATGCTACCAGAGCCCCTTACTCAAATACCACAGATAGACAAAAATACTTTTTTCTTAAGATCTGAAATGAATTTGAAAACAAAGAGAAATTTCATTAGTAAGCCTGTAATTTTGAAGTAACTCCTGAAAAACTAAGTTTTCATGATTTAATTATCTTAGCAATACACTCTGAGAGAACACCAACATAGTTAGTGGATGGAAGGAATAGAAGAGCTGAGGAAATGTAGCTCCTTTTCCCTTGAAATACTTGAGAAGGTCTACAGAAATGTAAAGTATCCCATTTTTATAATGCCCCCATTCAAAAACTAATCATTATTTTGTTGTTGTTGTTATGTGCTAGGAGTTGGTTGCAACTCATAGCAACCTTGTACAAAGTTTCCGAGGCTGCAAATCTTTCTGTGAAATACTTGAGAAGGTCTACAGAAATGCAAAGTATCCCATTTTTATAATGCCCCCATTCAAAAACTAATCATTATTTTGTTGTTGTTGTTATGTGCTAGGAGTTGGTTCCAACTCATAGCAACCTTGTACAAAGTTTCCGAGGCTGCAAATCTTTCTGATAGCAGAAAGCCTCATCTTTCTCCCATGAAACAGCTGGTAGTTTTGAACCGCTGACCATGACGTTAGCAGCCTGATTCGTAACCACTACGCTACCAAAGCTCCTTTATTTTAGGTCTCATTAAATACCTGGCACATTTTAAGTCATAGAGGAAATCTGGAAAACACAGTTATTAAGAGAAGAAAATATTTCAAATGAGATGATATCAGAGCAGAGTAACAATGGAATCATTAATGTCATTAAATTCGCAGGAAAATTTTTAAATACAATTTTTATTGAGTACAGGAAAGCAATTAAAATTTTGAAATTGTAGGGAAGAGTCCCTACCAGCCTTCTATTAGATTGTCTGTCATACTGTGGTAGCTTCATGTTGCTGGGATCCTTGAAGCTATGCCACCAGTATTTTAAATACCAGGTGGGTCACCCATGGTGGACAAGTTTTAGTAGAGCTTCCAGACTAAGACATATTAGGAAGAAGGAGAGGCAAATCATTTCTGAAATGTTAACCACGGAAAACTTTATGAATAGCAATGGAACATTATCTAATATAGCACTGGAATGAGACCCTCAGGCTGAAAGGCACTCAAAATATAACTGAGGGAGAGCTACTTCTTCAAAGTAGAGTTGACTTTCATTATGAGGATTGAATTAAGCTTTCAGGATCTTCATTTGCTAATAGGCAACAACTCAAAATGGAAAGAAACACCTGCAAACATCCATTAATAATCAGAACGTGGAATGTACCAAGTACGAATCTCAGAAAATTGGAAGTTGTCAAAAATGAAATGGAACACATAAAGATCGATATCCTAGGCATTAGTAAATAAAATGGACTGGTATTGGACATTATAACTCAGATAATCATATGGTTTACTATGCTAGGAACAATAAATTGAAGTGTAATGATGTCACATTCATCCTCAAAAAAGAACATTTGAAGACCTAAAATACAATGCTATCTATGAAAGTATAACATCTATATGCCTACAAGGAAGACCAGTTAATATCGCCATTACTGAAATTTATATACCAACCACTAAAGCCAAAAATGGTGAAATTGAAGAATTCTGGAGTCACAGTGTGGCGCTGTGGGTTAATGCACTGAGCTGCAAGATCTGTTTGAACCACAAAGTCAGTGGTTCAAGCTCACCAGTCTGCTCCTCGGAAACCCTATACAAGGTCACTATGGGTCGGAATTGACTTGACGGGACTTCACAACAACAACAACCAACTTCTTTAGTCTGAAATTGATCAAATCAGCAATCAAGATGCATTGATAAATACCTGCGATTGGAATGCAAAAGTTGGACAAAGAGGAAGGATCTATAGTTGGAAAATATGACCTAGTGACATAAAAGATGCTGGAGATCACTAGTACAATTTTGCAAGACCATTTAATTTTTCATTGCAAATGCCCTTTTTTCAACAATATAAAAGGCAACTATTCACCTAACTACCTAATGGAATACACAGGAATCAAATTGATTACATCTGTGGGAAGAAATGATGGAGAAGCTCAATATAATTGGCCAAAACAAGACCAGGGGTCAACTGCGGAATAAATAGTTTATTGCTAGTATGCAAGTTCAGGCTGACCCAAAATATGACCTTGAACATATCTTGCCTAAACTTAAGGGCCATCTAAAGAACAAATTACATGCATTAGATACTAAAGATTGAAGACCAGAATAGTTGTGGGATGACATCAAGAACATCATACAGGAAGAAAGCAAAAGCTCATTTAAAAGACAGGGGAAAAGAAAAGAACAAAGTGCATGTCATAAAATACTTTGAAACTTGTCCTAGACTGTAGAGAAGCTACTGGAAGAAATGTTGACATAAAAAAGTTGAACAGAAAATTTCAAAGGGTATCTTGGGAAAACGAAGTCAAATATTACAATGAAATACTCAAAGACCTGCAGTTAGAAAACTAAAAGGGAAAAACATACTCAACATTTCTGAAGCTGCAAGACCTAAAGAAAAAATATCAAGGCTCAACTTGCAATATTGAATGATTCTATGGAAAAAATATTGAATGACACTGGAAACATAAAAAGAAAGTGGAAGGAATACACAGAATCACTGTACTGAAAAGAATTGGTTGATGTTCAATCATTTCAAGAGATATTATATGATCAAGAAGGAGCTCTGGTGGCATAGTGGTTATAAGTCAGGCTGCTAACTTCAAGAAAGGCAGTTCAAAACTACCGGGAGAAAGATGAAGCTTTCTGCTCCCATAAAGATTTACAGCCTCGGAAACCCTGTGCAGGGTCACTATGAGTCAGAACTGACTCCACAGTACTTAACAACAACAACAACATACTATCAAGAACCAATGGCATTCAAAAAAGATGCCCAAGCAGCACTGAGGCATTAGTGAAAAACAAGGCTCTAGAAATTGATAGAATATAAATTGAAATCTTCTAACAAACTGATGCATCACTGAAGTTTCTCACTTGTCTAGGTCAAGAAATTTGGAAGTCAACTACTTAGCCAACCGATCAGAAGAGATCCATATTTATGACCACTCCAAAGGAAAGTGACACCACAGAATATGGAAACCATCTAACAGTAAAACTTTGCTGAAGATAATTCAAATATGATTACAATAGTACATAGACAGGGAGCTGCCAGAAATTTAAACAAATTCAGAAGAGGACATGCTGATGTCAGAACAACGTTGGTTAAAAGCAGAAAATACCAGGAAGATATTTGTGCCTTATTGATCATACATTCAATCATGTGGGTCATATCAAATTGTGTATAACATTGTGAAGAACAGGTACTCCAGAACACTTAAGTGTACTAATGAGAAACCTGTACAAGAGGCAGTTATTCAAACAGAACAAATGCTCAAAAAAAGAAGGATACTGAATGGTTTAAAATCAGGAAAGGTGTTTGTCAGGGTTGCGTCCTTTCACCATATTTATACAATCTATAAATTGAGCAAATAATCTGAGAAACTGAATTATATGAAAAAGAATGTGGCATCAGAATTGGAGGAACAGTCATGAACAACCTGTGATATGCAAATGACACAACCTTGCTTGCTGACAGTCAAGACGACTTGAAATATTTACTGATGAAGATCAAAGACAGTACTCTTCAAGTATGGATTGCACTTCAATGTAAAGAAAACGAAAATCTTCACAACTGAACCATAAACAGCATCATGATAAATGGAGAAAAGAATTTGTCAAAGACTTCAATTTGTTTGAATTCACAATGCTCCTAAATGCGGCAGCCAAGAAAACAATTGATGGATTGCTGTAGGCATATCTGCTGCAAAAGTCCTCGTCAAAATGTCAAAGAGCAAAATGTTACTTTAAGGACTAAGGTATGCAGGACCCATGTGTATGCAAAAGTTGAACAATGAATAAGGAAGATTAGAGAAGTATCAATGAATTTAATTACGGTATTGGTAAGGAATAATGAAAGTACAGAGGACTGTCAGAAGAACAAGCAAATCTGTGTTGGAAGAAGTAAATCCAGAATGATCTTAGAAAAGAGGATGGCAAGACTTCATCTCTCCTACTTTGGACATGTTTTCAGGAGGGACCAGTCCCTGGTGAAGGGCCTCATGTTTAGGAAAGTTGAGGGTCAGTGAAAAAGAAGAAAATCCCCAAGGAAATGGATTGACACAATGGCAGCAAAAATGGGCTCAGGAATAATAAGAGTTGTGAGGGTGGCGGAGAACTGGGTAGTGTTTTGTTCTATTGTACATAGCGTCATTATGAGTTGGGACTACTCAACAGCGCCTAGCATCAACGACAGTGAAGAACATGCTTTTATTATCAGGTAGTGTGATAACTAATTTTTTTTTGTATTTTAATAAAATAAATGCTACTTGACTTGAAACCACAAATCAAATATTAGGTATTATTGCACTTAAGGATTGTTGCTGTTTAGTGCAGTCAAGTTGGTTCTGACTCATAATGACCCTTTATAGGGTTTCCAAGGTGCAGCTTTTGGGTTTGAAGTGCTGAGCTTGCCATTGGCAGTTTAGTACTTATCCTACAATGCCATACCAGGACTCCACACTTAAGAATTGTCAATGGCAATTCCATCATTTTAAGTAGTCCAAAGAAAGGAGACACCAGAATGTCCTTGTAATAACAGAACCAACAGTCAAAGAACCAGTTTTTGCATTTTTTTTTATTTTTTGCTAGGCAAGCCTCATATTTATTTAGATTTTTGCTGCTGTTGTTAAGTTCTGGTACGTTGGTTCAGACTCATAGCAGCCCTATGTAGGGTTTCTGAGGAGTGTCTATTGGGTTTGAATCACTGATGTTTTGGTTATCAGTCCAGTTCTAATCCAAGTGTGCCATACCAGGACTCCATTGGTTTAGATAATAAGGACTTATTTCCTCTATTTCCATTTTCCAAAGAAATATTCAACATTTTATGAATATACTTTGTAAAAAGTCTTCCCTTGTTTAAGGATACAAATTAATTATCATCACTTTGTATAATTCTTCACAATAGTTTAGTAATATCAAATAAGAAGAAAGCATATCAATAAGTTTAGAAATATTTCATGGTGACTAAGTTATTTCACTGTGGATAAAAATAAAGCTAAAAAACAAAATTATGTGGGAATGACAGAAGACTTCCTACAAAGGCAGTATTTGTATTTCAGACTTTTTATTATAAACTACTTGAATACTGCGTTAGAGTCTAAAATCTAAAGGCGTTTGGTCTGCTGAAGCCTGTGATCAGCAGTCAGAACCCTTACTAGATTTTGAGCCTTGAAATAAATCCAGACATCATCTTGACACACTTCTGATAGCTCAACTGCCAAAGTCACCAAGACAATTCCAGGAAAATTGGGAAAGACAGCTTTTCCCTCAGGCAGAGTGCATTTGCAAATAGATTTGCCACCACTCCCCTACCTAGCCCAGGGAGGAGCAGTTTCCCTACAGGGACTTGCCTGGGCAAGCCCCTTAGTGGAAATTGGGGCACCAGGATCACATGGTTAGGAATCATGCCCTGACCAAGGAGGCCTTGTAAACTTCTCTAATCTGTATATGCCCCCAATACACTGCAGTTCAGCCTGGGACTGTGATGTATTGATTTGTGATGAAATTCCTATAAAGCAGTCACAAGTATATAAAACCTTTAAATACCATCTGAGTCTCATGCTGGTAGTTTCCATCTGGATGATCTGTTTTTGTCTTTCTCTTGTCTAAGACTTAATAAAGCGATTACAAAACTACAATAACCACAGAGGGGTCTTATAAAATGCAGTTGAAATTAGGTTCTTTTGTCCTCTATAACAATGGTGGTGGTGGTGATAGAGTGGTGGTAGTAATGTGCCGTGGAGTCGGTTCCGACTCATAGCGACCCTGTATAGGGTTTTTGAGGTTGTAAATCTTTACTGGAACATAAAGCCTCATCTTTCTCCTGCGGAACAGCTGGTAGTTTCAAACTGCTGACTCATAACCACTACACTACCAGAGCTCTATAACAATGTTGTTGTTGTTGTTGTTATGTGCTATGGAAACATTTCCGACTCATAGTGACCCTGTACAGGGTTTCCGAGGCTATAAATCTTAATACACCCCTAAAGGTTCTGAACAGAGTTTAATGTTACAACATTTAATTACGTCCATGTTGTTGTTGTTGTTAAGTGCCATCGAGTCTATTCTGACCCATAGCGACCCTGAGTAGGGTTTCCAAGGAGTAGCTGGTGAGCTTGAACCACTGACCTTGCAGTTCAAATGACTTTACAGTCTGATTCATTAACCCACAGCACCACATCGTGTTAGGGCTGCGATAAATCGAAAGATTGTAATTCAAATGTGTACTAATTTATTCTTGACCTTGGAGTTAATTACTAACTATCAAAGATTTTAATCACTGTTCACAAGGTAGGAAAATATGAAAAGAAGACATACTGTAAAAAGGAATAGAAATGGATTTTATGTAAACTGAGAAAGACTGAAAAAAATGAGTGAATATATAGTGAAGTATTATGTACAAGAAAACTCACAAGTGTTTCTAAAGGAATTATTTCATATGCAAGGAAGAAGAAACATTTTAATATGAAAACAATTAAGTCTTTTACCAATTCCAAACAAGAAATTTACTAAGGTCTACCTGTACATTCTAGCATAGCACTGTAGGATAAGCACAAGGTTGGTTTGAATCACAAGGTCAGCTCTTCAAACTCACCAGCCACTCTTTGGAAACCCGATACAAGTTCGCTATGAGTCGGAATCGACTCAACTACACTTAACAACAACAATAACATATACTTCTACTCAAAAAGGTAAGAGCTATGTGGCCAAAGGACTCCTGGTGTGGCACAGTAGGATCACTGCTGGATTTTGAACCACAGTGTGAGAAACATCGTCCATACTGACAAACACTCAAGTAATCCAATCTGTACTCATTTTAGCGAGAATGAGGTTTTCTTTATTCAATTTTGCAAAATCGGGTACCCAATCCAGTATACGTGGACAGATGCACCACGTGGCCAGCCCACCAACAGTTTTATTTCCCTGTCTTGAAAAAGCCCCTACTCCAGTGCTATGGCATGTCCCATTTTCCCTCCCCCCAGAGAAGACAAAATGGTTCACCCATGGTCTTAATGTCTGTATTCTTATTCAAAGTTCCTAGTCTTAGAACAGATTTCTTTCATCCCTTCCCCCAATTCATCCTGCTTACATATCCCTAGATATAAATCAACAATCTATATCTAGGAATCTCATGAGCCTTTATAGTCCTGAAGATGGACTACTCCCACAAGAATTATTTTTCACACAAAGTCGGTAGTTCAAACCCACCAGCTGCTCCTTGGAAATCTAGTGCTGGGTTACTTTGACCAGCACTTAACAACAACAACAATGTAGCCAAAAATTGTTGTTTAGTGCCATCGAGTTGGTTCCAACTCATGGTGACCTTACATACACAATTGTTCCTGTGCCTTCCTCACAGTTGTTCCTGTGCTTGAGCAATTCGAAACAATGCCAGACTAAAATGCATATAAAAAACTCTTTGCTTCTGACTTATTGCAACCCTATGGGGTCCTGGTATGGCACTGCAGGACAAGCACTGGACTGTTAACTGTAAGGTATGTAGTTCAAACCCACTAGCCACCCCTTGAAAATCCTATTTAGAGTCACTATGAGTCAGAACCAACTCAGTGAGACTTAGCAACAACGTAGGACAGAGTACACTATCCTACAGAGTTTCCATGGATGTAATCTTCATGGCCGCCCACAGCAGCATCTTTCTCCCATGGCATGGCCAGTGGGTTTGAACTGAAGAACTTAAAGTCTTCCATATATATCGTCCAACTTTGCACACATATTGTTGTTCTTGTTTGGTGCTATCAAATTGGTTATAACTCCTAGTGACCCTGTACACAAGAAAATAACACTGCCTGACCCTGTGCCAGCCTCACAGTTGTTACACTTGAGCACATTGCTGCTGCAACTATGCCAATCCATCTAGCTGGGATCTTCTTCTTTTTCGATGACCCTTCACTTTACCAAGCATGATAATCCAGGGTCTGGTACTTCCTGATAGTGTGTGCAAAGTATGATATACGAAGTCTCGCCATTCTAACTGCTAAGGAGCATTCTGGTTGTACCTCTTCCAACACAGATTTGTTTGTTCTTCTAGCAGACCATGGTACTCCAACACCATAACTCAAATGTATCAATTTTTCTATGATCTTCATTATTCATTGTCCAATTTTCGTATGTGTATGAGGTAATTGTAAATAACTAAATCCTCAAACTGACATATTTGTTCTTTAGCACTTTAAAAGGTTTTTGCACAGCAGTTTTGCCTAATGCAATATGTTATTTGATTTCTCAACTGCTGCTCCCATGAGCATTGATTGTGAATCCAAGCAAAATTAAGTCTTTGACAATATCGATCTTTTTTTCTATTTATCATTATGCTACTTATTGGTCCAGGTTGAGGATTAATATTTTCTCTATGTTGAGGTGAAATTCATACTAAAGGCTGTGTGGGCTTTGGTCTTCATCAGTAAGTATATTAATTCCTCTATGCTACCAACAAGTAAGGTGTGTCATCTTCATAGCTCAGGTTACTAATGAGTCTTCCGGCAATCCTTATGCCGTGTTCTTCTTCAAATAATTCAGCTTCTCAGATTATTTGCTCAGCTTGTAGATTGAAAAGGAGTCCTTGTGTGGTGCTGTAGTATGAACACAGGACTACTAACCATAAGGTTTGTGGTTCAAACTCACCAGCTGCTCCTTGGAAATGCTACATAGGATCCCCATGAATCAGAACTATCTCAATGACACTTAACAACAACAATACGGATTGAATAAGTATGGTAAAAAGGTGCTACCCTGACACATAACCTTTCTTGATTTTAAACCATTTGGTATCTCCTTGTTCTGTTCTATGTACAGGTCCTCATGAGCACAATTAAGTGTTCTGGAATACCTGTTATTTGCAATATTATGCATAATTTCTTATGATTCACACACTCTAGTGCCTTTATATTGTCAACAAAACACAAGCAAACATCTTTCTAATGTTCTCTTCTTTCAGCCAAGATCCATCAGATGTCAGCAATGATTTCCCTAGTTTCACGTCCTCTTCTGAATCTGACTTGAATTTCTAGTAATTTCTTGTCACTGTACTGCTGCAACAGATTTTAAATTATCTTCAGCAAAATTTTACTTGCATGTGATTTTAATGATATTGTTTGATGCTTTCTGCATTCCATTGGGTCACCTTTCTTTGAAATGGGCACAAATGTCGATCTCTTCAAACTGATTGGCTAAGTAGCTGTCTTCCAAATTTGGGGGCATAGACAAGTGAGTGCTTCCAGTGCTGCATTAATTTGTTGAAAGATTTCTATTTGAATTCCATCAGTTTCTGGAGCTTTGTTTTTCACCAATGCCTCCTGTGCAGCTTGGCCCTCTTCCTTCAGTACCATAGGTTTTTCATCACATGCTACATCCTGAAATGGGTGGACATCAACCAATCATTTTTGATTAATTGACTGTATATTTCTTCTGTCTTCTTGCAGCAGATAAATGCACTGGAGTACAAGGGTGATTTGAACTGCAAAGTCAGTGGTTCAAGCTCATCCGCCATGTAACTTACTAGGGTGGGTTTGACTGGTGTTGGCTGTTATCTATCATTAATCAGATGTTACAGATCCTGGTACTGGCTCTTTCCCAGTGAGTGGAGCTACAGAAGGTATGGTTGTGGCTAGACTGTATGGGCATAGTTGTAGTTCCCTGTTGGATGGGAAAGAGAAAACCCCTCCTCACCACATACACAAGAAAACAAAAGAGAATATACAAACAAGGCACCAACAATGAAAAGAGGAAACAATGAGGATTTAAAAAAGAAGTAAAAACAGGGGGGAAAAGAACATAATAACTACAAATGCAAAAGAGAGCAGGGAAATGGAGTTATAGAAGAGAAAAAGAAAAGAGGAAATAAAAGGAAGAATTTGAAAAACAAAAACAAACAAACAAACAAACAAAAACACCTAGAAAAACCAGGAATAAGGAAGATAAAAACAGAAAGAGAGTAGAGAATAGTAAAGATCAAAATGGGAAAAAAAGAAAAGAAAAGCAGAAATGAGAAACAAGAAAGTAAGGGAAGTAGCATTAGAGAATGGAAAGGATAAAGTTTGAGGGCATGGAAAGAGAAGAAGGAGAAGGACTAAACTACCAAAAACAATAAAACAAAATAAGAAACAAAACAACCCCAGAAATATGAACAAAACAAAGATTATAGCTGTTGGACCTGAAGATTAAAAAATATTTGGGGTGATTCCTGAAAGTCAAGGGGTTCAAGAGGTGGGTGTGGAAGGAATGCAAAAGAAAAACTCCTGGCCCTAGATGGAGTTCCTAAAGACCTTGCTGTTATCTATGTTCAGGGTACTCAATCTTGAAGTAGTTCATGAAGGCCTTTGATGGAACTGCTTTCAGTGTCTGCTTAGACCGCAGGGCAACTGGGGGCAAGGTGACTGGTTAAATGTTGGTCTAGTGGCTCTGAAACTTCTGTAGGTCTAAAGCCAAGCCTGCCGAAATCCAGGCACCAAAGTAGCACACAAAAGTGGCCCAGCTGGTCCCCACCTCACACCGGCATGATTCCTAACAATGTAGCTCCAAAATTTTGGAGTACATGTTCTGTGCTGGGGTGAATGAGGGTGGAGGACTGGCCATACTTATGCTCAACAGGGGAGCAAGGAGTAAAAGAAGGAATCACACTTTTCCTGTCTTCTGTGTGAATCTGCTCTACCAGACCACCTTCTGTTGACAAAGCTGTTCACAAGATGGTCACAAGATGCTTATGTTGCATCTGGCCAGACATTCACCAGCTTGTCTCCCTCTCTTGCCATTGCTGCTTAGCTTCACCTCCCAGAAAGCACATTTCCTTCGATGTTTAGGACTCCAGGATTTTCATCCGCGTCTTTTTCATTTGAGCTCTCATATCTTGGTTGTAGTTGGCCCATGTAGTGCATCTGCCTACATGGTAGAGTACCATCTTTCCAAAAGTTCCTCCCCGTAACTTTCTGAGTTGATCTCTCTTCCTTGAATTCAACTGGCCCCACAGACCACCTGGAAGTCAATGAGTTTTATTTTGTTTGAACATTTTATTATAGTTTAGGTGAAAATTTGCAGAGAAAATTAATTTTCTATCCAAACAATTTATATACATTTTGATTTGTGATATTAGTTGCAATCACCACCATGTAACAACACTCTTCTCAGTTCCTTCCTGGGTTCCTAATTTGCATTCATCCATATTTACTTCCCCTTCCTGCCTCCTAAAATTTGTTTTTGGGAAAATGTTGCTCTTTGGGCTCATAAGGTTGAATGCTCTGAGCACTATATTTCTCATGGTTGCTGTTGTTCACTTTATTGTTGCTGTTGTTATTAGATGTCCTCGATTCAGTTCCAACTCGTAGCAACCTTATGCACAACAGAACAGCACTTCCTGGTCCTGCACCATCCTAACAATTGTTAAGCTTGAGCCCACTGCTGCTGCCACTGTGCCAATGCATCTCATGGGGGTCTTCCTCTTTTTCACTGACCCTCCACTTTGCCAAGCATCATGTCCTTCTTCAGGAACTTGCCCCTCCTAATAATGTGTCTGAAGTATAAAAGATGAAGTCTTGTAAGACAGATTGAGAGAAAGTAACCAGATGCAAGCAGGCATACAATATAACTCAATTTATGTAAAATTCAAGAATAATGAAAACTAATCTACAGTAAAAGAAATCAGAATACTGGTTACCTTTGTGGGATAAGGAGAGCAGTGTATGGACTAGGGAGGATTAAGAGATTTTCCTATGGTGAAAAGAATGTCTTCCATATTGATATAGGCACTGGCCCAATGTGAGTTTGTATGTGTGTCTGCACATATGTGTGTGCCCACATGTGTTTGCATGATCATACATGTTTATACTTAAGATTGTATTTCACTTAATATAAGTTATAATTGAGGGAAATTGAAATAAAACATTTATAGGTGTTTGAATTAAATTTAAGGAGCCCTGGTGGCACAGTGGATTAAGCTTTGGGCAGCTAATGAAATGGTTGGCAGTTGGAACCCACCAGCCACTCCAGTGGGGGCAAAAGATTATACAGTTTGCTTCAGTAAAGATTTACAGACTCAGAAGCTTTATGGAGAAGTTCTACTCCATTCCATAGGGTTGTTATGAGTCAGAATTGACACAATGCCAGTGGTGGATTGGGAGATAAAACCCACACAGTAATTTAAATAGGGAATTTAAATATAAAAAACATTACACTATGATAATAAAGAAATAAACATAAGATACAAGAAAGTTTTTTCTGGTACATCTAGGACTGAGGGACAGTGCCAGGGAAAGACAGTCTTGAAAGGGGACCCCTCTGGTAACTGAGGGCATCTCATTTATGGGTACAGAGGTTAGGACATCAGCATACTATTTTGAGGGACCCAATTGTGGTGCTGTGGGCTAATGCGTCAGACTGTAAAGTCATTTGAACTGCAAGGTCGGTGGTTCAAGCTCACCAGCTGCTCCTCGGAAACCCTCTTCAGGGTCGCTATGGGTCGGAATCAACTTGATGACACTTAACAACAACAACTTGACCAAATTAAAAAAAATACCTTGTATTTGGATCAGTTTCTATATTAAAACAAACACAATAAGTCATGATGTTTATAACTACGAACTCATTCTCCCTACGGCAACAACAACAATGATTTTAAAATCACTAAAACCAGCTATATAAGGACAAAACAATGTTACAATTCAATAAGATAATGTGATCTGCTGAGTCATAAAAGCAAATGGACCAAATAATGTAGGTCTGAGTGATCTGTCTATCTCCTGAGTTTTCTCTGAGAGAGAGATAGTTCATTCAATTTTGTGGTAAAATATATGAATGAATCAACACTGAGTTGATGTCATGTTAGTAAGTAATTAGATTTGATTGAATAGCATATGTTGTGCCAGGTGTGTGTGCATGTGTTTGTGTGTGTGTACTTTGTGAGTTGTTAGGAAAAACAACACCTGGAATGATATAGATCTTTATTATTTGAATTATTTTATAATATGCTTAGCTTTTGTAAATTGGGGGTTAATATGAAGAACGGAAAAAGAGCTGCTTGTCTTTCTATCCTACATCAATTAAGGCAAAGATGTCTTTGCCTTCTCAGCAAACCTAATATTTTCTTACAACATTATTCTTACTTTAATTTCCAGATAGGCTCATAAGGAATTTCCCTGAGTTATATACTCATCTACAGATTAAACAACTAAAGCCCACGTAACAAAACTTTGAGCTGAATCACCAAATATTCTCCTCATAGAACATATTTTAGAGAGTTGTAAACATAAGCCCTCTTCTCTTATTTGCTAACAAGGAATAAACCTTATTATCTGTTTCATGAATGTAAAGGATGTGGAGGTACTGATTTACTTTTCACTAAGAACAAAGCATTATGTACTAAGGAGTTTGATCTCTGTATGTATCTGGGTACAAATTGGATGCATAATCCTGTGCTTTATAAATATAGTAATTTTATAATAGACCTGCTGAGAATAAGCAGGCAACTTAGTGCACAGAGCCTATGAATCTTCATATAATCACATTTGCTCACAAACTAAATACAGGAGAAAACTAGATCAAAGTTAGAATCTTGGTTCTATGACATATTAGACGGATTTCGACAATCACTTAACCTCTTTGAGTGTCAGTATTCTTATCTACAAAGTGAGGATTATATTTACTTCACAAAATTGTTTTTGAGGCTTAATGAGAGATAAAGAACTTGAGAAACAACTTACTCAGTGTAGAGTACATAATAAGCCCATGGTAAATGCTAATTGATTCTAAATACCATCTGTGAGATATCGCAACGTATTTCAGAGACTGAAAATAAGAGTAAGATGAGACTTCCAGGTGAGACAACAGAGATGACAGCTACTTTTGAAACAGGGGGAAAAGAGGGTCCAGAAACCAGAATTAAATATGAGCTGCTTATTAGTCCCGGTGCAGCTCTGTGAGTTAATGTCCAGGACTGCAAAGTCAGTTTGAGCTACAGGGTAGACAGTTCAAGGTCACCAGATGCTTCTCAGAAACCCTATACACTGTGGGTCCAAACCAACTCCATGGCACTTAAAACAACAACAATTTATTAGTTAACGTCTTGCAAACAAAGTCTGGAGGAATGGTGAGGCCTACATGACTCCTTCCTAGGGCAGTGGTAAAGACATGCATGACATACCCAGAGCCACAGTAGAGAAAACCACATCATGGGACATTCCATTAAGAAAGACCACTCAAAAAAATCCATATTCTATGGGAATCGCTATTAAGGGAGACCACCATAAAATACTGCATATCGTTGTAAGATATTTTACAGGTTGGACTGGTTACCTAGTGCCCTAGACATAACTTTAAGGGACAAATGTTCTACTGGGCAAATAAGAATGCTAGACCCTAGGAGAAGTCTGAATGTAAGAATCCTAAAGAACGACACAAGTTCAACATGGCAGCATAGGTTCTCTCTGTTTCTACCAGAGGCCTTTGCAGTACAATCCATCTTGAAGAAATGCTGTGCACTCAGCCAATTAGTATGTTGTTGTTTAGTGTCATAGAACTGGTTCTGACCCATAGAGACAAGTTGTTTCCAAGAACAGGTGGTGAGCTTGAACCGCTGACCTTGAAGTTTAAAC
>NW_006408530.1:10137946-10139245 GCF_000296735.1 Chrysochloris asiatica
TAGTGCCAGAAAATGAGACCCTCAGGTTGGAAGGCACTCAAAATGCAATTGGGGAAGAGCTGTTTCCTCAAAGTAGAGTTGACTGTGATGTCATGAATGGAGTAAAGCCATGGGAAAAAAGCCTGCGTGCAGGACCTTCATTTGCTGATGGGACACAACTCAAAATGCAGAGAAACAGCTGTAAACATCCATTGAAAATCAGAACATGGCATGTATGAAGTATGAATCTGGGAAAATTGGCAGTTGTCAAAAATGAAATGGAATGTATAAACATTGATATCTTAGGCATTAGTGAGATGAAATGGAGTAGTATTGGCCATTTTGAATCTGACAACCACATGGTTTACTATGCCGGAAATGACAAATTGAAGAGGAATGGCATTGCACTCAAAGTCAAAAAGAATATATCCAAATCAGTCATGAGGTTCAACGCTGTCTGTGATAGGATAATATCCATGTGCCTACAGGGAAGCCCAGTTATTACCACTATTATTCAAATTTATGCACCAACCACTAAAGCCAAGAATTCTACCAACTTCTTCAACCTGAAATTGATCAAATATGCAATCATTATTGGTGATTGGAATGCAAAGGTTGGGATCAAAGAAGAAGGATCAGTAGTTGCAAAATATGGCCTTGGTGATAGAAATGATGCTGGAGAACACATGATACAATTCTGCAAAACCAATGTTTTGTTCATTTCAAATACCTTCTTTAGACAGCATAAGAGACGACTATACACATGGACCTCACCATATGGAATACATAGAAATCAAATTGACTAAATCTGTGGAAAGAGATGGTGGAAAAGCTCCATATCATCAGTCAAAACAAGACCAGGGGCAGACTGTGGAACAGACCATCAATTACTCATATGCAATTTCAAAATGAAACTGAAGAAAATGAAAACAAGTCCACAAGAACCAAAATATGACCTTGAGTATATCCCAATTAGCATGGTCCCTCTTAAATGGAGTTCTGGTGTGGTGATTCCAGTTAATGTGCTGGACTGCCAGGTTGGTTTGAACTGTATGTTCAAGCTCACCAGCTGCTCCTTAGAAACCCTACACACGGTCTCTGTGGGTCGGAACCAACTCAATGGCAATTAACAGCAACAACAACTACTAAACAGGCCATTTCTCAGTAATCCCTGCCTATCCCCATGAATAAACATGTTATTTAGTACAGGAAGTCCCTGGGTGGTTCTGCATGGGGTGGGACTGGACCAAGCCTCTCCACCCACCGAAAGGCCTCTCTACCCACCAAGATCTATGCTCGCTAGCTGTTGTTGTTGTTGTT
>NW_006408530.1:10140375-10144198 GCF_000296735.1 Chrysochloris asiatica
CCTATATAGGGTCGCTATAGGTCGGAACCAATCAATGGCACTTTACAACAACAACAAAGAGATTATAATATGCCTCTATAACATGCATCTATTATTTAAGCCCCGGGAGGCACAAACAGTTTGCACTTATAGTCCTGTGGTGTGACGCCTTGGGTTAATGTGCTGGACAGCAAAGCTGGTTTGAACCTCAAGATCAGGGATTCAACTTACCAATTCAAGCTTTCACTCCTTGGAAACCCTATACAAGGTCGCTATTGGTCGGAACCGGATGGCACTTAATAACAACAACAACTAACCTAAGGTCGCTGTGAGTCAGTCCAACTGGAAGGCATTTAACAGTAGCAGCAACAATTACCCTAAAATTTGGCAGTCCAAACCCACCCAGAAGAGTCATAGAAGAAAGTCCTGGAAATCTACTTCCAAAAAGATTACAGTTTAAAAAAACAAACTATGGAACAGTTCTATTGTACTATATAAATTCACCATTAGTCATAATCCAATTGTCAGCAACAGCTTTGGTGTGCTTTTGGTTTACTGTTACCTGGGACTTTTACTCATTTCCTGAACAATGTAAAGCTAATAAAATATTTTATCACAGTTTATTCACCCCCAAAAAAAAATTTTATTTAAATTATATATGTATTTTAAGTAAACCAAAACATTATCACTTTATACATCAATATTTGGACAGAAATTTATAATGAAATAGTTATTAAGATTTGTCCACTTATTTATCTTCAATTTTTGGATCCATTTGCAAACTTGTAAGTGGAATTCTTTTTCTTCTGCCTCAATAAAAAGCTTTAATATTTTCCTTTATTAGTAGTTTTCCACTAATATATTCTCCTCCTTTATACTTCTGAAAAGTCTTTACTTCACCTAAATTTGTAAAGCTTTTATTTATGGGTCATTTGAAGGCAATCTGTTTTATTTTCTTTAAATTGTTTTCTGAATGTTTCCCCTATTTCAAGAAGCTATACTGTGCTGCACCTAGACATGCTTTTTTTTTTTTTTAAATTTATACTATTGGAGATTCATTGTTGTTGTTATTTAGTGCCATCAAGTTGGTTCCAACTCATAGTGACTTTGTATAGAGTTTACATTTGAACAACTGACCTTGGGGTTCAAAATGACATTTTCTACAGCGCCACGCCAGGATTCCATTGGTGATTCACAGAATGTCTTATTTAGGTACTCAAGAAAGCAGACATTGTGAACACTGGGTCACTAAGATTGGTGTCAACCAGTGTGGTTATTCATGGTGTCACCTCCCAGGGTGTCGGGAGTTTATCAATGAAATCTCTTGGTGGGTGGGGAGGCCTGGGGAGGTCCCACTCCCATGCCATGCACCAACCTCCATGACCCCAGTCCTCAAAGTCCTGCCTTCTATAGCTCTCCATAGCTTTTCCCTTTCCCATTGGTCAAGGCAGAGATCCTCCTCTTTAGTTAATTGTGAGTATCATGGCTTGCCTGCCCACAGCCTAACTGGCAAATGACAGGAGGATGAGAGTGACTCAAACCCAAGTTTGAAGCTACTGCCTTTGTGTTTCTGCCTACCATTGCCACCACTACCATGGACCCTGGGGTCATTCTGTTGTCATCTCCTCTGGCAGTATATGCAGTCCATACCACCTACACACCATTAGTGATCCCACCAACTACCAAGAAATGAATGAAAATGCCATTACTTTATTTAACAAACTCAATCCCAAGGTGATCTGGGCATGGAAAAAGGAAAACAAAGGAAGAAAATATGCAAGGAATGAAACTCATTATCATACCAGCTATTACTCTAAGTTGCCAAGAGACAAAGTTGCTCAGAGGCTATATTTACTTTCCAGCAAACAGAACTTCTTTATAAGGGCTACACAGGGAGGAACCAATCTAAGAATAATCAAAGAGCAGAGGGGAAATTTAGCTTCCCACCTATTTTCCATCTCAAACTACCCGCTATTCTGTGGGACAAAAATGAGGCTTTCTGCTCCCATAAAGATTTATAGCCTCAGAAACCCTGTACAGGGTTGATGAGTCGGAACCAACTCCACAGCACATAACCACCACCAGCAGTCTTCAGTATGGATTGCATCTCAATGTAAAGAAAACAAAAATCCTCACCATTGGACCAATAAACAACTTTCTTATCAATAGAGATAAAATTGAAGGATTTCATTTTTCTTGGATCAACTATCAACACTCATGGAATCAACAGTCAAGAAATCAAATAATGTATTGCATTAGGCATATCTGCTGCACAAGACATTTTTAAAGTGTTGAAGAGCAAAGATGTCACCTTGAGGACTAAGGTGCTCCTGACCCAAACCATGGTATTTTCAGTAACCTCATATGGATTCGAAAGCTTGACAGTGAATAAGGAAGTCCATAGAAGCATTGATGCTTTTGACTTATGGTGTTGGAGGAGAATATTGAAAGTGTCTTGGGCTGCCAAAAGAACCAACAGATCTGTGTTGGAAGAAGTGCAGCCAGAGTGTTCCTTGGATGGCAGGATGGCCAAACTTCGTCTCTCATAGTTCGGGCATATTGTCAGGAGGGACCGGTCGCTGGAGAAGGATACCATGTTTGGTAAGGTGGAGGGTCAGAGAAAAAGAGGAAGACCCCCAATGAGATGGATTGGCAAAGTGACAGCATGAATGGGTTCAAACGTGGCAACAATAATGAGGTTGGCCCAGGATCAGGCAGTGTTTCATTCTGTTGTGCATAAGGTCTCTATGAATCAGTACCGACTCAATGGCACTTAACAACAATTGTTCTAAATTTTACCCATGAGAAGCTTACCTCTAGCATTATTGTGTCATTTGGTCCCTTGGTGAGTATTCAGGAAATCAGAAATATCCTGTAATCAAATCTATAATGCTTAAAGCAAACGATTGATATATCTCTTACTCATTTTTTTTTTAATTATCAGACATTATTTTTTTCAAATATTGCTTCTGCTCTGGAATCCTGGTGTAGTGCTCTAGGATAAGCACTGGGCTGCTAACCAAAAGCTCAGTGGTTCAAACCTACTAGATGCTCCTCAGAAACCCTATACAGACTCGCTATGACGTGAAATTGACTCCATGTCACTTAACAACAACAACAATATTATTAGGTCTGTCCATGAGTGTTAAATCTCCTGACTGTATTCTCTGTCTTTAGCCCTCTAGCCTATATTTTCTGTTGTATTGCTTTTCTGGGTTTCACTGTAGTAGTTCACTGTAGATATTTACTATTTTCTAACTCCTCATTATTTCTTCAAATTTCTAATCTACAGTTAAACCCACCCACTGAGTTGCCAATTTCATATATTGTATTTTCCAATTTTAAAACTTTTTTTCTGGATTTTTTAAGTTACGAGTTGTTATTGTTAAGTGCTGTCAAGTTGGTTCCAACTCATAGTATACATGGTATAGGGTTTCTGAGGAGTGGCTGGTGAATCTGAATAGCCAACCTTGGTATCCAATGCGTTATTCCACAGCGCCACACCAGCACTCCCAAATTTTTTAATGTAGTCTTTTATCTCCTTGAATGCATTAAGGATATTGTTGTTGTTAGGTGTCATTGAGTCGGTACCAACTAATAGTGACCTTATGCACAACAGAACAAAACACTGCCCGGTCCTGGGCCAACCTCACAACTGCTGCCACACTTGAGCCAATTGATGCTGCCACTTTGCCAATACATCTCACTGGGAGTTTTCCTCTTTTTTCTGACCCTCCACCCTACCAAACATGATATCCTTCTCTAGTGACTGGTCCCTCCTGACAATATGTCCCAAGCATGAAAGACAAAGTTTGCCCATCCTGAACTCCAAGGAGCACTCTGG
>NW_006408530.1:10144844-10150861 GCF_000296735.1 Chrysochloris asiatica
GCACACCTTTCTTAATTTTATACCATTCCACGTTCGCATGTTCTGTTCAACCAACTGCCTTTTGGTCCATGTACAGATTCTTCATGAGCACAATTAAGTGTTCTGGAATACTCATACTTCGCAATGTTGTCCATAGCTTGTCATGATCCACAAAATTGAAAGCCTTTGCATAGTCAATAAAGCACAGGTAAACATCTTTCTGGTGTTCTATGCTTTCAGCCAAGATCCATGGGACATCAGCAATGATATCCCTCGTTCCACAGCTTCTTCTGAATCCGGCTTGAACCTCTGGAAGTTCTCTGTCAATGTATGCTTGCAGCAGTTTCTGTATTACCGTTAGTAAAACTTAACTCACATGGCATATCAAAGATATTGTCCGATGAGTGATCTCCAGCATCATTTGTATCACCAGCATCATTTTCCAACTACTGATCCTTCCTCTTTGTTCCCAACCTTTGCATTCCTATCACCAGTAATGATCAATACTTCTTGATTGCATGTTTGATCAATTTCAGATTGAATTCGTTGGTAGAATTCTTCTATTTTATCCTCACTGGCTTTAGTGGTTGGTACATAAATTTGAATAATAGTGGTATTAACTGGACTTCCCTGTAGGCACGTGCATATTATCCTATCACAGACAGTGTTGTACCTCATGACTGGTCTAGATATGTTCTTTTTGACAATGAATGCAATGCCATTTCTCTTCAATTTGTCATTCCTGGCATAGCAAACCATGTGGTTGTCAGATTCAAAATGGCCAATACAAGTCCATTTCAGCTCACTAATGCCTAAGATACTGATGTTTATGTGTTCCTTTCCATTTTTGACAAATTTCAATTTTCCTAGATTCATACTTCCTACATTCCATGTTCTGATTTTCAGTGAACGTTTACAGCTGTTTCTCTTCATTTTTGAGTTGTGCCCCATCAGCAAATGAAAGTCCTGTGGGCTTTACTCCCACAGGTTTTGCTCCATTCACATCATCATGGTCAACTTTACTTTGAGGAGGCAGCTCTTCCCCAGTTATATTTTGAGTGCCTTCCAACCTGTGGGGCTCATTTTCTGGCACTGTATCTGACTGTTTCTCTGCTATTCATAAGGTGTTCAGTGACTAAATATTCAGAAGTAGTTTGTCACTCCTTCTTCCTGGTCTGGCTTCATCTGGAAGCTCATCTGAAACCTGTCCACCATGGGTGACCCTGCTGGTATTTAAAAGAGCTGTGACATAGTTTCCAGAATCACATCCAATCACAAGCAACCACAGAATAACAAAGTGACAGATGAGTGGTGGAAATGCATTAAGGATGGTTATTTTAAATGTTGTGTCTTATTTTCACATTATTTGTAGGTCATGCAAGTCTCTTTCTATTGTCGTTTTTTTTTTTTTTTTTCCTTTTTATTGTCTAATCTCTCCATATGGATTCTAGTTTTGATTAAGTACTGTGCCTTGCATATGAATAAAAGTTACAAAAACTTCATAGACCCATGATGATGTTTTCTTTTTCTGAAAATGTATTGCTTCTGGCAATCACTTGGGGGCAATTTAAACCTATTTTTTTTTTAAGGAGGATAAGGCTAAAAAGGAGTCCTGGTGTGGCATTGTAGGATAAGCTCTGGAATGCTAGCCACAAGGTTTTCAGTTCAAACTAGCAGTTCTTCCTTGAAAACCCTATACAGGGTTGCTATGAGTCAGAACCAACTAGACAACGCTTAACAACAACAACAACAGGAAAAAATAAGAGTGGTATAAGAAACCCTTTGTGAGCACCTTCTATATCTTATTGTTTGTGTGCATTATTTTTTCTTAACCACCCAACATTCCTTTAAGTAAACATACCATAAGCTGCCAGAGGAACAAATAAATCTGGATTGGAAGAAGTACAATCAGAATGTTCCTTAGAAGCCAAGATGGCAAGACTTCGTCTCTCATACTTCGGACATATTATCAGGAGTGACCAGTTCTGGAAAAGGACATCATGCTTGGTAAAGTGTAGGATCAACAAAAAAGAGGAAGACCCCCCAATAAGATGGATTGGCATAATGGAAGCAGCAAGAGACTACAGCAGAGCAGCAATTGTGAGGATGGTTTAGGACTGGGGAGTATTTCATTCTGTTGTACATAGGGTCGCTGTGGGTTGGAATTGACACCATGACACCTAACAGCAACAACAGCAATCAAGACAAGGAAACAGAAAATCAAAATACTAACAATTTATTTAAAATTATTTATCTCATATACATCAGAAAAGAAAGTTTAAATTCTGCTGTGTGGTACCAACTACTCTGCTTTTGCCATCTCATTACCTGGTCACTCACTAACCCTTTCCCAGCACAATTGGACTCCTGGTGATGCTTTAAGGTCAATACTGGACTAAGAACCACAAAGTCAGAAGTTCAAACCCACCAGGTGTTCCTCGAAAACACTGTACAGGCTGACTATGAACTGGAACAAAAATAATAAGTATAATTAGAAGAGATTCGGTTACAATGGTAAAAGTGATCAGTACTAACTAATGGTTTGGTTCATTGTTGTTAAGTGTCATCATGTTTATTCCCACTCATAGCGAGTCTGTATCGGGTTTCCAAGGAGTTGCTAGTGGTTTTAACTGCCAGCCTGTGATTAGCAGTCCGCAGTGCCACACCGCTCTTGTAAACTCCTCTCATGTGGTGGAGGGAAAGGAAAATAATTTCATAATCCTTCATAAAAACACTTAAACTCTTTCATGATTTCATGTTTATTGGACAATTTATGGAAATTTTTAAAGAAGTTCAATGAATTCCATTAAATGAAATTTAAATGGAAAGGAATTTCTTCCCCCAAAGGAGTTCTATAGTATTTATTTGATTCTCACATCAATTAGGCTATGAGTCACTCATTTTAAGAGGCAGTCTGGTTAGGTTTCTTATTTGGTCTTAATTTAATATTCTAACAATCTGCTGTTGAATTCATAATTACTGCCTTGTTGGGATGCACTTCTCCTCTGAATTCTCTGAAACTTTCACAAGAAAAATTTGAGATGTGAGTGTTGCTACAACTACCTGTCACTAATCCTCAGGGTTTACATTATAGGGCATTTGCCAAGAAAATCACTGTATTTAAAATTTAGATTTCCTAGTATGAAGACATTTCGGAGTGATATTTGTCTTAGTCAGAACCTAAATAAAGGAAGTCAAGCCATTGAGAAAAATCACAAAGAAATTAAATGAAGGGGAAACCCAAATTTTAGAAAAGGTAGGCATTTCATCATGTTCTAGAGAGCAAATGAACCATTGAGCCTAACTGGGAATTAAGCCATTTCTTATGTGGACTAGAGGCTGACTCACCTATCACATGGGTAAAGGTTAAAAAGCAGAGATGGTTCAAAATGTGTGACTCTACTTTCCATTACAGTTGGTTCTTCTTGGCTTTTCTCCCAGTAGTTTCAGTGCTAAGACTAATGCCTTAGGAAACAGTAGGGGGCCAATGAGTTAAGAGTTTACAAAAGGAGCTAAAGCCAAATACAGACTAGAAAAAGAAGAGCAGTTCTTCCTATGAAGAATATTAAAATCTGGTCTTCAAAGCTGTTCTGAGTTCACTCCACACTCCCACTCCTTCCCAGGCATGACATTACAAGCAGCTCACAGAGTAGAGAGAAGTTTAAAAAAGGAATGGAAACTACCACCAAAAATACTTGGCCACTCCCGTGCATCCAGGATAACTGATAACTTAGTAACTACCAAACAAACTGCACACAAACTCATTCCAGAACCTACAGGATAGCATCAAGCCATCTTTAGAAACAGAGAATTGTTAAAAATAAGGAAAACAAGGGAGTTAACTATAACATGTATATCTCCTTTATTATATATTTAATACAAATATAATTTTTTTTGAATGTCAGTGGAGGAAAACTGCAAGCACAAAAGGGACATTCAGGAGCAGTGTCCACAGAATTGACTATGAAGACACTGGAATATTAACCGTAAAAGGAGCTCTGGCAGCATAGTGGATTAAAAGCTGAGCTGCTAAAAGCAAGGTCAGCAATTTGAATCTACCAGCCACTCCGTGGGAGAAAGATGAGACTTTCTGCTCCCATAAAAATTTACAGCCTCAGAAACACTATACTGAGTTACTATGAGTCAGAACTGAGTCCACAGCACATAACCATCACCACCACCGTTAACCACAAGGTCAGCAGTTCAAACCCAGCAGTCATTCTGTATACCTACATTCCATTCATAAGCCCAAATTGGAAGCAATTCACATATCTTGCAACAGGTAAATGAATATACACATTACCCATGCAATGTATTTGTTGTTGTTGTTTTTAGGTTCTGTTAAGTAGGTTGCTCCTCATAGTGACCTCATGTACAACAGAATTAAACACCTTGTCCACCCTCACAATTGTTGTTACATTTCAGCCCATTGCTGCGCCCACTGGGGGGTCTTCCTTTTTTTTTTTTTTTCTGACCTACACTTGAGCAAACGTGATTTCCTTCTCCAGAGACTGGTCCTTCCTAACAACATGTATGAGAAGTATGAGAAATGAAGTCTCCCCATCCTGGCTGCTAAGGACCATTCTGGCTGTACTTCTTCTGACACAGACTTGTTTATACATTGTATGGAGATTATAAAGCAAAACAAGAGACAACTACTGACATACAGAATGATGTGGATGAAGGTCAAAATAAGTATACTTCATGAAAGAAAGCAGACACAACAAAATACAAATCATATGATATCAAAATACAAATCATATGATATCATTCGTATGAAATTCTATGAAAAATATCTATGATAAGCATACCAATACTGCCTGGGGCCAGGTGTTGTTGCTATTCTTGTTAAGTGCTGTGAAGGCAATTTTGACTCATAGTAACCCTGCATAGGATTTCAAAGGCACTTCAAGTCTTCTCATGAGCAGAAAGTCTCATCTTTTTCCCACACAGTGGCTGGCAGGCTTAGACTGTAGACGTTGTAGTTTACAGTACAGTGCTTATCATATGGAGCCACCGTGATTCCTGGAGCCAGGTGTAGGAGTATAGTTATTGACTGAAAGGAATTTGAGGAAATTTGGGGGGGTAATAAAAATGTGGTATATCTTGATTGTGGTGTGATGAGAAAAATGCATACTATTATGAAAATTCATTGAATTACCCCTATAAGGCTGAAACTTAAAGGGAACACATGAGCAGGCATGTAAGCTTGCTGATGGCCACATTGCTCTACTGGTGAGTGGAAGAGGGGGAAAGGCAGCAATGAAGAATTGGGCTGAGTTCAACCCCAGTCCATTGACTCCCATTGACCTGGAGATGAGAGAGAGAAGAGGAAGGACTGGTTGGTCCAAAGTGTGGTGAGACCTGGGGACACCTGAGCCCATGAACACGGACATACCCACAGAGGGCTAGAGCTGGCAGTGAAGCATCCAGCTGATATGACGTGAGAGGAGGCACATAAGAAGACCTAAAGTTGCAGATAGTACCCATTTGACCTAGCCTTGATGGCTTGATAATCAGAACTCGACTAGAGGAAGATTTAAAAAAAAAAAAAAGGAAGAAGAACAAAACAAATTTTGATAAAGGAAACAAGGGTAAATTGTTACAAATTGATGAACTTGACCTATACTCATGGAGATTGTTGTTGATGTTGTTAAGTGCCATCGGGTGGGTTCCAACCCATAGCAACCCTGTATAGGATTTCTCAGGAGCAGCTTGTGTGCTTGAACTGCCAGCTTTGCAGTTCAAATGGCTTTGTAGTCTGGCGCATTAACCCACAGTGCCACACCAAGACTCCATAGAGGTAGTAACTCTAAATAACAACAGAGAGGGAAGGAGTCTTCACATCAAGAATGAATGCTATCCCCTCTGTACACAGGGCAGATAGGGATGGGCAACTTAGACATTGGCTACCTAAAATGAGGGGACAATGAAGGCATGAAGTGACTGGCTTACAAGATTTCAAGGGGGAGTATAGTTTAATAGTGTGTGGGGGAAGAAAGATTCCCCACTGAATAGTTTTCATCTTGTCTAGATGG
>NW_006408530.1:10152156-10178059 GCF_000296735.1 Chrysochloris asiatica
CAAACCTTAAAGTCAGCAGTTTGAAACTACCAGCCACTCCGCGGGAGAAAGATGAGGCTTTCTGCTCCCATAAAGATTTACAGCCTCAGAACCCTGTACAGGGTCGCTATGGGTCAGAACCGACTCGAAGGCACTTAACAACAACAACAACAGCCAGGAAGCAGACTTGCAGAATGTGCCCTTTGGTTGTGTAAATTAATTTATCTATGCCTTAGTGTTAAAAAGAGAGAGAGAGAAAGCTAAAGTGAATATAGAAAAATACTGTTAACTGATGGTACATGGAGGGGTTTATAATCATTGTAATGAAACAAGGTGTATGATTTGTTGAATGTATAACTGATGAGCATCCCTGTAAATTTTCACTCCATTCACAATAAAAACCTTAAAAAAAAAAAAAAAAATCACTGAGTTACACATTCCAAATAGGTTCTATTCAGACAGTGAATAAGGAATACCATAGAAGAATTGATACATCTGAGTTATGGTGTTGGTGGAGAATATTGAAAGTATCATGGGCTGCCAAAAGAACCAACAGATCTGTGTTGGAAGAAGTACAGCCAGAGTGTTCCTTGGAAGCCAGGATGGCTAGACTTCATCTCTCATACTTCAGACACATTGTCAGGAGGGACCAGTCCCTAGAGAAGGATATGTTTGGTAAAGTGGAGGGTCAGAGAAAAAGAGGAAGACCCCCAATGAGATGGATTGGCACAGAGGCAGCAGCAATGGGCTCCAATTTAGCAAAAATTGTGAGATTGGCCCAGAACCTGGTAGTGTTTTATTCTTTTGTGCATAGGATTGCTATGAGTTGGTACCAACTCTATGGCACCTAATAACCTAACAACAACAATATTTTACCATATGAAAATTATGCCTCAATAAAGTTTTGTGCCTTTTAATTTAAATACAATACACTTATCTAGGGAAAAACAAACCTAAAACTGATTTTTTTTTTTTCTTTAGAGTTTATCCACATACCATTAAAAATAAGTACAAACCACAGATGAAGTCAGAATATTGGCTTTGTAAAGCTATTCTTATGTTGCTTCAAGTGAATATTTGTTTCCCTTGAGTTTGGATAAAAATTCACTTGAGACTACATGACAAATATTCTCTTCTCTTTCCCAAGCTCTGGAGGGATGAAGAATTCTCCTATAATGCAGTAAGAGAAAAATCTAGAATCCCAAGAGATAATTATCAGAAAGAGACTCTCCTATTTTCTATTCAAGATAATATTAAGTAATCATCAGATTTTACAAACACTCGTTTGTTAGCCTTCTTCTAGGGAAATCTCTTTCCTTAAACTACTGAAAATATTGTGCAGCACTGAAAACCACTCAAACCTTCTCCAGTCTAGAATTCACTGCCATCAATGCAGTCATGGTGTGGCGGTGTGGGTTAATGCGCTGGACTGCAAAGTTGACTTGAACCACAAGGTTGGTGGCTCAAGTTCACCATCCACTCCTTTAAAACACTATATATGGCAATTATGGGTTAGAACCAACTCGATAGCATTTAACAACTGAACGTTTCCAGGTTCTAAACCTTCAAAGGAGCAGAAAGCCTCATCTTTCTCCTGCAAAGCAGCTGGTGGATTTGAACTGCTGACCTTGTGGTTAATAGTGCAATGCATTCATTATCAGTTCTGTGGTCACTGCTTCTGCTTGTCACTTTAATTAATTACAGTGCCATCCCAGGAGTTATTAGCAGATAGTGGAGGGATTCAAAGTTAGGTAATCTGTCTCCAGATTCCACACCATTTTGCTCTGTCAAATGGAAAATGGACAAAACTTGCTACTCAAGGCTATATTCTGTAGAGTTTGTGCTTCCCAGACACAAAGTACCAGCCATACATATACCGTTTCCAAAGGGGCCGTGGTTTCAGTGCCAAGAAACTCACTCTTGAGGAGTCATTTGTTTTTTAACCTAATATTTAGGAGTTCCCTGGTAGTGTAGTAGTTACCAGTCAACCTGTTAACCTCAAGGTCAGCAGTTTGTAACTATCATCAATTCCATGGGAGAAAGATGAGGCTTTCTGCTCCCATAAAGATTTACAACCTTGGAAACCCTATGCAGGATCACTAAGAGTCAGAACCTACTACATAGCACACCACCACCACCACCAATGAAAGAAAGGACTCATGATGTGATGCTGTAGGATCAGCACTGGACCATAAGGTCAGCAGTTCAAACTTACCAACTGCTCCTTAGAAACCTTATACAGGGTCACTATGAGTCAAAACCAACTCAATAGCAATTAACTGTAACAAACGAAAGAAAAGGGAGCAAGGTGGCTCTTCAGGATAAGCACTGGACTTTGAACCACAAGGTCAGCTGAATCACAGGAGAAAAATGAAGCTTTCTGCTTCAGCAAATATTTGCGGCCTTGGAAACCCTATTTAGGATTAGTATGAGTCAGGATAGACTCAGTGGCAGTGGGTTTTTGACTATAAAGAAAGAAAGCTGAGATAATCACAACCTCTTCTTTTAATTATAAGTAAAACAGATAACAAGGCACTCCTGGTATGACACTAGACTGTGATTCAAGCTCAGCAGTTCAAACCCTCAGCTGCTCCTTTGGAAACCATATACAGGGTTGGTATGAGTCGGAACCACCTCAAGGGCATTTAACAACAACAAAATAGAGAACTTCTGAGAAGTATTGTGAGTCCCATTTTAATGAAGGAATGTGTTTAAGGAACTAAATAAGTTGTTGAAGCAAAGTATCAATTAATGTTATACCCCAGGATCAAAAGAAGTTCTTTGATTCCAAATCTTACATCCTTAATCATTGATCTATAAAGCTTTAAAAACTCAAAGAAATTTACTTCTCAGGAAACTATGATGCTAAATGGGAATTACTCTGGAAGAATCTTAGGAAAAAAGGGAATGTATCAGAGAGATCTAAATCTGACATATGTTGCTTTTTTTTTTTTTTTGCTTCAAAGGGGAGCAACAATCTCTGAAGACACTGTGCACACTAAGCGTGAGTGAGCTCCTTGGTTGTTGAAAGGTGTCAGCATTTAGGAGGGAGACACATCTCATTTGGAAACAAGGAAACCTTACATTAGGGACCCTCACAGACCTTACCCTACGCATCTCTTCATTTCTATCCTTTTTTTCTGATAAAACAATATCAAATTATGGAGCGTTCCTAAATTTTGAGTTATTCTAGTGAATTACTAATACTAAGCCTTTGGAGGTAGTTGTTATTAAGTGTCATCAACTTGGTTTCGAGTCATAATGACACTGTATAGGATTTCCAAGGAGCACTGGGGGGTTTGAACCACTGGCCTTGGGGTTAGTTGTTGTTGTTGTTGTTAAGTGCCGTCGAGTCGGTTCCGACCCATAGCGACCCTGTACAGGGTTTCCGAGGGTGTAAATCTTTACTGGAGTAGAAAGCCTCATCTTTCTCTCGCAGAGCGGGGTTAGTAGTCCAGTGTTTATCCTACAGTGCCACACCAGAACTCCTTGGACGGTAGTAACAAACCCAAACTTCCAGCAAGTAAGTCAGCAGTGAAGGAGCACTGGGGGGTCTGAGTTTATGACTGGCATCCTGAGATGGCAGAAGGAATCCCAGAATTTGTGGTTAGCAGGTCAGAAGTCAGATTGTTATAGGGACCCACAAGCTTGCAGCTGGCATATGAAATCTTGGTCAGACTTGCAATTCTGGAAGACTGTGTTATTTAACTTGTAAGATCTTATCTAGCTGTGGTGGATAGGGTCAGAAGAATTGCATTGGGAATTGATATCAGAGAGGGTTTTTAAAGTTAGAGTTGGCTCCACAGAAGAAAGATACACACACTGTTCTTGTTAAATGCCTTCGAGTTGGTCTGACTCATAGCAACCCTGTATGGCACTTCCAAGGCTTTCATCTTTGTGGGAGCAGAAAGCTTCATCTTTCTCCTAAGGAGCTATTGGTGGGCTCCAACTACCAACCTATGGCTCACAGTCTAGTGCTTATCCTACAGAGCTACCATGCATTTCCCAGACACCCTGGTTGTTATTAAGTATCATCAAGTCAATTCTGATTCATCACAACCCTGATGGGGTTTCCATGGAGCGACTGGTGGGTTTGAACCACTGACCTTGTGGTTAGCAGTCCAGTGCTTATTTGACAGTGCCACACCAGGACTCTGCATCCCACCAGCACATTTGGCTGTATTAAAATCATAAAAAGAGAAGATAATAACAATGATTTACTTGCAATAAAAAGATTTTATGATGATGAAAATGGCAACCTACCTAGGAAATACTATAATTAGTATATTGTATGCTCTAATAGCATAACATCAAAATGTATTCAATAAAAACTGAGAACTAAATAAAACTTGAGGATTCATAGATTTTGACAAGCCCAAGGAATCCTGGTGGCACGTTGAGTGGAACATGGGCTGCTAACCTCAAAGTCAGTGGTTCAAACTCTCCAGCAGAAGAAAGGTGAGGTTGTCTACTTCTGTAGAGATTTACAGTCTTGGAAACCCTAAGAAGAGGTTCTACACTGCTCTGTAGGGTCACTAAGCATCTGAACCCACTCTATAACAGTGGTTTCGGTTTGACAAACTCACAAATATAGCTTGATATTTTAATACATTTCTCAGTAATTAATAAACAAAGTAAAGTAAATCAGGGAATATTTCTTTTACTTCCTGCTCTCTGAATTTTGCTTTTGGAAAAATGCTAAAGTGTAAAATATTGAATTACACAATAAACAATATTGGCATAATGATGTATGTATAATACTATATTCACAATCAAAGAATATCCATATTAGCATTCATAAAAATTATAACATTTTCCCAGATAATTGAGACAAAAAAATGAATCATGCAGCTAATCTTAAGAAATTACAAAAAACTAAAATCATATGGAAAATGTTTTCTTACTAGAGTGGGATTAAACCTGAAATCAATTAAGAAAGCAACTAGAGAATGATCAAGTGTTTGAAAATTAAGCATACATTTCTAAGAATTCATAACTGAAAAAAATTTTTCCATTGAAAATTATAAAATATTTTAAGTAAATCACAACTAAAATATGACATATAAAAATTTGCAGGATGCCATTCTTGATCTTGAAGGAAAATGTATAGTTTTGCATAAATACATGCTTATTGGGAAAATGTGGTGTTGTAGAATCAACACTGGACTGTGAAACACAGATCACCTGTTCAAAACCACCAAGTGCTCCTCAGAAACCCCATATAGGGTCACTATGGTTCAGAATCAACTCAGCAGCACTTAATAATAACAACCATTGGGGAAAATATAGGTCTGAAAGCCAATTCGGTTTCACAAAAAGTTAGAACTAGAATAAATATTATCCTGTCTTTTCTTTCATCTTGTGTGTGTGTGTTTGTCTGTAATATTTCATTGTAGTTTAGGTGAAAGTTTACAAAGCCAACTAGCTTACCATTCAACAATGTGTACATAGTTCCTGACTTTAATTACAGTCCCCTGAACGTGTCAGCATTCTCCCCACTCCCTCCCTGGCTTCACCATTTCCTTTCACCCAGCTCTCCTGACCCATCCTGCTCTCTGGATTCTGCTCTTAGAAAAATGTTGAGGTTTAATACATACTGAAGGCTGGAGTCTTTGATCTTCAATCAATAAGTGCATCATGTCCTCTTCACTTTCAGCAAGCAAGGCTGTGTCGTCTGCATATTACATTCTGCACATCTCTCAGTGTCTTCCTTTACTTTGGCCATGCTGTTCTAACTTCCCCCATTTTGTTTATTGTCTTCCCCTTTACCAAGTTAACCTGTGTCAACGATTCAAGTTCACCAACCATTACTTGGAAACTCTATACAGGGTCACTGTGGGTCAGAACCAAGTCAATGGCACTTAACAACAACAACCATCTAGTTAATGACTTTCCCTCCATCATCCTCCTTTTCCTAGTAATCATCAAAGAATGCGTCCTTCTGAGTGAAAATCTTTTCTTGACTTTTTATAATGGTGGTATTATACAATATTTGTCCTTTTGTGATTGGCTTAGTTCTCTCAGCATAATGTCTTTCAGGGTCATTCATTCATATTGTAAGATGTTTTGTGGAGTCTTTGTTATTCTATAACATTACATTGTGTGTTTGTACCACAGTTTGTTTATCCATCCATCTGTTGATGGGCATTTAGGTTGTCTCCATCTTTTTGCTATTGTGAGTAATGCTTCAATGAACATGGCTGTGCATATAGCTATTCATGTCACAGGTTTTATTTTCTAGGATATATACCTAGATGTGGGATTGTTGAATCATTCCAACATTTTCAGAACACGTCATACCATTTCCCACATTGGTTTTACCATTTCATAGTCCCCCCAGAAGTGTATGAGAATTCAAGTCTTCCTAGAACCAGGACAACATTTGTTGTTTTCTTTTAAATTATTATTAGTGGCCACTATGACTGAGAGGGAGAGAGATTGTGAAATTCAGTACAATACTGAATAAATTGTTGTAATCTTGATTTAAATTTTTAAATAATGGTCATGAGCATTTTTCATGTATTTGTTGACCTCCTAAATGTTTTCTTTGATAAAGTGTCTCTTCATGTCCTTTAACAATTCATTAATTTAATTGTTCGTCTTTTTGCTGTTGGAACATTGAAGTTTGCTAAAGATTTTAGAGACTATTTCTTGTCAGATGTGTTGTAGCAAATATTTTCCCCAATCTATAGATTCTCTTTTTAGTCTTTTGGGGCAAATAAGTATTTAAATTTTAAGAAGTCTCAGCTGTCTAGTTTATCTTCTTCTGCTTGTGCATTTTTATTTATGTTGGATAGACAGCTTATACAATAAATTAAGACCCACATGTTTGCCCCAGGACTCCTTGTGTAGTATTGTAGGATAGTACTGAAATGTTAACTACAAAGTCAATGGTTCAAACCCACAGCTGCTCCTTGGAGCAGGGTTGCTGTGAATCAGAACCAACTCAACAGCATGTAACAACAACATTTGCCCCAATAAGCCAATTTCTTTCTCATTTAATGGATTCTGATACTTTGTCAAAATTCAGCTGTCCATAGGTGGATGGGTGTACTTCTGGGTTCTCAGTTCTGTCCCATTGTTCTGTGTGTCTGTTATTATACTGCTACCAGGCTGTTTTGACAACCATGGTTATATAGTAAGTTCTGAAACTTAGAAACATGAGACTGTCTACTTAGTTCTTTTCCTTCAGTTATGCTTTGCTTATTTGGGATCTCTCTCCTTTCCAAATAAAATTGGTGATTATTCTTTCCATGTCATTAACAATGTTGTTGACATTTGAATAAGGATTGCATTAAATCTATGTATCTTTAAGTAGTATTCACACTTCCACAATGTTAAGTCTTCCCATTCATGACCATGGTATGTTTTTCCATTTATGAAAGTCTCTTTTGGTTTCTCGCTGTACTGTTTTATAGTTCATTTTTTGTATGAATATTTTACATCCCTCAATAGATTTATCCCTTAGTATTTCATCTTTGGAGTTCTGGTGTGATGCTGCAGGATAATGAGCTGGACCACAAGGTCAGTTTGAGCCAAAAGACCAGTGGTTCAAACCCACCAGCCACTCCTCAGAATCCCTATACAGCATCACTATGAGTCAGAACCAACTAGATGGCACTTAACATTTTATCTTTAGAGGAGTTATTGGAAATGGTATTATTTTCTTGATTTCATATTCAGATTTCTCTTTGTTAATAAACAAGAATTGAGTTTTTTATATGGATCACTTTGTCAAATTCTTCTATTAGTTGCAGTAGCTTTCTTATAGAATCTCTGGAATTGTCTATATAGAGGATCATGCCGTCTGCAGATAGGGATAAATTTACTTCTTCCATACCAATTTGAAAGTCTTTTATTTCCCTTTCACATCTAATTGCTCTAGGTAGGATTTCCAGTGCAATAATGAATAAAAGTGGTGATGAAGAATACCTTAAGGGAAATGTTTTCCATCTTTGTTCATTGAGAATACTGTTCACTGTATGGTTTGTGTCTATAACCTATTTTGATGAACGTTTTTAACAGGAACGGGTGTTGGGTTTTAGCAAATGTCTTTTCTGCAATGATATGATCATATAGCTATTTTCCTTTATTTATTTATTTTCTTTATGTGATGGATTGTACAAATTGATTTTCTAATGTTGAAGCGTACTTGCAAACCTGGTATGAATCCCACGTGTTCATAATGTACTATTATTTTTATGTGCGATTGAATTCTTTTAGCTAGAATATTGTTGACATTTTTTGCTTATATATTCATGAGTGATATTGGTCTATACATTTTATTTTTAGTAGTGTCTTTGTCTGGCTTTAGTATCAAGGTTATGCTGGCTTTATAGAATGAATTCAGTAGTATTGTATATCATTCTGTGTTCTTGAATAACTCTTCCACAAATACTTAGTAGTTTTCCAATGAAGCTGGACCAGTTTTTTTGTTGTTGTTGTTTGTTATTTTATTTGGGTTTTATTTTGTGTGCTTTTTTGTTTTAAATTGAGAGCTCTTTTTATGATCTCTTTAATTTATTCTCTTGTTATGGATTTGTTCAAATTTTTCTTCCTCAGTTTGTTATAGTTTAGGTATGTGTGTATTTAGAAATTTGCCCACTTCTTCTGTGTTTTCAAATTTGTATTCTGTTATGATTTTTTATTTCCATTGGTTGACATATCTCATTTCTTAGTTGGGTTATTTACATCTTCTTCATCTTTTCCTTTGTCAATTTGGCCAGTGGTTTGTTGATTTTATTGACTCTCAAAGAACCAACTTCTAGTCTTATTGATTCTGTTACTTTTTCTAATTTCTGTTTCATTTATTTCTGTTCTAATCTTAACTTCTTCTTTTCTTCTGGTAAATGCAGGCTCCTTTTGCTGTTCTTTTCCTATTTGTTTGAGTTGTAGAGTTAAGGTACTAAGACTTTTTCTACTTTTTTGATCTATGCATTTACTGCTATAAATTTTCCAATAAAATTAATTGCTATAAATTGTCACTACTGTGTTTGCTATGTCCCCGATATTTTGGTATGTTATGTCTTCATTTTTATTTGAATACAAGCATTTTTAAATTTCATTTTAAATTTATCCTACTACCTAGTAGTTTTAAGTAAGTTACTATTCATTTCTTATGTATGTAATATTTTCCATTGCTCATTATCAATTTCTAATTTTATGGTGTTATAGTCAGAGAAGATGCTTTGAACTATGTCAATGTTTTTGTTCTTGGTTGATTGACCTTATAATTATTGCATAATGCCATTTTTTGTCTTCTATGGACTTTGACTTAAAGTTTATTTTATCAGAAATCAACATTCCTACTCTTATTCTCTTCTGGATATTGCTGATTTGACATGGTTTTTCCCATTGTTTGATTTTTTTAACTTGTCTATGTCTTTGTGACTAAGATGTGTCTCTTAGACAACATATTGATAAGTTACATGTTTTTTTCTTTTTTGTTATAATCAATTCTGCTACTCTTGATTCTTGACTTGTTCACTTAATACATTTACATTTGCATTCATGGTTATAATCAATAGATTTTAATTCATTGCTGTCATTTTATTATACTTATTTGGGTTGTGTGGTTATAATAGTTTCTTTTCTCCTCTTAACTCTCTTTGTGGAGTTCATTTTGTATATTAATTTCCTTCTCCTGTCAGTCATTGTTGTTGTTGTTGTGTTTATTGAGTCTTTTTCAGCTTCTACTTTGTTATTTTTGCAAGTACATTTATTATTTTTCTTTGTAGTTAATCTAAAGTTTACATGGGACCTCTTAAAATTAAAGTCTCTTATGTCTTAAAATCAACTTGACTTCTTCCCCATATAAAATTTCTGTGACTACATCTTTTGCCTCCACTAGTCTGTGAGTTTGTCATACTGTGATGGTTTGTGTGTTACTGTGATCCTGGAAGCTATGCCATGGATATTTTAAATACCAGCAGGGTCACCCATGGTGGAGGACAGGTTTCAACTGAGCTTCCAGATGAAGATAGACTAGGAATAAAGAAAGACAAAGTATTTCTGAGTATTTAGTGAATGAAAACCTTATGAATTACAGTGAAACACTTCCAGCACCAGAATATTGGTTGAGACATGATGAAGAGCACCAGAATGTTATCTGATGTAGTATCTCAAAGTGAGCCCCTCAGTTTAGAAGGCACTCAAAATACGAGTGGGGAAAAGCTGCCTCCTCAAAGTAGAGTTGACCATGATGACATGAATAGGGTAAAGCCTTTGGTACCTTCATTTGCTGATAGGACATAACTCAAAATGAAGAGACATAGCTGTAAATATCCATTAATGATTGGAACATGTAATGTACGAACTATGAATCTATCAAAGTTGGAAACTCAAAAATGAAATGAAACATAAACATAGATATCATAGACATTAGTCAGTTGAGATGGACTGGTATTGGCAATTTTG
Organism: Chrysochloris asiatica; assembly: GCF_000296735.1. Taxonomy (NCBI): domain Eukaryota; kingdom Metazoa; phylum Chordata; class Mammalia; order Afrosoricida; family Chrysochloridae; genus Chrysochloris; species Chrysochloris asiatica. Next base: position 10,162,552 of record NW_006408530.1, read on the forward strand.
AATCTGAAAATCACAATGCTTACTATACCTGGAATGACATATTGAAGAGGAATGGTGTCATATTCATCATCAAAAAGAACATATCAAGATCTTACTTGAAGTACAATCCTTCCTGTGATAGGATAATATTCATATGCATACAAGGAAGACCAGTTAATACCACTGTTGTTCACAATTACAAACCAATCTCTAAGCCAGTAATGATAAAATTGAAGAATTCTACCAACTTCTTCACTCTGAAATTGAGCAAACATGCCATGAAGATATGTTGTTAATTACTGGCAACTGGAATGCAAAGGTTGGAAACAAAGAGGACTTGGAGATAGAAATAATGATGGAGATCCCATGATAGAATTTTGCAAGACCAAAGCCTTCTTCATTGCAAATACCTTTTTCAAACCCATGAAAGAAGATTATACACATGAGCCTCACCAGATGGAATATGCAGAAATCAAATTGACTACATGTATATAAATAAATGGTGGAAAAGCTCCATTTTTTCAGCCAAAATAAGGCCAGAGGCAGACTTCAAAACAGACCATTAATTGGTGATAGGCAAGTTCAGGCTGATGCTGAAGAAAATTAAAACAAGACCACAAGAGCCAAAATATGACCTTGAACATATCCCACCTGAATTTAGAGATCATCTGAAGAACAGATTTGATGCATTAGACATTAAGACCAAAGACCAGAATTGTGAAATGATGTCAAGAACATCATGCAGGAAGAAAGCAAAAGACCATTAAGAAGATAAGAAAGAAGGAAAAGACCAAAATGGATGTCAGAAGAGACTCCAAAACTTGCACTCCAGCATAGAGATGCTAAAGCAAATGGAAGAAGTGAGGAGGTACAAGAGCTAAATAGAAAATTTCTAAGATCAGTTCAAGATGACAAAGTCAAATATTATAACAAAATGTGCAAAGACCTGGAGTTTGAAAACCAAATAGGAAGAACATGCTCAGCATTTCTCAAGCTGAAGAAGCTGAATAAAAATTCAAGCCTCAATTTGTGGTATTGAAGAATTCTATGGGTAAAATTCTCAATGTAGAGAAAACAAAAATCCTCACCACTGGACCAATAAACAACATTCTTATCAATAGAGAAAAGATTGAAGTTGTCAAGGACTTCATTCTTCTTGGATCAACTATCGACACTCAGGGAAGCAGCAGTCAAGAGATCAAACAACGTATTGCATTAGGCAAATCTACTGCACAGGAACTTTTTAACATGTTGAAGAGCAAAGATGTCAGCTTAAGGACTAAGGTAAGCCTGACCCAAGCTATGGTATTTTCAATAACCTCATATGCATGCAAAAGCTGGACAGTTAATAAGGAAGACCATAGAATAATTGATGCCTTTAAGTTATGGTGTTGGAAAAGAATATTGAAAGTCCCACGGGCTGCCAAAAGAACCAATGGATCCGTTTTGGAAGAAGTGCAGCCAGAGTTTTCCTTAGAGGCCAAGATGACCAAATTTCATCTCTCATACGTTGGACATATTGTCAGGAGGGAGCAGTCACTGGAGAAGGATACCATGTTTGGTAAGGTGGAGGGTCAGAGAAAAAGAGGAAGGCCCTCAACGAGATGGATTCGCCAAGTGGCAGCATTGCTGGACTTAAGTGTGGCAACAGTAGTGAGGTTGGCCCAGGATCAGGCAGTGTTTCATTCTGCTGTGCATAAGGTCACTATGGGTCAGTACCAACTAGATGGCACCTAACAACAACAATGAGTAAAATATTGAATGATGCAGAAAGCACCAAAAGAAGATATAATGAATACACAGAGTAACTGTACTAAAAAGAAATGGCCAATGTTCAACTATTTCAAGAGGTAACATATGAAAAAGAGCCAGTGACCCTGAAGGAAGAAGTCCAACATGCATTGAAGGCTTTGACAAAGAACAAGGCACCTGGAATACATAGAATACAAATTGAAATCTTTCAGTAAACTGATGCAGCTGCCCTGGAGTCACTCACTCATTTATGCCAAAAAATTTGGAAAACACCTACCTAGCCAACTGATTTAAAGAGATCCGTACTTGTGCTTTATCCAAAGAGAGGTGATTCAATGGAATGCAGAAATACTGGGCAATATCACTAATGTCTCAGGCAAGTAAAATTTTGCTAAAGATAATACAAAAATGGCGGCAACCATACATTGACAGACAACTTCCAGAAGATCAAGCCAATTCAGAAGAGGACCTGGAACAAGAGACATTAATGCTGACATTAGATGGCTCTTGGCCAAAAGCAAAGAATACCAGTAAGATGTTTACTTTAATGCTTTAATGCTTTCAATTGTATGGATCATGACAATCTGTGGACAACATTGCAAAGAATGAGTACTTCAGAACACTTTACTGTGCTCATGAGGAACCTGTACATGGATCAAGAGGCGGTTGTTCGAACAGAACAAGGGAACACTGAATGGTTTAAAATTACACAAGGTGTGTGTCAGAATTGTATTCCTTTACCATATTTATTCAAACTGTATGCTGATCAACTAATCTGAGAAGCTGGATTATATGAAGAAATACATGGAATCAGGATTGGAAGAAGATTCATTAATAACCTGAGATATGTGATGACATGACCTTACTTGCTGAAAGTGAAGAGGACTTAAAATATTTGCTGACGAAGATCAAAGATCACAGCCACCAGTTTGGGTTGCACTTCAATGTAAATAAAACAAAAATCCTCACCACTAGGCCAATAAACAAAATGGGAAAAGATTGAAGTTGTCAAAGACTTCATTTTGCTTGGATCAACCATTAACACTAATGAAAGCAGCAGTCAACAAATCAAGCGACACATTATATTAAGAAAATCTGTTGTACAAACTTCTTTAAAGTGTTTAAGAGCAAAAATTTTAGTTTGAGGACTAAGGTGCACCTGATCCAAGCCATGGTATTTCAATAATGCATGTGAAACACATGCATCATGTTTCATTCTGATGTGCATAGGGTTAATATGAATCGGTACTGACACGGTGGCACCTAACAACAACAATATGTTTTATTCCCTCTTGCTGTTTTTAAATTGTCATAGTTCAAAGCTTGACTCCTTTGGATCACTGTAGTCTATTTTTAAGCTTTATTTAACTAGCAAAATCTTCATCTGGGTTGGTATCTGAATGATGTTGCCATGTGTCTTTATCTCACATTATGGTCTGATGTTCTTGGTTCTCATCCAAAAGGCACTCTTTAATATTTCTTGTAAGGTTAGTCTAGTTTTCATGAATTTCCTTAGCTTCTGTTTGTCTTGGAGTATCTTAGTTTCATTATCATCATTTTTGAGAGACAGTTTTGCTGGATATGTGATTTCTTCTTGGCATTTTTTTCCTTCAAGATTTTACACGTCATCCCATTGCCTTCTTACCTGCATAATTTCTTCTGAGAACTTAGAGTATAGTCTTATTGGTGGCAAGGGCAGTCACTTTTTGTTTTTGCTGAGATACTCTGAGGATTCATTCTTTGTCTTTGTTTTGGAAACTTTGATTACAATGTGTCTTGGTGACTTTCTTTTGAGGTAAATCTTGCATAGGGTTCTTTGAGCTTCTTGATAGACATCTTCTCATCTTTCAAGATATTACAGAAATTTACAGCCAACAAATCTTCAAATCTCTCTCTACTTTTTTGTTTCTCTTCTTGAATTCCAATCATATGTGGAAATCCCTTTTAGTAGTGTCTCATATAAGTCTTAGGCTTTCTTCATTGTTCTTTCTGTTTGTACCTCAAAGAAATTAGTGTCAAGGTATTTGTCCTCTTCTCATTAATTCTTTATTCCATTGTTTCAATTCTATTTCTAAGTCCTTCCATTGAGTTATCGATTTCTGATTTTGCATGGTTAATATTCTGGGTTTCTAGTTGTTTTGCTTGGCTTCTTATTGTCTATTTATTTGGTCTTTTGTTCTTGTATTGTTTTTCTGAATTCTTCTAGCCTGTATTTTTCTTTATTTTGTCTGAATTTTCCTTGATCTCCTTGAGGATCTTGTATGTAACTCTTAAATTCTTTATTAGATAGTTCTAGTAGCATTTCCTACTCTGAGAGGATTTTCTGCCTCTATTTTGTTCATTTGCTTGAGCCATCTTTTCCTGATATTGTGTGCTGTCTCTGAGGCATTTAGGTGTTATTTTATTTATTGATTGTGTGCTTGTTTTCTTTTTCCTCATTTTTTGTTTGTGTTGTTGCTATTAAGTGCCATCCAGTCTGACTCATAGCAGCTCTGTGTAGGGTTTACAGAAGATCAAACAAATCAGATTAGCCTTGGGCATGTGTCAGATCTGGTACCCAGGCTTTCAGGAATGCGCCTCTGCTACTGAGTGGGTTGGGGTGTGCTTTGGTGTCCGTCAGGGGCCATAGGAATGCTTTTGCTACTAAGAAGGTTTATGTAGGGTTGGGCAGCAGTCAAATCTGGCTAGCAGGGTCCAGGGAACACTCCCCCACCATGGGAAAGGTAAGAGTAGCCCTCTCTGGGTAGGGTGGGGACCTCCATCTGAACTCCATGGATCTATTACTCTGTGTTCATCGTGCTACCGCCTCGCCAATCTCTGGCTCTTGACTCCTTCCCTGCTTTGTGAATACCAGGATTTTTGGAACTCTCATCTTCCTATTTTGCACTTTCCTTTCTTAGGTTCAGTTAATTTTCTGCTCTCATTGCTTCACTCTTGGTATGTCTACACAGTTTCTTGGCCATCTGTTGAGAATTCTGTGAATTTGCCTTCCTATGCTCCAAACCTTGGGTCACTGCTGGTTGTGTCTCAAGATAGCCACTTTGTGCTGGTGCTGACTAGTAGGGCACCTCTGTGAGAAACATTGTCAATACCCCAGATACTGCCTCAATCCCTCTTGGTTATGAGGTCACTGATGAATTTTCACTAGTGCTTACCGACAAACACTCAAGAAATCCAATCTGTACTCATTTTAGCGAGGGTGAAGTTATCTTTATTCAATTTTTCAAAAACAGGCGACCAACCTAGAGGACATAGGCAGAGAGGAGCCCTGTGGCTAGCTTGCCAAGAATTTTATCATATTCCAAGAAGGTCCTTCCCCCAATTCCTCATTGACTGAGTACTATGGGGTTGAGAATCTTCCCTGGATGTCACCTATAGCCTTAATGGCTGTATTCTTATTTAAAGTTCCTAGATGCCCCAACAGGTTTCTTCAACTTCCCCCATGAACTTCTATTGTTACATTAACCTGAAACTCCCTGGACCCTCCTTCATTCCTGTGTCAAGTCTACAGCAACTTCCTAAACTGTCAAATAAGAGATTGAACTGTAGGGGATTATTTAAATTTCACTCCTGGATTTTTAATAATCCATGACTAATTGCCTCTGTAGTACAATCAAGATAAGAATAACTAGGTAATTCCTGAAGACAGACCATTTTGAGAATTTATTTCTCACACCTCCACTCTGTGTCTCTCCTTGTTTGCTGTTTTTGATGAGTTTCTTTTTCCACGGATGTTTGATCTAATCCTTAACCTTTCACATGATACTTAGGGTTCCAAGATTGTCATCTGTTTCTGTCTCACTTGCTTATTTTGGGGTCTTCGCTGTAGAAGGAGGACACATGTGTCTGACTTAGAATCTGTCATGGATTGAACTGTATCAAGCTGTGTCAAGTTGCCTGGGTCATGGTTCTCAGTGGTTTGGCTGTTAGGTAATGATGTAATGTGGCAGTTCTATGATAATCCCCACCTGTGATCTGATATTACAAACCAATAAGAGGATTGGGAATGGAATGTAACACCTTTGATCCCATGACAGTCCTGATCCTACATAAGGGGAGTTTCCTAGGTTGTGAGCTTCAACAACTTTAACTTAGAAGAGACAGAAGGAGAGAAAAGAGAGCACAGATCAAAGGGACCTACAATTACCAAGAAAGAAAGACGAGCTGGGAGTAGAGCGTGTCCTTTTTGACCTGGGATTTCTGCATTGTGAAGCTCCTAGTTCCAGGGGAGGATTGATGCCAAGATATATGAAGATCTCCAAGGAATTATGGTCCTATGAATGTTGAAAGAAATTAAGGGTCTTTCCCCCAAAGCCAATAGAGAGAGAAAACTTTCCCCAAGAGCCAGTCCTCTGAATTTGGACTGACCTCCTAAACTGTGAGAAAATAAAGTTCTGTTTATTAAAACCAGCTACTTGTGGTATTTCTGTAACAACAGCACTAAATAACTATGACAACCATGATCTTGATCTCTCGCCCATTCTTGTCCTTTTCTATTTGTAAGTGTTTTAAATCCTTGAGTTTTGAAGGCAGGACTTTCAAAAGTCATGTGTTCTTTGAAGGGATATTGTTGGTTTTAGGTTTCGAATGGCAGATATCTTCTGGAAGAATTTTCCGCTACTCAATTCAGAGGGTTTAAGCAAAACCTCTAATTTATATTTGAAATCATTGCCACTGTTACTGTGAACCTATTACAGCATGTTATGTTTAGATAGGTTGGAATGCAATTGTAAGGATTAGTACATTTTCAAGGACCTTGAAAATACGTCAATGAAATAGCAATATAAATGCAAAAGTACTTTTTTGTTTTGTTTTTACAATGTTAAGAATAAGAGAGAAAAGAGAAAAACTGAAGTGTGAACTGAACCACAAAATTGGAGTGTTTACTTTCTTCCTTCTTTTTTTAAAACAGCCTAGACTCAGAGGAATAAAAAATAAGAGTGGGTGCAGAATTGGTTTCACCATTTATGAATACTAGTTCTAAAAATACACTAACTGGGTGAAGAAAGAAGTTCTTAGATAAAACAAGTATTCCTACAATGAACTTAGTAATAATGTAAGAGTTGATAGCAAATTTGACCAAGCCCTTGTAAATGAATTCCTCATTATTCCTTTACCACTCATTCATTTAACACATCTTTACTAAGTGACTTCTGTTTGTCAGGTACTGTGTTAAGTATGGGAGGTGCAATGATCAGCAAAACAGACAAGTTTTCTTTCTTCAGCCTTGTTGTTGTTGTTAAGTGCCGTCGAGTCGGTTCCGACCCATAGCGACCCTGCACAGGGTTTCCGAGAAAAACAAGTATTCTATAAGTAAATAATGCAAGCACAAACTGAGATCTAATCACATGGTATTTTATTAGCAAATAGTTAAAGTACTGGACTGCAAGGTCAGTTTGTACCACAAAGTTGATGGTTCAAACTCACCAACCACTCCTTGGAAACCCTATAACAGGGTCACTATGAGGCAGAAATGACCTACAACACAGAACAACAACCAACAAAATGGGATTTGATCTATAGAGTCAGGGAAAGCTTCTTTGGCTACTAATTATTCTCCCAAGTAGGTAGAAAATCTCCAAATTGACACTCAACACCTACAGCAACGTGATAGTGGCAGTAAACCATTAGATTTCAAACCTGGAATTGAATTCTGATTTCCGTACTTGACAACTATGTGAACATTAACAATTGAGTTAGCCTTTCTGAGCCTCTGATTTATTTTAGTAATGGTGCCAGCATTCTAGGGGGTTTTCCCATTATTTTTTTCTCTATTTTATCTTTTGCCTTCTATAATTATTTGTTTATTTATTTTTGGTATGTGTTTTTTAGGGGGTGGTGGGTAGAAGTCAGGAGTGAGGGTTAGGGTTGGGACTATGGCTAGGTCTAGGCTAGGCTTTGGACTTTATTTATTGTTAGGGTTATGGTTAGGACTAGGGTTAGCTTTACCAGCACAGGTTGGGCTAGGGCTGGGAGTAAGTATTGGCCTAGTTTTCAGGGTTTACTTATTTTTACTTATTTATCTATTTTCTTAAAATGTACTTGATTTCCTCTTCTTTTGGAAGTTCTATAATTACAGGTCTTCTTTTTACTATATATATATATATATTGCTACTGTTGCAACTATATCTCTGGTTCTCTATTTTCAGTCTTGTAGGTCTGTTTTACTTTGCATACTTCACGATCTGGGTTGAGTTCTAGATTATATTGTCATGTAAATTAACCCATGGTTATTTTCTGTTGTTGTGGCTTCTTTGTCCAAAGAACTCCATTAGTATTTTTGTAAGGTTGATCAGGTTTTTACAAGTTCTTTTTGTTTTTATTTATCTGAAAATGACCTAATTTTGCCATCATATTTGATGGGCCATTTTCCTGGGTATATGATTCTAGGGTGGTGATTTGTTTCTTTCATAGTTTTATACACGTCATTCTATTGTCTTCTTGCCTACATGGTTTTTCTTAAGAAATCAGAGCTTTGTCTTAGTGCTCTACTTTGTAGAAAAACTTTTGTTTTACTGAGCTTCTCTCAGGGTTCTTTCCTTGCCTTTGGCTATGTAAAGTTTAATATAATATGTCTTCATGCTTTTCTTTTGGGGGTCTACCTGATTTGGAATTTTTTTAACTTCTTGAATGGGCTATCTTCTCATCTTTCATGATGTTAGGGAAGTTTTCTTCCAACAATTCTTGGGCAATATTCAAGGATATGGTAGAAGTACCTTTAGCATCTGCTATGCCCATGTCAATGACTTTGTTCTTATATTTATTTCTATCTGCAGTTCCCTTCCTCTCTCTTTTTGTTTTCTTTTTAATGTTTTAAAAACCTTGTTCAAACATCCTCCCTTTCCATAAAGTCCTTCCTAATTGCCTGTAACAGAATGTGACTTGGAAGTTCCCTGGTTCTTTTTTGCATCATGTGTCACAATCTGCCTTGGATTATGTTTATTTGCATGTTGGCTTGGATAATTGACTCTTGAGACCAGAAGTCTCCACTACTATTTTTTCCTAGAGAATCTAACATATGACTTTTAGATCATAGTAAGTGCTCAATAAATATTTATTGAATTAAATTTTTGCCCCACAGTGAACATGATTAAGCACACAATGTACTTACCTCCTCTACTGTGCAAGTTTTATAATTCAATCCCTTAGGAAACATTTCCTATCACATCTCTTTGCGTTCTTTAATGAATTTTGATCTTATATCACATTTAAATGCCTTGGAGTTCCAAAAGACAAATATATCCTCATGTAATTTAAATCACAATCAGCAGGCTATTTCTTTTCTTATTAATATACAGAAAGCTGGTGGTCACAGCAGGTAACTGATGAAGCTAATCTGTCAATGTCCTAATAATTCTCTGCCTGATTGCTTCCAGTCCAAGATGCTGCATAATCACTGAAATATCTGGTGATTTGATCAGGACCAGAATAGACCATCGATTGTCTCAAGTGACCTGGGTATTCACACAGGATGAGGCTAGTGTGATATCTCAAGGGAACCTCTTGGAAAGAAATCAATATCAAGACTGCAAAGTCTTGTAGGAAAGAACTAAAAGAAGATTCTTTGAGATGAAAACCTAGGAGTTTAGTGGAAAGAGAAATTGGTGTGATTAGTCATCATTCTATTAATTTAGACACTAGCCAAAGGCATTTTAAAAAAGGTTTGGGGATCCTGATGGATGACTCAGCAATTTGATATCTATTATTTCATGACTTAGTGTAGTTTTCTGATTAATTAGAACTATTTATTGACCAAAAGTTATCCAAACAAAAAGAAAACCTTTTGTTTCCATTTTGATACAAAAAAATAAACAGGTGGTAAGACCTTTATTGTTGTTAGGGGTCTTTGAGTCCATTCAGACTCATAGTGACCCCACAGACTACACAAACCACAAGGTTGGCAGTTCAAACCCACCAGTACCTTCTCAGAAACCCTATACATGGTCACTATAAGTCAGAACGGACTCAACAACATCTACCAACAAGTATATATTTATATAATTTTTTTTTCTTGACCTTTATTGTGAATTGGGTGAAAGTTTACAGAGAAGATGAATTTGTTGGGTTTTTTTTTTGTGGGGGAGTGGGAAGGAGTAAGGAGTGAGGGTTAGGGTTGGGACTATGGCAAGGTCTAGAACTTCATTTATTGTTAGGGTTATGGTTAGGACTAAGGTTAGTGTTAATGGTAAGGGCTGGACTAAGGCTTGGATTATGGCTTGATCTAGTTTTTAGGGTCACATTTGCTGTTAAGTGCCATCAAGTCTGTTCTGTTTAGGGTTTTCAAGGTGTGACTGGTGAGACTGAGTCGCTGACCTTGTGGTCCAAACTGATCTTGCTGTCCAGTGCTTATCCTATAGTGCCACACCAGGAGTCCAGACTTACATTTAGATTTATTTTTCCTTTTTTCTAAGAATCTACTAGGATTCCTCTTCGTTTGGAAGTTCTGGAACTACATTATTCCATCTTCTCACTTTATGGTTTTGTTGTTGTTGTTGCAATTGGTTCTCTATTTTCAGTTTTATTGGTCTGTTTTACTTTGCATACTTCTATATCTGAGTTGAGTCCAGGTGAAATTATCATGTATGTTAATCTTAGGTGGTTGCGGTTTTTGTTGGTTCTCTGACTAAAGGATTTTCTTTAGTATTTTTCGTAAGGTTGATCTGGTTTTTATAAATTCTTTTAATTTCTGTTAATCTGAAAATGACCTAATTTCACCATCGTATTTGATGCACCTTGATTCTGTGTTTTTTAGAGTTTTATATATAGTATTGCAATATTTTCTTGCCTGCTTGATTTCTCCTGAGAAACCAGAGCTTAGTCATATTAGATCTCCTTTGCAGATATCTCTTTGTTTTTCCTGAGCTGCTTTCAGGGTTCTTTCCTTGTCTTTGGTTTAAATTTTTTGTTATAATATGTCTTGATGTTTTCGTTTTAGAGTCTATCCTGTTTGGAGTATGTTCAACTTCCTGAACATACTCCAACAACAAGTATGTTCAACAACCTTCTCATCTTTCAAGATGTTAGGGAAGTTTTCTTCCCACAACTCTTGGGCAATATTCTCTATTTTTGTTTTGTCTCTTCCTATTCTGTAATTCCTTTCACACATTAGTTATACCTCTTGATCATGTGCCACATAAATCTTAGACATTTTTCAGATTTTAAAAATTGTTTTTTCTGATTGTTCCTCTGTTATTGTTGTTGTTAAGTACTGTCAAGCTGGTTCCAACTGATAGTGACCTTGTACAGGGTTACTAAGGAAGAGCTGATGGGTTTAAACCACCAACCTTATGGTTCACAGTCCAGTGCTGATACTACAGCGCCTCACCAGAAGTTCCTCTAGCAGATGAATATTAGATTTTCCTTCACACTCAGTAATTCATCTTTCTATTGATTCAATTCTATTTCTCTGCCCTTTCAGTGTTTCATCTATTTCTGAAGTCTTAGTGTTCAGCTTCTGATTTTCTAATTGTTTTTGTATGGTTCCCAATTTTTCAATTATTTTGTCAGTTTACTTCCTGAATTTTTCCATTGTTTTGTTGATGTTTTCCTATATTTCATCTGTAGTTTTCTGGATCCTTCCCTTCTGACTCTATTTTGGTCACTTATTTGAGGCCTTCTGTCTGGTTTCTTGTGTAAGATGAAATTGTCTGTTTTGTGACATGTTTATATTTAGTTGATGATTGCACATTGTCCTATCCCCAGGCATTTACCACCTATCTTCTGGTGAGTGTGGTAGAGACCAGAAGTGTGAATGTAGTCAGTTCTCTGTTCAGTATTTGTGTAGCGTAGTCCAGGGCAGTTTCACGTGCCTCCAGAAACAGGAGTGCTATTCTAGGCAATATGTCAGGTACCCAAGCCCAAGCAGAGCGGAGACTGCATAGGAGGGGGTGCCACTTGCCACTTGGTGGGTGGGAATGGGAACTGGTCAGTCCCCTAACTACCTGGAGGGCACAGGAAGAAGGTAGAATTACATGACCTTGCCACTAATCTCCAGTAATGTACTGCTGCCACTGTATCAATAGCCACTCTCACAAGCTCAGGATGGCCACACCACACCATGACAGCCCACAGTTGGCTTGTTTTCCTTCACTCTCACTTCTGCTGTTCAGCTTCCTCTTCCAGTCAGCACTCTGCCCACATCTCTGGCCTATTCTCTGATTCTCAGAGTTCCACTATCACCATCTGTACCTGTTTCAGTCAGTCTCCCCTGTCTTTGTTGCAGAAAGTCACCTCAGTGTGTCTGCTTATCCTGTTATCGTGTTCCACACTCTGAGAAGATGAGTTTTTCATTTGACAATTCATACACATTTTGTTTCGTGTTATTGATTCTGATTTACACAATTGTTGCTGTTGTTGATAAGTGCCATCAGGTCAGTTCTGACACATAGTGATCCTTTGTAGGATTTGGTGGATTTGAATTATGGACCTCATGGTTAGCAGTTCAATGCTTATCCTACAATGCCACACCAGGGCTCTTCACAATACAACTGTAATTAGCCCACTTCCTCCCTGTGTTCCCTGTTTCTATTCCTCCTTCTCTTCTAACCCTAAAGAACTTTGTACATGGGTAAATGCTGTCCTTTTGATCTCAAATGGTTGATTACTCTTAGGTGTGTGTGTATTTCCCAGTGTTATTGTTCCCCTTTGTTGTTGTTATGTGCTGTGGAGTCGGTTCTGACTCATAGCAACCCTGTAAAGGGTTTCCGAGGCTATAAATCTTTACGGGAGCAGAAAGCCTCATCTTTCTCCCGCGGAACAGCTGGTAGTTTCCAACTGCTGACCTTGCAGTTCACAGCCCGATTCGTAACCACTACGCTACCATTGTTCCCCTTTAGGGCTGTCTATTGTTTGGCTGAAAACTCAGTCATAGAGGTGAATTCGTTTCCAGACCTGAAGTGTGACTAGGGCCATAGTTTCAGTGATTCCACCAGTCTTTATCTGACTATAAAATGCCTGGTCTTGTTTTATGATTTTGAGTTATGTTCCACACTTTTTCCCACTCTATCAAGGACCTTCTAATGTGATCCCTTTAAGAGCAATTAGTAATGTTGCTGGGCACAATCTAGTTCTTCGGCTCTCAGGGTCGTAGAGCTATTTGTGTGGTCCATGAGTCCATTGGACTAATTGTTTCCATGTGTCTTCAATGTTCTTTCCTCCAGAGATGGAGAGACCAATAGCTATAATTTAAATGACCACTCAGGAGTTACTAAGGCCCCAGTTGCTACTCAAATGTAGGATGTAGAACATTGTCATAAAGACTTCACTTTGACGACTAAGGTGTGCCTCACCCAAATCATGGATTTTTCAATCCACTCATATGCATGTAAAAGCTAAACATGAATGAAGAGGACCAACGACTTGAAGCATTGAATTAAGGTGTTGTCAAAGAATATTGTCTATACCATAGACTGTCAGAAGAATGAACAAATCTGTCTTGGATGGAGTACAGCCAGAATGCACCTTAGAAGCAAGAATGGTGAGACTTAGTTTCATGTACTTTGAACACATTATCAAAAGGGTCCATGGACATGTTTGATAAAGTAGAGGTTCAACGATTAAGAGGAATACCCACAGATAGGTACACAGCCTTTCTCATTCCGTGGGCCTCTGACATTCCTCAGAGGAGTCCTGGTATGGTGCTAGGGGTTAATGCATTGGACTGCAAGACCAATGTGTACGACAGGGTTGGTGGTTCAAGCTTGTCAGCTGCTCCTCAGAAACCCTATACAGTGTCAATATGGGTTGGAACTGACTCAATGGCACTTAACAACAACAACAACAGCAGAGTCCTCAGCAGCTCTATGACTCTATGCCATCACCTTTACCTCCATCTCTGCTGTTGCTGTTTTTCTGGTAAGAATCCCACGCTCCACTCATGCTCTTCCCTCGTGATGGTCCTAGTGTCCTCTGTTCCTGGAATGAACAAGTAACTACTTCGCCCTTTCAGTTTTGCATCTTCTACATTTATAGTTGTGACAATCACAAATTATTATGATAATAATTACTCACTATTAAAGAAAAAAAAAAAAATCCTATCCCCATGCTTCCTCATCTCCCTTTTAACTGTGATTTTAAGAAATAACAGTTTTGCATAAATATTGAAATGTTGTGATAGTTAAAGTTTTGTGTCAATTTGATGAGGCCAAAATTCTCAGTGGTTTGTCAGCTGAGCTGTAGGTATCCCCCATGATGTGATCTGATGTAATAAGCCAATAAAAGGATTAAAGATCCAATCGTGGTGGTGATAAAAGGAGAGAGACATGAGCAGAGAAGGAGGAACCTACTATCACCATGATTGAAGAGCCAGGAGCAGAGTGCCTCCTTTGGCCTGGAGTCTCTGCAATGTGAAGCTTCTAGATCCAGGGGAAGATTGATCCCAAGACATATGGAGAACTTCAAAGAATGTTGGGGCTATAGATACTGAAAGGATACTGGACCTTTCTCCAGAGCTGAATGAGGACTTCTAAGCCTCCAAAGTGTGAGACAATAAACTTCTGGTTCTTAAATCCATTCACTTGTGATATTTCTGTTATATCAGCATTAGATAACTAAGCCAAATGTTCATCTGTATTGATAGATCTAGCCATTTTCCATGCATAACATTTGCAAAATAAGGTATGTGTGGTTTATAGATTAAATATTCCCAAAGACTGTAGTCATGGCTTCCTTGCTGCAGGCCATTCCCTGTTCTGGAGTCCTTTAGAGTTAGTATTGCTTTTAATTTTAAAGCTTTTGGTGGTCAGATTTCCCTGCTTTATTGTACATTTTGCTAAGTGGTTTATGGCATCTTGCAATGGAGCAAAGGAATAGAAGAAAAGCAAAAGGGACAGGAAACTTCATGTTTGACCTGTTGATTTGGCATCAGAGTTTTTTGAGTTTAGTAGATGTTGAAAACGAGTTCATTCTCTCATGCAGTTCATTTTTGAGTCCTTTGCCCTCAATACAATGATACCCCTTTGTTAATTCTGTATATGGTCTAATAAGTCCTTTGGAATGTGGTATTTAATATCTCTTGGTGCCATCCTGTTACAATTATAAATGCATTCAATGAGTAATTTGTTCAGGAGCTATTCTAGAAGCTATTTCCAATATAATGTTGCTTTTCAAGGAAGAATTTGATTTGTAATTTTTACTTAGAACACAGCAGTCAAGTTATTATTTTTAAACTCACAGCTTTACACTGTGGGACAGTAGATAAGAGAAAACATTTTAAATGCTGTTAAGTGCTGCCGAATCAATTCTGACTCATAATGACCCTGTATAAAGTGTCCAAGGGGTGACCAGTAGGTTTGAATTGCTGACCTAGTGACTAGCAGTTCAGTGCTTATCCTACAGTACTACACCAAGACTCCAACATTTAAAATAGAATTAAATAATAATTTGAGAAGAGACAGAGTAATTTTTTTCAGTGGATTTTATCTTTGAAAACCTATTGAGGATATGAATGTAAATTTTTCCATCTTGTTTGACACTGTAGAATATTATATTAAAGAAAATTTTCTGGCTAAATAATGTACTTTCCTTGGGTAATGTGCTTTTCTAAGCTAAAATTACTACCTAGTCACAGGGCAAGTCACATGGGACTGAGGTGTCTATATTTCCCCAAGATGATGGAACCCTTTGAATGGTTTTCAGCAGAAGAATTTCATTGTCTTATTATACTCACTTTTGAAAGTTCACTCTTGGATGTTAAATGGAGAAAGAATGATAGAAGACAAAGTAGCTGTTAGAAATATATTGCAGTGGTGGTTATATGCTGTGGAGGTGATTCTAATTC
>NW_006408530.1:10178287-10185411 GCF_000296735.1 Chrysochloris asiatica
TATATATATGGCAATTTGGACAGCTACTGTCATCAAGAAACTCAAAATGAGTCTCTTAGGACCAAGGCTGAGGACATTGTAAGGCCATAATATTCATTTCTCAATAGAAAATCAGTTGTTGCTCTTGTTATTGTTAGCTTTCATTGGGTTGACACCAATTCATGGTGACTCCGTGCATAGTAGAATAAAGCACTGCCCAGTCCTCCACCATTCCCATGATCCATTGAGGATTAGATCTATAGGGTTTTCATTTGCTGATTTTCTTCCAGGTCTGTGCTAATCTGGAAGTTCCTCAGAAAGTTGTTTGGCATCAGAGCAACATGAAAGCTTCCGGTAACAGTGAGTGGTGGCTGCGCAGGAGATACATTGCTTGGGAAAATCCTAATTGAGTTTGCATGCATGCGTCCTGGTTTCACTGACCTTCCATATTCCTTGCCTTCATGAGGCACATCCTTCCTATCCCCCCCAATTGTTCCCCTCCTTTACTTGTCCCTGGTGGGATCTTCGTGACCTCTTTTCTCTCTTTAGCAACCCAAAGGACATAAACTTTGGGTACAAAGTCCATATAAACTTTGGAGTATAAAGTGTCAATCTTATCAACAGAGAAGGAATTAAACTAATAACACTATAGTGCAGTGGTTTGGTATACCAACTCTGGGTTCAAATCCAAATTCACCATTTATTAACTATAATCGTAGGCCAATTACTTAAATGCATGCCTCAATTTCCTCATATGTGAAACAGGGATATTAATAGTGCTTAAATCACATGATCGTTGCAAAGATTAAGGGAGTTAACACTTACAAAGTACTTAGAACTGTACCTAACACATAATAATGCTTCTTGGAAGCTTGCTATTATAACCATTATCTATATTTTAGAGTTATATGAGGAGCAGATAAATAATGGCTGTAAAGCACTTAACACTGGGGCTCACACTAAAGAGTAAGGACCCAATTAATGCTCAGCTCTTACTACTTTGCTCAAATATGACACAAATGTCAGCCATGACCCATTGTTTATTTTCAGCCTCTCTTGCTGCTTCTAATTTCTTTCTCAGCCCCTGTGAGGTCACCTATGTCTGTGATTGTGTCTGTGATGAGTATATTTAACCTCAGGGCCAAGACAGAAGATATTGGAAGAGAAGCAGAAACCACTGGCTCGTTTCCCAGTATTTCTGGCACTATTGAAAAATAAAACTGCTTCTCGGAAGAGCTAGGTATCATCACATTTTTGAGGCTCCAGCTGAGGTAAATTAGTTGAATAGTTCATTAATTTTGGCACTCTTACATAAAATGAAAGCAGTTTGGGAAAGTGTGTCTTTGTCTAGGCTAATTAGTAAATGAGAACATTGGGACTTCACCATTTTTTTTTTTCCCTTCAACAATTCTTGTAATTATTAAGCTCATGTTCAATATAAACTTCTGGAGACACTTTTCAATGTTTGTCTGGTGATAAATAATAACTGGGTTATTGCTGATGGCATAACTGCTTGGCAGTTCAAACCCACCAGCTGCTCCTACACTTATTCACACAGAGTCACCAGGGCCCTTTGGATAAGAACCAGCTGCATCAATTTGACTTTGATTCATGGCAACCCTATATGAGTTGCAGGCTAGAACTGCACCCAATAGCATCTTCATGACTGTGACCTTTCAGAAGCAGATCACTAGGCCTTTCTTCCAAGGTGCTTGTAGGTAGATTGAAACTGACAACTTTCAGTTCACTGCTCTTAACTGTTTGCACCACCCAGGAACACCTCTGAATAAGAAAGGACACATTAAGGAAAGTTTAACCACAAAAGGAATCAGTATAAAGAGCCTGTTGCATTTTGATGTCTGATTACATACATCCCAATTTCATGTTTATGATCTGATATTTACATTATTACATCCCTGTTGTCAGTAACTTCTACTGGCTTCTTAAGGAATTTCCCCAATTATTGAAGATTTCCCCAGCTATTTAAAAGTATTTGGCTGCAAGTTTATGTTACATGACAGCAAATACTTAGTCATGCAAGAAGAGCATAAATGCTGGTGCTGTTGGGAACATTAATTAGAACGGGACTTTTTTCCTTCATTTTTGTTTCCAACAACTTGTTAAAAGAAGAAAAAAATCCCTGTCTGATGCACAGATTGAAATCTATAAAACATACAGAACCTCTTTTTCTGCTCATGTCATAGATTAGGCTAGATTTATTTTTTAAATCTGTCTAGGGCAGAAGTTCAAGCTCATCAGCCACTCCTAAGAAACCCTATACAAGGTCACTATGTGTCGGAACCAATACAACAGCACTTAACAACAACAAAAAGTACTAGCTGTAGAGTTCTGGTGTGGTTTTGTAGGATAAGCATTGGACTGCTAACAATAAGGTTGGCATTTCAAACCCACCAACCACTTCTTGGAAACCCTATACAAGGTTACTAGGAGTCAACCCAACACCACAGCATTTAACAACAACAACAGTAATAGCTGTGCAAAACCATAGAAGATCCACAGGAGTGTTGGAAAGGACCTGAGGAAGATAGACTTTTAGAAAGTTAGAATAGGTCATGTAGTCCAAAGTAGTTTCCTTATTCAAGGGAATTATCGCTACTGTTCTGATTCATTGGGAAATGAATGTTTCTTGAGCTATAAACCATGTATCAGCTACATTAACCAGTTTCCATCTAGCTGATTCCAATTCATGGCGACCTCGTGTGTGTCAAAGTAGAACTGCTATATAGGGTTTTCAATTACTGGCTTCTTTGAAGTTATTGTTATTGTTGTTAAGTACCATTGAGTTGGTTGTGACTCATAGAGATTGTGTATAGAGTTTCTGAAGAGCAACTAGTGAGTTTGAACTGTCGACCTTGTGGTTCAAACTGACCTTGCAGTCCACTGTTTGCCATACAGAGCCATATCAGGATGTACATGTCTAGAAATTTCTTCTCAGATACCTCTGAGTGAACTCAATCTCTAATTTTTGGGTAGCAGCAAACCATTTATCATTTGCACCACCCAAAGATTCATCAGCTACTTTACATAATTACTTCTTTATTCATTTTTTTCCCACAGCACTGCATAGCAAGGGCCATTATCCCAGTTCTACGGATAGGAGTCCTGGTGTAGTGATGTAGGATAAGCACTAGACTGCAAAGCCAGTTTGAACCACAAGGTCAGTGGTTTGAACTCACCAGCTGCTCCTGGGAAACTCTTATGCAGGGTCGCTATGAACTTACTCAACGGCACTTAACAACACATCTAGGAAGGAGTCCTGGTGTGGCACTGTAGGATAAGCACTGGACTGCTGACCACAAGGTCAGAAGTTCGAACCATCAACTGCTCCTCAGAAACCCTATGCAGAGTTGCTGTAAGTTGGAACTGACTGACGCACTTAACAAAAACAGATGAGAAGGGAGTGTGGTGGCTCTGTATGATAAACACTGAACTGTGAACTACAAGGTCCGCGATTCCAGCCCATGAGCCGTTTCTTGGGAGAAAGGTAGGGTTTTCTGCTCTTGCAAATATTTACACTCCCAGAAACAGTATACAGGGACCAAACATGACGACATTTATCAACAGCAAACAACAGATAGGAAAACAGATTCAGAGACATGAAACAACTAGCTCAAGGGCAAGCTGCATGTTGGTGTATTTATGAAATTAATGCTCAGAAAGAATGGAGTCTGAGCTTTCTAAGATTGTCTCCTGTAGCCATATTTCTATATAAGTATGATCAGCAAAACTATTCCTGGCCCCAAGCTTAGGCTGCAGGGAGCCAGAGCATATGTTTTTTAGATGGTATTACTCAAGCTTGTGGAACGCATCACAGAGAAAATGACATCACAGATGTTCATGTGTGTCACACACTCTGGCTATTTAAGGGTTTGTAACAGAATCCAACTCCAACAGGATTTTGGATGCATATGGCAAAACAAATCTAATCTTGGCTGGGTCCCAGCACTCCTGTCAGCTCAGGAGTTCTTCCCAGGACCTAGCAATACACATTCTGCTCCATTTTAGGGAGTCTGAAAGATCCAGAAGCAGGGCTCACCTTTGACCCAATGAGTCTCTACAGCCCCTTTAATCTGGTCAACCCAGAAACTAAATACCATCTCTCTCTCTCTCTCTTTCTCACATACATGCACATACATGCAAACACACGTACACCTAAAATCAGATCTTTCTTTCCAATTTCCCTTGAGAGTTTTTTAGTGCCCAAGAGAGCTCTGATGAATTGGCTACATATTGCTGGGTCACCTATAAAGTTTCTTCCTAATAACCTAATAGATTATTTCAAGAGACTCTAGGGAATGTGGAACTTCTCCACACCCATAGAGATATTAAGACACTTTGTATTATCACAATGACTGGTGTCATTTACTTTTGGCATTTAATTCTGGTACTCAGAACCAGAGATAGCAAATAGGATACAATATGCAAGACAGTCCACACAGCCAGGATTGCCCTTCCCTTATGCCAGTAGTGCCCTGATGAGGAACACTGCAATAAAGTCTTCTTTTTCTCCTTTATTTCCACTTATTTCCCATTATTCCAACAGTCTCATTCCAGCCAGTGCCTTGTAAAAGAAAAGAGGAAGTAAGTTGACATATCACCCCCCAAAAAATACAATCTACTGTCTCAGTTCTAACTTCTTCTAAGCCAGGTCTTCTTAGTTTCTTGTCTCACTGAGAACTCCATTCTTCTGCTCAGCCAACTGAACACTCTGCATTGGCAGTTTTTCAGAAGGCCACTGCTTGAGAATCTCAGCCCTTGGGGTTGATATTTTACTGCCAAAAAGAGCTCTGATGAACTTGGATACATATTGCTGGGTCACCCATAAAGTTTCTTCCTTTTTTTTTTTCCTGCCAGAGTCATGCCTACCCTCAGCATGGGAGCTGATAGAATTCTATTTGCTTCTAACAGGCAGAGAACTGATGCCTATAAATTACAATCTTTAATAATGGCTTTGCCCAGAGAAATCTGGCATTAGCTCCAATCTTTCACTTTCTAAATGTATGGAAGATAGTTTAAAGGAAGAGAGAGATAGAGAATAATTTGAAAGGATGTCTTATATTTTTATTTGAGCACACAGATAGATGCGATGCTATACTTATTAAGATCTGAAAAACCTACCTGCTAAACAAATCTGGACAGACAGGAATAAGAGGTTTATATATGGGTTCAATCCATAAGATGTCAAGATGGCAACTGACTATATGACTTAAAATTTCAGGGGGTAGCCAGGACTGGGGTATACATGGAGATATATGTAATTCTAAATTCTAGGTATGAGCAGTATAGCCCAAAAGAGCAGTGAATACAGAAATGGAGGATCTCCAGAATGAATAATTCCAAAATTTAGAACCATTGAATCATGAACAGATCCTGAGTCTATGAAATATAACATATTTAATAATGATGTTAAAACCAATGACTTAAATGTTAATCTAATTTATCTCACTATTTTCTCCAAACACGAAATAGTTACCCAAAAGATAAAATACTTAGGAATAAATCTAACCAGAGAAACAAAAGACCTATACAAAGAAAACTATAAAATACTACTACAAGAAACCAAAAGCAATTTACAAAAATGGAAGAATATACTATGCTCATGGATAGGAAGAATTAACATTGTGAAAATGTCAATACTATCAAAAGTAATCCATAGGTATAACACAATGCCAACCCAGATTCCAACAACATTCTTTAAGGATATGGAAAAAAATGATCACAAACTTTATATGTAGAGGAAAGAGATCTCAAATACACAAAGAACAAAGTGGGAGTTCCCACTTCCTGATCTCAAAATTTACTGCACAGCCACAGCAGTCAAAACAGTCTCATATTAGTAAAATGAAAGATAGATAGATCAATGGAACAGGACTGAGAACCTAGAAGTAAATCCATCCACATGCAATCAACTTGTCTTTGACAAAGGGGCAAAACACATTAAACAGGGAAGAGAAAGTGTCTTCAACAAATGGTGCTGGCAAAAACTGGAAATACATTTGCAGAGGAATAACACAAGACTCATGTCTCAAACCATATACAAAAGTAAACTCAACATGGTTTAAAGATCTAAATGTTAAGCCTAAAGCTATAACGATCATCAATGAAAAATAGGGACAAACTTAGGGGTTCTAATATACACGGCACACATACACTATCAAATATCACCAAAAATACACAAAGAGCAAGAGACAAAATAGATGACTGGAACCTCTTAAAAATTAGAAAGTTATATGCATCGAAAGATTTCACCTAAAGAATAAAAAGTTAATACCAGACTGGCCAAAATTTTTTTGCACTAACATATCAGACAAGGGACTAATATCTAAAATTTACAGAAAACTACAACACCTCTACAAATGGAATATGCACCGAAACTTCTCTGAAGTAGATATCCAGGCAGCCAACAATTGTATGAAAAAAAATGTTCAGGATCAGTAGCCATTGTTGTTGTTAATTGCTATCAAGTATCTTCCAACTTACAGAGACCCTGTCTAGGGTTTCCAAGGAACTGTTATTGTTGTTTCTAAGTGCCATAGAGTCAGTTCCAACCCACAGAAACTCTGCGGAGGGTTTCCAAGTAGTGGCTGGTGAGTTTGAACTGCCAACCTTGTGGTTCAAACCAACTTTGCAGTTCAGTGCATTAACTGGCAGCGCCATACCAAGACTCCTGATGAGTTGAATTAGCCAATCACAAAAGGACAAATACTGTATGAAGCCATTATTGTAAAAGCTTAAGAAAAGGTTTCCATACTAAAAGAAACATTATTTTATGGTTACTACAGGCAACTACACAAAGGCTTTCGCTTGTGTGGATCATGACAAGCTATGGACAACATTGCAAAGTCTGAGTATTCCAGAACACTTAATTGTGCTCATGAAGAATCTGTACCTGGACCAAGAGGCAGTTGTTCGAACAGAACATGGGAACACTGAATGGTTTAAAATTAAGAAAGTTGCGTGACAGGGTTCACCACACTTATTCAACCTGTATGCTAAGCAAATCATCTGAGAAACTGGGTTCTATAAAGAAAAACATGGCATCAGGATTGGAGGAAGACTCATTAACAACCTGCGATATGCAGATGATACAACCTTGCTTACTGAAAGTGAAGAGGACTTAAAAC
>NW_006408530.1:10186126-10188163 GCF_000296735.1 Chrysochloris asiatica
AAAAGAGGAAGACCCCCAATGAGATGGATTGGCCAAGTGGCAGCATCGATGGACTTAAGCGTGGCAACAGTAGTGAGGTTGGCCCAGGGTCAGGCACTGTTTCATTCTGCTCTGCATAAGGTTGCTATGGGTCAGTACCAACTCGATGGCACCTAACAACAACAACAACAAATAGTGGGAAGAAGGAAAGCAATTCACTGACTAAAGGGTAGCTACATGTTAGCTAGGGTGATGTTGTTGTTATTGTTGTTATGTGCCATGGAGCCGGTTCTGACTCATAGCGACCCTGTACAGGGTTTCTGAGCCTGTAAATATTTACAGGAGCAGAAAGCCTCATCTTTCTCCCACAAAACAGCTGGTAGTTTTGAACCGCTGACTTTGAGATTAGCAGCCCATATACAATAAGAGAGAGGGAGGCAGAAGAAAAATAAAGATAGATGAAGACACAGGGAGGCATGCATGGGCTAAAGGGGATAGAGGTAAATAGTGATCCATACACAACCTTGGAACAACAGTGCTCTGTGAGTAGATACATGGATTGAGACATAGGCTAAATATGTAAAGGAGGTACAGTGGGATATATATATCCTAGTGGTGTGGCACTGCGGGTTAATGGATTAACGTGCAAGATTGCAAGGTCAATTTGAACTGCAAGATCAGCAGTTCAAGCTCACCAGCCACTCCTCAGAAACCCTAAACAGGGTCACTATGGGTTGGAAATAACTCAACACTTAATAATATATATACATATTTTTGTTGTTGTTGTTGTGTGTTTTTTTTTAATGGAGCTCTGGTGTGGCTCTGTGGGTTAATGCACTGGACTGCATAGTCAGTTTGAACTATGAGTTCGGTGGTTCAAGCTGCTCAGTCACTCTCAGAAATCCTATACAGGGTCGTTATGGGTCAGACTCATTCGATGGCACTTAAAATCAACAACATATATGTTTATATCCCACAAATATATAAGAGTTAGAAAGAGGATATTTGTACATGAGTATTTACCTTTTCTGCAAACATAGCTATGAATGTGGTGGAGCATATGGTGGGCAAATGAGGAACACTTCCTTGATATTTTCAAACATTTTAAGGCAATGAGTTTATGGGCCAAGGGGCTCAGGATCATAGTGTCAGGGAACACCATGGTCAATTGGCATAACATAGTTCACAAAGACAATGTTCTATATCCTGCCTGCTTGGGTGTGTACTCAGGAACAGCCATGTAAGGTGCAGCTATTGGTCTCTCCATGTGCAAAAGAAAATAGAATGATAAGAATTAAAAAAGCTTGGAATTAACTAGTCCAATCGACTAATGGAGCATGTGAACACCAGTTTCCATGACTCTGAGACCAGCAAAACTAGACAGTACCTGGCTAGCACTACCAAATTCCCTGATGTTTGTTGTTGTTAGGTGCCGTTGAGTCAGTATTGACTCTTAGCAATCCTATGCACAACAGAACAAAACACTGCCCGGTCCTGTACCAACCTCACAATCGTTGCTACACTTGAACCCATTGCTGCTGCCACAGTACCAATCCATCCCGTTGGGGGGGTCTTCGTTTTTTAACTGACCCTCCACTTTACCAAGTACAATGTCCTTATCCAGGGACTAGTCCCTCCTGGGACTAGTCTGAAGTATGAGAAATGAAGTCTCATCATCCTGGCTTCCAAGAAGCATTCTGGATGTACCAACATCCCTAATAGGGATCACATTAGATAGTATAACATAGAATAGGAGAAAATGTGGAACAAAACTCAAAATTATCTAATAACAAAAAAAGACTGGGTTTGCTGGTCAGAACGAGTCAGGAGGAACCTGAGACTGTGGCCTTCAATCACCCTTCAGATCTGGAAAGAAACTCACCCTCATAGTCCAACTAATAGTCATGTAGTAGATGGGATCGGGGGAGGCAAGGAGCAACAACACTAGTAAGGTATACTCATTACGGAGAGATCAATCATTCAAAACCAAAAGGGCAACATGAGAAGGAATAGGAAGTTGAGTTGGATGGAACGCAAATAAGAACCACAGGGAAGAAA
>NW_006408530.1:10188948-10190731 GCF_000296735.1 Chrysochloris asiatica
AACATATCCAAAATTTCATCATCCTTGGTTCTAAGGAGCATTTTTACTGTACTTCTTCCAACAGAGATTTATCTGTTCTTCTGGCAGTCCTTGATACTTTTAATATTTTTCTCCTACACCATAATTCAAATAGATAGATTTTCCTAAAGTCTTCCTTATTCATTGTCCAACACGCACATGCTTATGAGACTATTAAAATTATCATTGTTTGGGTCAGGAGAATCTTAGTCCTCAAAGTGACTTTGAAGAGGTCTTTAAAATAAAAAAAATTGGGAAGAGAGTGAAGGTTTACAGAGCGGAACAACAGCTTTACATTAATCACACTTCTTTTCATCTCAGTGATTACCACCCCCTTGGAATAACAGTTAACCACTTCTTCCTGGTGATTCTTATTTCCATTCCATCCTCCTTCCCAGCCCTTCTAAATCTTGTTCTTAGTAAATGTTGCCACTTTGATCTTAATGTGCCATCCCATAGTGAACATACCTTACTAGAGTTGTTGTCTCACTTATGTACCTATCTATCACTTGGTTGAAAATTGTGCCATCAGAGTGATTTCAGTTCCTGACCTGAAAAGTGGCCATGGTGTTGAGTTGCTCCAGTCTAAAAGAGGTCTTTTACAACAGGTCTTTTTGCACAATGCAATACATCATTTGATTTCTTGTCTGCTGCTTTCATGAGCATTGATTGTGGATCCAAGCAAACTAAACATCTTTGACAATTTCAATCTTTTCTCCATTATCATGATGTTATTTATTGGTCTAGTTGTGAGGATCTTTGTTCTTGACCACTAAGTATTTCAAGTCCTTCTTGCTTCCAGCAAGCAAGATTTTGTCATCTGTATATTGCAGATTGATAATAAGTCTTCCTCCAATCCTGATGCCACGTTCTCCTTCATACATTCAAGATTCTTGGATTATTTGTTCAGCATACAGATTGAATAAGTATGGCAAAAGGATACATCCCTGTCATGCAACTTTTCCGATTTTAAAGTATTTACTATCTAGTTACTCTGTTCGAATGACTTCATCTTAGACAGGTTCCCCATGAGCATATTTGTTGTTGTTGTTGTGTGCTGTGGAATCGGTTCCAACTCATAATGACCCTGTACAGGGTTTCCAAGGCTACAAATCTTTACAGAAGCAGAAAGCCTCATCTTTCTCCTGCAGAACAGCTGGTAGTTTCAAACTGCTGACCTTGAGGTTCGCAGCCCGATTCGTAACCACTACGCTACCATGAGCATAATTAAGTGTTCTGAAATTCCCCTCTGCAGATGATACAACTTTGCTTGCTGAAAATGAAGAAGACTTAAAATACTTACTGATGGAAATCAAAGAGCACAGCCTTTGGTATGGATAGCATCTCAATATAAAGAAAACAAAAATCCTCACCACTGGACCAATAAACAACATTCTTATCAACAGAGAAAAGATTGAAGTTGTCAAGGACTTCATTCTTCTTAGATCAACTATCAACACTCATGGAAGCAGCAGTCAAAAAATCAAAGGCCATATTGCATTAGGCAAATCTACTTCACAAGACCTTTTTAAAGTGTTTAAAAGCAAAGATGTCAGCTTGAAGACTAAGGTGCACCTGACCCAAGCCATGGTATTTTTCAATAACCTCATATGCATGCAAAAGCTGGACAGTGAATAAGGAAGACAATAGAAGAATGGATGCAATTGAGTTATGGTGTTTGAGGAGAACATTGAAAGTACCATGGGCTGCCAAAAGAAAAAACAGATCCATGTTTGAAGAAGTACAGCCAGATTGCTCTTTGGAG
>NW_006408530.1:10192076-10193398 GCF_000296735.1 Chrysochloris asiatica
CCCAATGCAATATGTAATTTGATTACATGATGTTATTTATTGTTTTTCACTTTCTTTACATTGAGATGCAATCCATACTGAAAGCTGTAGTCTCTGAGCTTCACCTATAAGTATTTCAAATTCTCTTCACTTCCAGCAAGTAAGGTTGTATCATCTGCATATTGCAGGTTGTTAATGAGTCTTTCTCCATTCCCTATGCCATGTTCTTCATATAATCCATTTTCTTTGTTTACTTGCTCAGCATACAGATTGAGTAAGTATGGTAAAAGGATATAACATTGGCACACACCTTTCCTAATTTTAAACTATTCAGTATCCACTTGTTCTGATATAACTACTGCTTCTTGGTCTATGTACAGTTTCTCCAATAGCACAATTAAGTGTTCTGAAATTCCAATTCTTCTTAACATTATCCATAGTTTGTTATAGCCCACATAGTCAATAAAAGCGCAAGTAAACATCTTTCTGATATTCTCCTCTTTTAGCCAGATGTATCTGACAGCAGCAATGATATCCCTAGTTCTGCATTATTTCCCTAACTGAGTTTGAATTTCTGGCAGCTCCCTTTTGACATATTTCTACAACAGTTTTTGAATTATCCTTAGCAAAATTGTACTTGTATATGTTATCAGTGATATTGCTTGATGATTTCTGAAATCTGTTGGGCCACTTTTCTTTGGGATGAGTGCAAATATACATCTCTTCCAATTGGCTGGCCAGGTAGTTGCATCAGTTTACTGAAATATTTCAATTGGTATCCCGTCAATTCTTGGAATCTTGTTTTTCACCAATGCCCTCAGTGTAGCTTGGAGTTCTTCCTTTAGTGCCATCACTTCTTGATCACATGATACCCTTGAAAAGGTTGAAAATGGACTATTTCATTTGGTACAGTAACTCTTTCATCTTTTGATGCTTCCTGCATCATTCAATAGTTTGCCCATGTGATGGTGGTGGTTATGTGCCATGGAGTCGGTTCTGACTCATAATGACAGTGTTTCCGAGGCTGTAAATCTTTACAGGAACAGAAAGTCTCATCTTTCTCCTACAGAACACCTGGTAGTTTCGAACTGTTGACCTTGAAGTTCGCAGCACAATTGGTAACGACTACACTACCAGAGCTCCTTTGCCCATAGAATTCTTCAATATTGTAACCCAAGGACTAAGTATTTTTTCAGTTCTTTCAGATTGGAAAATGTGAAATGTGTTCTTTCTTTTTGATTTTCTAACTCCAAGTCTTTGTACATTTCATTATAATACTTTACTTAGTCTTTGAAATTTTCTATCCAACTTTTTTACTTCATCATTTCTTCAAGTTGCTTTAG
>NW_006408530.1:10196593-10217852 GCF_000296735.1 Chrysochloris asiatica
CCATAGCGCTTCTAGTCTTCACTCATTATTGTCTATAATGCATCAAATCTGTTTCTAAGATAGTTTCTTTAAAAATTCTGGTGAGTTATACTCAGGATTGTATTTTGGCTCTTGTGGGCTTGTTTTAATTTTCTTCAGCTTCATCTTGATCCTTTTTCCGAGCAATTGATTGTCTTTTCTACAGTAACCACTGTTTTGGGTGGTGATATTGAGCTTCTCCACTGTCTCTTTCCACAGATGTAATTTGATTCCTGTGTATTCCATCTGATGAAGTTCACAATATAGTTGCCATATATGTTGCTGAAAAAGTATTATTTGCAATAATTAGTCATTGGTCTTATAAAATTCTATGATGCAATCTCTGGTAACACCAAGACCATGTTTTCTAACTACTGATTCTTCCTTATTTTTTTGGTCTGAATTACACATTCCATTAACCAGAAATTATAATGCATCTTGGTTGCCTGTTTGATCAATTTCAGACTGAAGAAATTGGTAAAATTCTTGGATTTCATCCTCACTGGCTTTGTTGGTTGGTACATAACTTTGAATAAAAGTGGTAGTAACTGATCTTCCTTGTAGCTGTATGGATATTACTCCATCACAGACAGCATTGTACTTCAAGATAGATCTTGAAATGCTGTTTTTGATAATGAATGTGATGCCATTCTTTTGAATTTTTTGTTCCTGGCAAACCTTATGAGTGTATGACTCAAATGGCCAATCCCAGTCTGTTTCAGCTCACTAATGCCTAGGATATCAATCTTTATGCATTCTAGTTCATCTTCGATGACTTCCAATTTTCCTAGATTTACGCATACTTCGTACATTCCATGTTCCTGTTATAAATGGATGTTTGCAGATTTTTTTTTTTTTTTGCATTTTGAATTGTGTCCCATCAGCAAATGAAAGTCCCAAAAGCTCTGCATCATCCACATCACTAAGGACAATTTTACTTTAAGGAGACAGATGTTCCTTAGTTGTATTTTGAATGCTTTCTAACCTGAAGTGCTCATCTGCTGCTATTGATAAGGTTTTCAGTGACTAACCTTCAGAAGTGGTCTGTCTCTCCTTTTTCCCAGTCTGTCTTATTCTGTAAGCTCCACTGAAACCTGTCCACCATGGGTGGCCATGCTTATATTTAAAATACTGGTGGCATAGCTTCCAGCAACACACAAGCCACCACAGTACGACAAACTGACATAGGAGTGGTGGATACACAGCATAAGTGAAGACATTTCTCCTGTAATACTCAAGGAATGATGCCTTTAAATGTTTACTTTTTTTAAAAACCTAGGATAGTGATACATTGGTAAAAGTGATAGATAGAACCAAGATGCTAGTATGATCCTTTGGCCATAATTTGTTGTTATTGTTAATTCTGTTCAAACTCACAGAGACCCTGTGTAGGGTTTCCGAGGATTTAAACAGCTGACCTGTGGTTAGCAGTCCAGTGCTTTTTCATAATAGAACATATTTATTGAGTAAATACAAGATCACAGCTAAAAGTTACTCTATAAGAATATATTAGTTATCTTGAAAAGTAGTTTACAAGCATGTTCTGTGTCTGTATGTTTTCCAAATCTTCAAATGCAGAAGAATAGCAAAAATGACATCAGGGAAATCATTCTTGGCCGCATTATACATTCCAAAGAAAAAATGAACAACAAAATGCCCCAAACCATCAAACCCACATCCTGGTTAAAAAAAAAAAAAAACTTTAATGTGCTGCTGGGGCATCATCTGGTCTCCATCATTACCAGCTGTGATGTGTACACTCAGGAAGGGCCAGACTTCTGCAATAGAAATGAAAATAAAAGTCCCATGTTTGAACTTTAAAGTTGAATGTGTTTAGCAGCATTTGGAAATAAGGTGGTGATTGGAGAATTAAAGAAGAGATATTAGGGTCAGCATAAGAATAATGGAGTCTTGGTGTGGCACTGTGGGTTAATGTGCTGGACTGCAAAGTCAATTTGAACCACAAGGTCAGCAGTTCAAGCTTACCAGCCACTCCTTGGAAGCCCTATACAGGGTCGCTATGGGTGGGAGCCAACTCGACCACATTTTACAACAACAACATAAGAAAAAGTTGTTAGGTACTGCTTATAAAATGCCAGCTATCTTTTCAAATCCATGTGGGGCGGCAACTTTCAGGAATGCCACAATAACTTGCCTTAATTTATTCAGCCAATGGAATGAACGTACAGAGTCCTGTGGGTTCTTGGTGAGATGGGACAATGAAACTGAAGCACTTCATACTGAAATGAGAAGAAATGACCAGGTATTATGAAAGTGATGTGAGCAAACAATCTTAATGTTATTTATCACAACTATAACAGATGGCTCCTGGAGCAGCTCTCCAGAGACCAATGATTCCTACAGCCATCAATGTGTGATCAAATAAGCTCGGGTAACATCAGGCTAATCAGGATCACTTCTTACACTGCAGAACTTTAAAAGCATACTGTGAATCTCCCAGAGTGGTACAATAAAAGCAACATTTCCCTAAGTTCTTTGCTTGTGAATTTCTTTTATCTAGAGCATATCAGAAGAGTTGTTTTCCAAAAAACACACTTGCTAATTTTTTCCCACTAGCAATAAGGGCTCTGTAAGTGGGAGTCCTGGTGTGGCACTGTGGGGTAATGCACCAAACTGCAAAGTCCTTTAAACTGCAAGGTTGGTGGTTCAAGCTCACAGGAAGCTCCTCAGAAACCCTATACAGGGTCGCTATGGGTTGGAACTGACTCGAAGGCACTTAACAACAACAAGTTGTAACAGTGTTTTGAGAAAGAGAGGCAGCAGAACTTGATTGAGGAGAAGGCATGTTAGGTTGAAAGACCATACAATGTTTCAAAGGTTGAATGTTTTTGCCAGGGGGCTGAACAGACTACATTCTTAGCAGAAGCATAGATTTCAAACTAGTCTAATTTAAGTGCACTTTCTCTAACAAATCAGGTAATTGGAAAAATCTAATGGCATGTTGAATTATAGTTAATATGAGGCTAGTAAGAAGTTAGCTGATGAATCTTGAAGAATCCACCAACCTTACAGATAACATAGCAGAGAGAATTCCTAAATTAGCTATTTAAATCACCATTCTGAATAATTCAAGAGGTGCCACAGATTTTTAATGACTCGAATATTTCAAAGCTGGCATACTTCTAATTAGTTATTATTAATTTGTCTCTGTAAATTTTACATGTCCCCTGTAAGCTGTATGCTTTATAAGACAAATTAACAGTTTTATTTAATGCATTTGTTCCTTCTAGAATCCAGAATTATCCATCTTAAAGCAGAAATCCTGACAATTATAACCCTATCCCCATAAGACACCATCAAAACGCTGATTCATTCTGACTAAACACACTGTATGATAATCACTCAACTCAATGTCAGTGTGTTTCCAAGGGAGGGAAAACCAAGGAGATGCTGATGGTTTTAGGGCATTTCATTAAAATGCGCAATGCAGCAAAACTAAGTTACTATTGCTCTTTTAATGAATTATGTAGAGCAAACCTATGAAAATCATGATGTGACTGAAGACTTTATCATTTGGAGTCAAACGTACATTTGTAAGCTTCCTTTCTTAAACGTTTTTGGTGGCTCAAATCTATACTAGTGTCTCATGGTCTATATTTCCAATTCTTCACCATAAGTTACTCTTCCAGGATGGCCTGAGTTGGTCATGCCCAGAGCAATGAAGGGAACCTCACAAAGTAGAAACTCATCTTGGAGTTAACACTGGACTTCAGTTTTGCTTGGAAAAGACTTTTGTAACCATTTAATGAATCTTGAGTTAGACTATTTAATTAAATTCAACGTTGTTGTTGTCAAATGTCTTCAAGTTGAATCCGACTCATAGCGACACTGTATAGGGTTTCCAGGGAGCAGCTAGTGGATTTGAACTGGTGACCTTGTGGTTCACAGTTCGGTGCTGATTCAATTCAATAATGCTGTGTAAATCCCAGGCTGGTCAGAAGCACTCCATTGTTTAGCTGACTATCAGAATTATGATTTGGATCAATGTCAAAATGAGGATATAGTTGATACTGATTTCTAGTGACCTGGTAGGATAGTATTCACCGAAGTCCCTCAGCTTGGCATCAAGACATCCCTTGAAGAAGAACTCAAGCTGCACTCCCTTCTAAGTCAAAGACACATGGAGAACTTGAGGGCATAAAGAAGCTTTTTCGATGAGGGTTGAGAACTTTCTATATAGGAATTCTTCCTAAGCAACTAAGAAGTAAAAATGATGATTTGGTCCAGTTATAAAGGCTTAGTTGTGAGAACGGGTTAGGAATTCTGAAGACAAACAGTGAACACTGTTCTAAGTGGCCTCTATCCCAGCTGTTTAGACATATAAGACCAGGAAAGTAAGATGGAGTTATAATTACTAATCAGAAGAACAATTTTTACCAAATCACATAATACATATATCATAATTCTATCTTGGTATGGCACTGGAGGTTAATGCCCTGGATTGCAAAGTCAATTTGAACTGCAAGGTTGGTGGTTCAAGTTCACCATATGGTCTTGGAAACCCTCTACAGGGCTGCTATCAGTTGGAACTTAGTCAATGGCACTTAATAACAATAACAACAACACCAGTACATTAGGCAAAGGGAAGAGAACGTATCTTCTCTTTCACCTCCTATCTTCCCTCTTCTCCTGACATTGACCTAACACATATTTAATGTGTACAACAACAGGAGAAATTGAAATGACAGCGAAGAAGCTTGGAGAATGCAAGCCTCAGCAAAGCAGATGTAACACGGTGTCATGGAAGAGCAGTGCATGGAAGAGCAATGGAAGAGACCCAGCTGGTGAGTGTTGCTGAGTGCTTCCAGGATGCCACACTCAGTTATCTCTTGGACGTTCCTAGAAATACTGATGGGTGAGCTGGCCGGGAGGCTAAATGGCTCTGCTGGCAGGTGGGGAGAGCTAGTAAAAATAGTGGAATTTGGCTGTTAGTATTCATGTGACCTCACATGTTGTTATAGTGGATAAGACCGGGGAGAAATGTGACGTATGAACAAATCTGGGAGAACTCCTTTTGTCCATTTTCTATTTTAGGGCACAGGACTGAAAACTGCCATTCGAGGAGAATAAAGTTGAAAAAAATCAAAATTGCTGGTGAAATATACCAAGATTTTCCTTTTCATTCGTCTTGTAAGTACAGGAGAAAAGCATGGAACGTGGAGTGATCACGTGACACAAGAAAAAAGATGAAAGAATGTAAGAGAAGAAAGAAGGTAGAGAGGAACCTTCCTGCAGGTCAGTGAGTGCCTACTCTTTGTTGTGTTTCAATGACAACTAAGTCCAATGTTATAAACAATTTATAGTCAAGAACTGTTTGTTAGAAGGTGAAAGTACTTGATAAGTTTACATAGATTTAAACGGTAGAACTAAAATTCGAATCAAGGTCTAAAGGACATCAAAACTTATCGTAGTACCCCAAGGTATGAGCAAGTCTACCTGCTACGGCCACTCGGCTGTCAGTTGATTGTGCTGTGGTGACTTATGTGTTGCTCTGAGGCTGGAAGTTACACTACCAGTATTTCAAATACCAACAGGGTTGCCCAAGGTGGACAAGCTTCAGTAGAGATTCCACATTAAGACTTGTACACATTGAGCAAATCTTCTGAAAAAGAGTTTTTCAAAGTGTCAACAAAGCAAAGATATCATTTTTTTGGTGTAAGATAAGTCTGACCCAAGCTATGGTATTTTCAACCACCCCCTATGCATGTGAAAGTTGGACAATGAACAAGGAAAACCAAAGAAGAACTGATACATTTGAATTATGGTAATGGCAAAGAATATTACATTTGCCAAGGATTGCCAGAAGAACAAACAAATTTATCTTAGAAAAAGTCCAGTTGGATTGCCCCTTAGAAGCATGGATGACAAAACTGTATGTCACGTACTTTGGACATGTTAACAGGAAGGACCAGTCTCTGAAGAAAGACATTGTGCTTGGTAAAGTAGAGGGGCAGCAGAAAAAGATGATCCTCAACGGGACGAATTGACATATTGACTGTAACAATGGGCTTAAACAAGAAAGATTGTGTAGATGGTGATGGAGCAGGGCTGGCAGTGAATCGTTTGTTGTACATAGGGTTGCTATGAGTGGGAACTGACTCTACAGCACCTGGCAACAACACCATCTGATGTGGCACAGGAATTTTTTTTTTATTATTTATACTTGTCTGTTGTTGTTGTTAAGTGATATCAAGTCCATTTTGATTCATAGTGTTTCCATGTGACAGAGTTGTCCCAATAGTGGTTTCTAGACTATAATCTTTCTGAAGGCAGATCTCCAGATTTTCTCTCACAGAGCTGCTGAGAGGGTTTGAACTGCCATCCTTTGGATTAGCTGTAAAGCACATAAATGTTGTGCTACCAGGGCTCCAATGGTTGTTTACAGGACCATTTTAATCCAGGTTATTGTTGTTAAGTGCCATTGAGTCCAATTCCAACCCATGGCAACCCTGTATAAGATTGCTAAGGAACAACTGGTAAGTTGAACCACTGATCTTGCAGTTCAAACTGACCTGTGGTCAAGTGTTTATCCCACAGCACCACACCAGGACTCCAATTAGGTAGTGACATATCACACACAGTTCACAAATTATTCTGTAGGAAGAAGGGTTGACGGAGTGATCATTGTGGTCTCCTCTTTCATCTGTACTTTATCATATGTCAGCATTATGTTATGTCAGCATTATGATCAACTCAACAGCAACTGCTAGCGTATGTGGTCCAGATTAGCAGCTCACATTATGTATCTTTACCAATAGAACTTCAAAGACTAATGGCTTCATACTATTTCTGAACAATAATAGGATATTAAAGAAAATGCTGATCAATGTAAGCACGTGTGAGTGACATCGGTATAAGCTCTTTGTCAGCCCCACAACTGATACAAAGTTAAGTTAGGAAAAGTTATCAATACTATTTCAGATAGAGATCGATATCGATTGTTGCAAGCATTACCTTCATCAATGCTATACACAAATCTTGACACATACATGCTTCTAGGAGTATTATTTTTTTTAGCTGTGACTACAAGTATATCAAGTGTATCTATTTAGAAGACAACCTATGAATTACTGTGTTTCAAATTTGAAACAAATATTTTCAATGATAATGAAACATTTATAGTAAGTAAAAACATGATTTTTTCATTAATAAATGTTGAAATTTTGTTATACCTGGATGGCACAAATGGTTTTAAGCGTTGGCCTACTAGCCAAAAGGTTGGGGATTTGAACACACCCAGAGGCACTTAAGAATAAAGGCTTGGAGATCTGCTTCCAAATACTCATACCTTTGAAAACCCTGTGGAGCCCTCTACAACAAAACGAAAACAAACAACAAAAGAAGTACAAATTTTCAATGTTACCTCATCTTTGCAATTTTGTCTTTTGGAGTAAAACCCACACGGTGTATTAATTCTGTGGCAGATATATGTAACTGTAAATAAATGCATTTTAATTTTGTTGAGATTATATCTTCAAATGGGAGATTCTCAGCCTTGGAAACTATACAGGACCCTTAGGAGTCAGAACTGACCCAACGGCACTTAAAAACAATGCTATGTTCACAAGGTCTGACAAAGTATGACATCAAAAAAATTACTGGCTGTTGCACCTTATATCAAAGTGTAGTATAGATTGTTTGATATATGAAAACATTTTGATAAATACCTTTGGATGAAAGATTGGTGTACTTCAGAGAGTAAGAGAATAAATGGAAGAGATGGCCATAGCTTAATTTTAATAAAAGAGTGAAGCAGTTGTAGGGTAAGCATCCAAACAATTAGCTTCTATTTATGCCTGAGGTCTCAACATCCCTCAAGACAGCATGCTTTTTACTCTCAAAGTGGTCTGGTTTATATGATAAATCTTATAGGCACCCTTAATCATGCCTAGGAAAAGCCTGTACATAGACCAAGAGGCAGTAGTTCAAATAAAACAAGGTGACACTGAATGTTTTAAAATCAGGAAAGGTATGTGCTAAGGTTGCATTCTTTCACCATACTTATATCTATATGCTGAACAAATAATCTGAGAAGCTAGACTATATGAAGAAGGATGTGGCTTCAGGATTGGAGTAAAACCTCAATGTAAACAAAACAAAAAGCTTCACCACTGGACCAATAAATAACAATATGATAAATGGAGAAAAGATTGAAGTTGTCAAAAGACTTCATTTTGCTTGGATCCACTATCAACACTCATGGAAGCAGCAGTCAGAAAATCTAATGACATATTGCATTAGGCAAATCTGCTGCCCAAGACCTCTTTAAAGTATTCAAGAATGATGATATTTTCAATAACCATGGAGTGCCAGAAGAACAAACAGGTCTGTATTGGAAGAAATAAAGTTAGAATGTGCCTTAGAAGCCATGATGGAAACACTTCTTCTCTCATATTCCCTACATATTATCTGGAGGGACCAGTCACTGGAGAAGGACATCATACTTGGTAAAGTGGAGGGTCAGTAAAAAAGAGACCCCCAATGAGATAGATTGGCACAGTGGCAGCAACAATGGGCTCAAGCATAACAATTGTGAGGTTAAGCACAGGACCTGACAATGTTTTATTCTGTTGTGCGTAAGGTCACTGTGAGTCAGAACTGACTTACTGGTGTCTAACAGCAACAATAATAGTCACCCTAGTTATATGGAAGGCTTTTTAAAATTTCAACTTCTCTATCTTACCCTATTTCTCCTTCTCTGCTTTTTTTGCCTCTGGCTGAAAAGAAAAAAAAGAGAAGAAAAGAGAAAAACTTGTCTTTATTTTCATGGCCAACCCTGTTAATTGTATGTGATATCCTCTAGGTTGTGAAAAGTTTAGTTCATGACCTTCTCTCTCTGCCACCTTCATCACTCTTTCTCCTCTCCTTTGGTGCTTTTCCCTTGCTTAGAAAAATATCCAGCTCTGGTAAATCTAAAAGCAAGCAAAAACTCTTCTTTGGACCCAATTTGTCTTTGAACACTTTTATTTCCCTTTCATTGTTATTTTAAAAATTCTCTAAAAGGAAGTTCTTACTGGCTCCATCAATATAATTGATATCCCATGCAAGTAAAGTTTTATTAAAGGTAATACAGGAACACCTGCAACCATACACTGACAGAGAACTTCCAGAGGTTCAAGCCAGATTCAGAAGAGGACATGGAATGAGGGACATCATTGTTGACATCAGATGGATCTTGGCTGAAAGCAGATAATACCAGAAAGTTTTACCTGTGCTTTACTGACTATGCAAAGGCTTTTGATTGTGTGGATCATGACAAGCTATGGACAACATTGTGAAGTGTGAGTATTCCAGAACACTTAATTATGCTCATGAGGAATCTGTACATAGACAAAGGCATTGTGCAAACAGAACAAAGGAAAACAGAATGGTTTGAAGTTAGGAAAGGGGTGTGTCAGGATTGTATTCCTTCACCGTACTTATTCAATCTGTATGCTGAACAAATAATCTGAGAAACTGTATTATACGAAGAAAAACATGGTATCAGGATGGGAGGAAGACTCATTAACAACCTGCGATATGCAGTTGATACAACCTTGCTTGCTGAAAGTGAAGATGACTTAAAATACTTACTGACAAAGATCAAAGACCACAGCCTTTGGAATGGGTTGCATCTGAATGTAAAGGAAACAAATATTCTCACCACTGAACCAATAAATAACATTCATACAAATGGGGAAAAGATTGAAGTTGTCAAAAACTTCATTTTGCTCAGATCAGTCATCAACACTCATGGAAGCAGCAGTCAGGAAATCAAATGATATATTGCACTGGGCAAATCTGCTGCACAAGATCTCTTTAAAATGTTGAAGAGCAAAGATGTCAATTTGAGAACTAAGGTACACCTGACCCAAGCCACAGTATTTTCAATAACCACATATGCAAGTGAAAGTTGGACAATGAATAAGGGAGACTGAAGATGAATTGATGCATTTTAATTATGGTGTTGAAAGTACCATGGACTGCCAAAAGAACAAACAGATCCGTGTTGGAAGAAGTACAGCGAGAGTGCTCCTTGGAAGCCAGGATAGCCAGATTTCATCTCTCATACTTCGGACATATTGTCAGGAGGGACCAATCCTTGGAGAAAGATATGTTTGGTAAAGTGGAGGGTCAGAAAAAAAGAGGAAGACCCCCAATGAGAAGGATTGGCACAGAGGCAGCAGCAATGGGATCAAATGTAGCAACAATCGTGAGGTTGGGCTAAGACCTAGTAGTATTTCATTCTGTTGGTCATACGGTTGTTATGAATGGAACAACTGTCTAGCACCTAACAACAACAACAACACTCACTCTTTCTATGCCCAACATAATACTGAAAATTCTCTCCTGAAGATTTTCAATGGCCAACATCACATCAAATGTCCTGCTTTCTACAATTTCCTACAGTTATTGAGAGCTTATTCAAAGGATTGAGCATGGATCCCAAACTTACATATACCTTTTAACCAAAGAACAGTCCTTCTCTACCTAGGCAATCCAAAAACACAGTGAAAAAAAGACGCTATCATGTGCCTTATCAGCCAGTTAAGCAGAATTCCTGGCCTTAAGATGTTGACAACTGTACCAGTCTTTCACACAAAGACATTTTCTTCCTCCCTTTTTCATCTCTATCTCTCTGAATATTTAAAATTACTGATCTCTTTCACTTTCTTAAAAGGTTATATTATTTTGACATATTCCAGGACCTGGCAGATGTAGTGTAAATAATACAGAATTTTGAGTCAGAAAGATTTGGATTGGAATTCTGCTCTGCCTCCCAATATTGCTCTGTGGCCTTGCCAAGGTCATTTAATCTCTCTGAATTTTTGACTTTATGGTCTATCAAATGGAATTAGCAGTGCCTAACATATACACCATTGACTAAGGAGTACTGATATGATTCATGTGAACTCTTTTCATTATTAGATTAGAAAGTTTTCAACTGCCTTTAGTAGCTCAACTCACTGGGTTGACTGTGTGCATCAATCCACATTAATTTGCAATAGAATCCAAATCACTGCAGTGGTCACTTTTGATGCAGTGTTTACTCTCCACATACTGGAGTCAGAACTTTCAGGGAAGTGACATTATCTGTTTCCATGGAAACTCAAGAGAAATAAATGTCTTGAGAAAGTTTCTGGACTAGCTGGGAGCTGAATTATTTTCCTGCAATTTTGGCTATTTTTTCTAATTCCATCTACACAATAAATAACCAAAATGAAAAGAGGTATGAAAGAATGTAGGAAAGGAACAGAACAGAGAAATTTTGGAGCTACCACCACATGTGTCACTGCAGGATAATCCACTGATCCACAAGGTCAGTTTGAACCAAACTCACAATCCACTCTTTGGAAACCCTATACAGGGCCACTATGAGTAGAAACCAACTTAACAGCACTTAACAACAAATACAACAACAACACATGTCTGAAAATGAGCAAAAGTTAAGGAGAGAGCCGAAGTACCACCTGAGGAGATATGCATTTACCCTTCTCAAGAGAGTTGCAGGTAAGAGATTTTCAGTATCTCTGGGGGAGCATTTTTGAGTCTTTAATAGGCTGACATATGAATCAGAGTCTAAATATCTGCCAAGCCCATAGTATTCCAACATCACCTTAAAGAAGTATGTGCTAGTAGAATAATTGCTCCCCCTTTTTCTTTACCCTCTCCCACATCCCAACATCCATAGAAATATGGATGGAGAAAATTAAAATCACTTGTTTAAACAAGTAGACAAACACACCACCTTTCCCCAATCACAGATTTTGTACCTGCAACACTTTCAAGCTGGAGAAAGAGGAGACACTTAAACTTCAAATCAAATAGTAAGTGCTGATGATTATATGGGACTAGAATCAACTTGATAGCAACTAATGACAACAAAACACCATTATGATTATTTTGTTATAGTTTTATGCTATTTTTTTTCTGATTCCATCTGTATAATAGATAAACAAAAGGAAAGACATATGAAAGAATATAGGCAAGGCATCTAAGTTTGTACTTCCTATATTGGCCATAAGACATTTTACCACCCATGAGTGACCAGAGAAGTCAAGATACTGCCTCACTTTTCATTCAGGGTAGGGTAGTCTAAAGAAGATAGTGGGAAGAAGAAATAAAGTAATGTTGCAACTCCAGGACTCAGGAAAGTACTCTCAGCTATTTCCCTTCGGTTCATGTCTCTTTTAATTTGGACATTGGTTCAGGGTATTGGTTTGCCTAAACTGTACGTACACGTTAAAACTCAAAACTTAAAGCTTTCAGTTTAAGAAGCCTATAGCAAGAGACAAAGGGAAAGGGAAAGGCACATTGTGTAGGTTCTCTGTGAGCAGAATGCTAGGTTATAGTTTTAATAGTCAACAACATTAGCCAACATATACAAGAGGAATTGTAGTCTGCTTTGTTAAGTGGAATATGAAGTACAACAGGAGAAAGAATTATAGAGAGTGAAGTTAGAATTTCTAGAGAAGGGTCAAAGATAAAAACTGTTAAAATTGGATTTAGGAACTTCTACTATCAAGAGTTCCCACATTAATATTACCTTCAAACACCCCTCAGCATGCAAGCCAAACCACTGCTCTGCATTCTCAAACACACATTTGCTCATAAGTAGAATATAAAATAGGCTCAAACATATCAAAGATTGTGAAGGTGAGACAGGACCAGGCCATGTTTTGTTCTATTATATGCAAGGTCATGACTCAAAACCAACTTGATGACAACTAACAACAACAAATTAGTTACAGAGATAAAAGAACCCTTACAATATGGCCTGAGAAGTCAAAATTATATCTCAACTTGGTTCTTTGTAGAACAGGAGAAAATGTTCCCATTCTCTGATTGAAAGGTCAGGCATATATAGACAAGAAGTTTTATTCAGTCTCAGAACATGGCTGTATGCAGTGATTTATGGGCAGAATTCCTGGGGTGAGGGGGGACAGCAATCTTAATGCTGTAGACCAAAGGAAACAATGCTTTATAATCTGCTGAACAAATGACAAGCCAAACTACAGAAAACATAAAACTGCAAAGATAAAAGCACATTCCCTGGGGGCAGGAAATTGTAGAGCATTTATCCAGGAAGTTCAAAATGAGAGAATTTCTCTGGGCCCCCTCCCTATATTTATCTTTCTCTTCCTCATTTTTCTTTCTTCATTTCTCATTTCTTGTATCTTATTGCATTATATGCAGTAAGCATTATACATTATAAAGATATATGTAATGTAATGTATGATGGTAACTTTACTCTAGTGTATATATACATACACATATATAAACAGTATGCATACAATATATGAACCAGTTTAAATATTCAAAGGCTTAATTTTTCTCTAAATAGTGATACAGATTCAGCACTTCAACCTTTAAAAGAAAACTTTAATGAACTGATACAAAGAGCATGAGCTGACAAAAATTTTAATGTTGGAGCTAAGAAAAAATGATTATTTTAACATATTTTCTTAAAAACATTTCTGATTTTCTGTATTTTTTTATAAAATGGGAAACTCTATTTTTTAATCCTCATTTAATTTATTGTGATTAAGAAACTCCTTTCAGTTTTAAAATTTCATGTACATTAATCAATACATTGTTGTTATTTAGTGCCATAGAATCAGTTCTGACTCAAAGTGATCCTATATATGGTTTCCAAGGAGTGACTGGTGGGTTTGAACCACTAACCTAAATCACCTAAATATGTTTAATTGCCAAACCTTCATATTTACAACACAGATAAAAATAGCTAAATCCTGGTGTGGGCCTATAGGATAAGCACTGGACTACAAACAGAAAAGTTGTCAGATCAAAATCACTGGCTGCTCCTTGGGATCCACTCTATTAAGACTTAATTACAACAACAACCACCATGCAGTGATTCATCATTTTTGAAAGATTATAATCTTTTGATATACATGACCCCTTCTCCTTGCTTAAATTGTTATTATTGTTAAATGCCGTCGAATAGGTTCCAACTCATACTGACCCTGTATAGGGTTTTTGAGGAGTCCAAGTGTGGCACTGTAGGGTAGGCAATGGACCACAAGGTCAGTTTGAACTGCAAGATCGGCAATTCAAACCCAGCAGCCACTCCTCAGAAATCATATACAGGCTCCTTTAAGTTGGAACTGACTCTATGGCACTTAACAACAGTAGGGCTTTCTAGGAGAGAATGGTGGGTTTGAACCACGGTGCTTGTGGTTTACAGTGCAGCTTAAGTAAATTACGTTTACCATGGCAAACATGGATCCCTCCAAAGCATGTAAGGGTTGAAGTTTTGTTGTATTAACCACCAATGCCTTTGAGTTTCCTTTTTGTCATTTGTGTGTGTGTGTGTTTCACAGCTGCCACTGAACAGCTGTTCTGATATTTTTCTTTTTTCAAGTTATTTTTCCTTGGTCTCAAAGATGAAATCCAATCTTAGCCCATTGCTACTGCAAACTAGTTTAAAGAAAGAATTCTACTATTAAAAGAAGTCCTCACTTTATGTTGTAACCCCTAAAATTACAGTGATAAGACCCAGGGAAGCTGTGGCTCATAAAATGTCTAAGTATTAAAACATTGGCACAGAAGTACATTCTCCTCTTTTAATCTCTACCTCAGCCCCCAAAGAATGAGAGTGTAAATGACAAAAAAAAAAAAAAAAAACTTATCATAATTTGGTTGACAGCTCAGCCTATGTCAGCACCACCTTGCATTGGCAGATCTGCTCACCATCACATCCAGAGCAGCACTGGGAATATCCTTAGGCTTCATGGAAGGTTCCAGCAGCAATAAGATACATCTCCACATTGTAATTCATATGCCCGTAGGAATATCTGTGTTCCAACTACATACAAATTTAAGTGAATTAAAAATGTGGAGCCTTAATCCCTTCTTTTCTAATATTACTGGTGAAAATGTAACTCTCTGTGGGACAGAAGAAGAAACTTATCTCATAGCCTTTCATTATAGTATGTGTATAGTTGTTTTTGTTTTGCTTTCTAATTTCCTATTATTTCAACATATTTTTTGGTCAAAATAGTTTTCCATAGAATTTTACCAAAGTATCCATCTACTCATTCACTTATTCAAAAGCAGTTATTATTACATAAAAAGTCCCATTCTTTGAGAGCTCCAGGCACTATGCTTGGTGTGCTTTTGCACATTTATTTCTCATACAACTCTATAACGTGTATATTATTATTACTCCATCTTACAGATGAGAAGACACAGAACTACACTAACTTGCCTAATGTTCATATCCAATATTTTTATCCACCACTTGAAATCAAATTTCTCACTTTGGAACCCAAACTCTTAACTATTCAACTCTACTTTCCCTACTGAGTGTTCATTAAGTATCAGACATTGTACTAAAAACAACAAGAAAAAGACCAAAAAGAGGCTCTATGACATGTGGCCCAGGAACTTACCACTTATGGAAGAAAATTAATAAATAATAATTTCATTGTAATTGGGTATGATAATGCCAGAAATGGAGGCTGCTTGTGTTGCCATAGCTCATAACACAAAATCTGAACGCATGACATGATCTATGCTATTGTTGTTTGTTGTGTTCTCTTGGCTTTATTCTTTAAGGG
Source organism: Chrysochloris asiatica (assembly GCF_000296735.1). NCBI lineage: Eukaryota > Metazoa > Chordata > Mammalia > Afrosoricida > Chrysochloridae > Chrysochloris > Chrysochloris asiatica. Next base: position 10,212,196 of record NW_006408530.1, read on the forward strand.
AGCAGCTTATCAGAACTTTCCTTCTGTGGAAACAGACAATCTTTCAGTTAGCATCCAGTCGCCCTTGCTTTATACCAAAAAAAAAACCGTCCAAACCAACCCATAGCCACTGAGTCAATTCTGACTCATAGTGACCATATGTAGGCTTTTCAGAGACTGTAAATCCTTACAGGAACAGAAAGCCTCCCCTATCTTCTTGGATTCCATCTCAATGTCAAGAAAACAAAAATCCTCACCACTGGACCAATAAACAACATTCTTATCAACGGAGAAAAGATTGAAGTTGTCAAGGACTTCATTCTTCTTAGATCAACTATCAACACTCGCGGAAGCAGCAGTCAAGATATCAGACAACGTATCGCATTAGGCCAATCTACTGCACAGGAACTTTTTAAAGTGTTGAAGAACAAAGATGTCAGCTTGAGGACTAAGATGCACCTGACCCAAGCCATGGTATTTTCAATAACCTCATATGGATGCGAAAGTTGGACAGTGAATAAGGAAGATCGTAGAAGAATTGATACCTTTGAATTGTGGTGTTGGAGGAGAATACTAAAAGTGCCATGGACTGCCAAAAGAACCAATAGATCTGTTTTGGAAGAAGTGCAGCTAGAGTGCTCCTTGGAGGCCAAGATGGCTAAACTTTGTGTCTCATACTTTGGACATATTGTCAGGAGGGAACAGTCACTGGAGAAGGATATCATGCTTGGTATGAGGAAGGGTCAGAGAAAAAGAGGAAGACCCCCAACGAGATGGATCGGCCAGGTGGCATCATTGATGGACTCAAGTGTGGCAGCAGTAGTGAGGTTGGCCCAGGGTCGGACATTGTTTCATTCTGCTGTGCATGGGGTCGCTATGAGTCAGTTCTGACTCGATGACACCTGACAACAACAACATCTTCTTTGAAGTGGCTAGTGGGTTTGAACTGTTGACCTAGTGATTAGTCTCTCAAAGCTTAACCCACTACACCACCACGGCTCCGTTCATCCTCAATAGTACTTATTTAAAACAATGACCTTTAGAGGGAAAATTCTAAGTGAATGATAGGAAATAAGATAATTAAAATATATGCATATACTGACACGAAATTCAAATGGAAATAATCTAGAAAGCCAGCAGATCTAATTTGTCTTGGCAACCTAAGAAGCAATTATAAAGGCGATCTGGCCAAAATGGCCCTCCCTTCCCTTTCCTGCAAAGTCTCCTGGAAGACTTGGTGTCTCTCCTCCCTTGCTTTCATCTCTTTTAGGCAGATATCAAATAATTTTCAAAAGTCCCTTTGCTAGAGTCATATTACAAGGCATATGCTCCAGTCCCAAACAAGATGGGTTTTCAACTTTTAAGCTTTATTCAAGTCTTTGTCTTTGACCTGATTTTGTGAAGCTCCCTGAGGCTGAAGGTTACTGCTAATTGTTGCCTTATCCAATTATCAGTAGTACGCAACTTAATGGCATTTTAGAGCTAAAACTGAACTTAGAGATCATTTCTTTGAATGAGTATATTACTCTGTCACCTCTAAAATGTATGCAATGAGTTTGCTCTACTTACTTTGTATTTAAAAAATTGTAGCCTTGATAGTATACTTAAGAATTTTCCCTGTCTATTTTATTTCTCAGCTTGATTATAAATTCCTCAAAGACAGAGACTATAAGAATACAAATAATCATTATTCTGAATGCGTTTTCCAATGGTTTGCACATAGTTGTTATTGTTTCTAAGTGCCGTCAAGTTGATTCAGGCCCATAGTGACCCTGTGTAGGGTTTCAGAAGGGTGATTGGTGAGCTATAGTAGGTGCTCAGTAAAAGTTATCTAATGAGCAATTCAAAAAGAATAAATCATCATAAGTGGGTTTTAAAGTCCTTTTTCTTTATTTAGATGAGCAGCCCACCTACTCCACAAAGCTTTTCTGAACTAACTAGAGGAGAATTCAATATCGAATTTGAACTTACACATGCTCAATACTATCATACAATTTTTGTGATATCTATTCACAATAAACACCTAACCTATTATCATTTCGGGATTTTTGGTTACAGTTGACAGAAACACACTCGAGACTGAATAAGAAAAAACAAAATGCAGAGCATTGTGAGGTGACAAGTTCAGGGAACAAGTTTTGTTTCAGAAATAACCTCTGATACCTTCAAAAGGGGCTCTCACCTTTCATCCCTCCTCTTTGCACCTATGCTTTATTCACCTGTAGTCCTGGTGTGACACTGTAGGATAAGTACTAGACTGCTAACCACCAGGTGGGCAGGTGAAACCTACCCGCTGCACCTCAGAGACCCAATATATAATCACTATGAGGTGGAGCCAACTCAACTGCATTTAACAGCAGCAATAGCTCTCTACTTCCCTGTCTCCTTTATCTAGTCATATGGGGAAAAATAAGGTGGCCACCAGGTACCAAGTTTATAGATTGGTATTGAAAATTAGACTGAATATCTTGATACCAATTCCATATTTCCTTGCTAAGGTATTCTGACTTCATAGAACCATCCCAAGTCACCTGTCTACCCATGGACAATGACCAGAGGCAGGATAATATAAATAATAATTCAGCTATTTTCCTTCTGATGGTCTGAAGAGTTGATGAGGGGCCTTCCTAGGGATAAAAAAAGAATATCAGAGCTACATAGAAAAAAAATCAATGGGAATCTACTAAAATATTTATTACTCAGTCCTCTAGGTGGTGATTCAGAGGCAACAGTCACAACTTATCCCCTATATGTTGTTATTGTTAGTCGCTCGAGGGTCCATTCTGATTCCTAGTGGCCCAGTGTATTGCAGAGTGGAAGTGCGCCATAGGATTTTCTTGGCTGCAATCTTCATGGAAGCAAATCACCATGCCTTTTCTTCTGGGGTACCACTTGTTTGTTGGTTCATCGTGCTATAGAGACTTGTGTGTTGCTGTGATACTGGACACTATGCTATCAGTATTTTAAATAGCTGCAGGACCACCCATGGTAGAGCATGTGTTTTGCCGGAACTCAGCTCCAGGCAGTGTCCTTTTGGATTCAGACAGGCCAAAAAATTACACTGGGCATCAAAAAGGGGATTCATACTAAATTATTGTCTCCAAAGGTGTCCGGTTGGATGAGAATCTCCTGAGAATCCACCTCAAGGAGAATTTTTGCCACCTCCCAGAGCTTCCTTGAAGATATAGGCAGCAAAACAAACAAGGCAGGCTGCCAACAGTTACACAACAGATTTACATAAGTGGGCTACATGATGCAGGTGGTCCCTGAACCAGATGGGGAAAACTGTAAACAAGGCCACTTACACATTTACAGAGCAAACAAATCCACGTACTAGGCCCTTTGCAAACTATTAGATCATTAAGAGACCAGTAGGAGGCTAATACAAAGCTATGAAGAGGCACAAATCCTGGTACCCAGCCAAGACTCCAAGAGCATACATGCTTACTTCTATGACTCCGTAGTTTCAGTAGAGCTTTCAGACTAAGATGGACTAGGAAAAAGGAATTGTAGACCACTTCTGAAGGATTAGACACTGAATACCTTATAAATAGCAATAGAACATTGTCTGATATAGTGCTAGAACATTAGCCATTCAGTTCAGAAGGCAAAATTCAACTGGGGAAGAACTGTCTCCTCACAGTAGAGTTGACCTTAACAATGAAGATGAACCAAAGCTTTCAGGACCTTCATCTGCTGATTGGGCACAACTAAAAATTAGAAAAACACAGGTCAAACCATCTATTAGTAATCAGAACATGGAATATATGAAGTTATGAATCTAGGAAAACTGGAAGTCACCAAAAAAGAAGTGGAACGCATGCAGATAGATATCCTAGGCATTTTATTGTCAAGTGCTGTTGAATCAGTTCCAACTCATGTTGTTGTTGTTAAGTGCCGTTGAGTCGGTTGTGACTCATAGCGACCCTGGATAGGGTTTCCAAGAAGCAGCTGGTGGGTTTGAATTGCCGACTTTGTGGTTCACAATCCAGTACTGATTCTGCAGCTCCACACCAGAAGTCTTAGCATTAGTGAGCTGAAATGGACAGATATTGGTGAATCTGAGATGGATAATCATAAGGGTTATTGTGCCAGGAATTATAAATTGAAGAGGAATGATATTGCATTCATCTCATAAGAGCATTTAAAGATCTATCTTGAAGTACAATACTGTCCGCAATAGGATAATATTCATACATCTAAAAGGAAAGTTTGCTGATGGTAACACAAGAATGGTTGCAACGGTATGTCAACAAGGAACTGCCAGAAATTCAAGCCTGATGCAGAAGAACATGTGAAATGAAGGATATCATTGCTGACATCAAATGAATCTTGGCTAAAAGCGAAGAATATAGCAAAGATATTTACTCGTGCTTTATTAACCATGCAAAAGCATTCACTTGTGTGGATCATAACAAACTATGGATAACATTTCAATGAATGGGTATTCCAGAACACTTGATGGTATTCATGAGGAACCTACATATAAGCCAAGGGGCAATTGTTCAAAAAGAACAAGGTAATATTGAATGGTTTAAAGTAAAGAAAGGTGTGCGTCAGAGTTTTACATTTTCACCATAGTTATTCAAACTGTATGCTGAGCAAATGATCTGAGAAACTGGGTTCTATAAAGAATAACATGGCATCAGGCTTGGAAGAAGGCTCATTAACAACTTGAGACATGTAGATGATACAACTTTGCTGACTGGAAGTGAAGAGTACTTAAAATAATTATTGATGAAGACCAAAGACTACAGTCTTCAGTATGAGTTGCTCCTCAATACAAAGAAAACAAAAATCCTCACAACTAGACCAATGAATAACATCATGATAAATGGAAAAAATATTGAAGTTGTCATAGACTTAATTTTGCTTGGATTCATAATCAACACTCATGGAAGCAACAGCACAGAAATCAAACAACATATTGTGTTGTGTGGCAAATCTGCTGCAAAGAACCTCTTTAAAGTATTAAAAAGCAAAGATAACAACTTGGAGAACTAAGGTGTCTCTGACCCAAGCAATGGTATTTTCAATCATCTGTCAGTCCAAGGTTCAATGAAGGAATTGGCAAAGAACAAAGCACCAGGAATTGATGGAATAAATATTGAAATCTTTCAATAAAGTGAGATGGCACGGGAGGCATTCACTTATCTATGCCAAAACATTTGGAAGATAACTATCTGGCCAACTGATTGGAAGAGATCCATATTTGTGCCCATTCCAAAGAGAGGAGACCCAACGGAATGTGGAAATCATCAGACAATATCTTTGATATTCCATGTGAGTAAAGTGGAATACAGAAATGACTGCAAGCGTACATTGACAAAGAACTTCCAGAGGTTCAAGCCAGATTCAGAAGAGGACATGGAATGAGGGATGACATTGCTAATGTTCAATGGATCTTGGCTGAAAGCAGAGAATACCAGAAAGATATTTACCTGTGCTTTACTGACTATGCAAATGCTTTCGATTGTGTGGATCATGACAAGCTATGGACAACATTGCGAAGTATGAGTATTCCTGAATACTTAATTGTGCTCATGAGGAATCTGTACATAGACCAACAGGCAGTTGTTTGAACAGAACATGGTAACACTGAATGGTTTAAAATTAAGAAAGGTGTGTGACAGGGTTGTATTCTTTCACCATACTTATTTAACCTGTAAGCTGAGCAA
>NW_006408530.1:10222782-10243447 GCF_000296735.1 Chrysochloris asiatica
GAATTGTTGAACGTGAAACTGATGATGTGCCCTGTAAACTTTCACTCAATCCACAATAAAAACCTTAAATTAAAAAATAATAATAATAAGGGTAACAAGACTTTGTCTCATGTTCTTTGAATTTTTAAAAAGACCCTCAATGACATGAATTGACACAGTGGGAGCAACAACAGGCTCAAACTTCAGGTTCGCAGTTAAGGGCAAACTGTTAAACACCACCTAGCAACCTATCTCCTGCATTTAGAAGTGTTATTGTTATGTGCTATCAAGTTAGTTCTGACTCAACTGACCATATACACAATAGAATTAAACACTACCTGGTTCTGAGCCATCTCACAATTGTTGTCATGTTTGAGCCCATTGCTGGGGGAAAATCATTGTGAGCCTTTCTCTTTTTCACTGACCCTCTACTATACCAAGCATGATGTCCTTCTCTAGGGACTAATTCCTCTTCACAATATGTTCAAAGTTGTTGTTGTTAAGTACCGTCGTGTCAGTTCCAACTCATAGTGACCCTGTATAGGGTTTCCAAAGAGTGACTGGTGAGCTTGAACCACCAACCTTGCAATCCAAATCAACCTTGCAGTCCAGCTCAATAACCCAGAGCACCACACCATCTCTCATACATGTCCAAAGTATGAGATGAATTCGTGCAATCCTGAATTGTAAGGAGCATTCTGGCAATACATCCTCCATACACATAGAAGTGATTAATAAATATTCATTATCATTAACTTCTCAACTACCAGCCACAAGGTTAGCATCTCAAGCTAACCCATGGATGTCTTGGGAAAAAGACCAAGTTATCTGCCTCTAAAGGGTCACAGTTTGAAAATCCTAAGGACTATATACAGTTCTATTCAGCAACATGTGGGGTTGCTGTGAGTTGAAATCAACGAAATAGTAACTGTAAAGAACTACTTAGTAAATGTGTACAGGTGATGACAACTGTAATGAATGACCACAAGTCTTTACCTTTGAATTTGTCACAACTTTTTTATTTTGCGGAAAATCCTGTTCCTAAGCAAATTGGCTTTATTTTCTTTTTCTTGTGAAACTAATAAGTTGCTTAAGGGATATTTTTATTATTTCATACAATCATAAAGGTAATCTTTAACCCCTGTGAGAATTACTAAATTCTTCATGGTTATTCCATGTAGAAACAGCCATTATAATATTTTCAAAAGCACATGGGCCAAGAGCTTTATAAGTAACTGTATGAAAATCTCCTAGGAGCCTAATGGCAAATTTGGGGCATATTCTAGGAATTTGCCTTTGGCCTAGTCTCACATATGTTAGCATAATGAATTCCACAATATGGCACAAAGAGAAAAGGACAATACAAGAAGCACATAGGAGTCATTCTTTGAATGTGAAACTGCTTGAATGAGAAATAAACTCTTCTTTGTGGAACCAAGACAATACATACATGTGGAATAGAACAAAAGGAAACGGAATGAACGCTCTATAGAAAAATACCCACTGTGAATAGTTGGACCAAATCTCCAGGGTTCCTGGGTTCCAAATCATACTTCCCTGCAGAGATGGGTACTTGCCCATTCATTATTTGAAGCAGGACTAACTGATTGTAAGACCCTCAAATCATACATAATATAAAGAGACCCTTCCCGCAGGCTTCCAGATTGTCAGGGGAGGCCATCCAGGGCACAATGACATTAAAATCCAAATAGTCAGTGAACAATATAATGCATAGCAATTTTATTCCATCCCGGGGAGTGGAGGTCTCATTATACAGGCCCTCAGGGCTGAAAAGAGGAAGGAGACTGATGATGGACATGTGAGTTTCTCTGGTGTCCCTGTTACATCCCCTGGTTTCATGGGACTGGAACTGAGTCTCTGAACCAATTTGATGACAAACCTTCTAACTTACATTTCACATAAAGTAGATCAACAGTAGATGCTCCTGTATGCCACACTGATCATTATAAGCTCTCACCCTTCAGATTTCCCAAGTGATCTTTTCCTAGTCCTTTTTCCCTGGTGGTTGGCACATTGTAGCTGAGGAAGAAAAGCAGTGTTGTCATGAAGTTTGGACATGTGAGGATTTTTAAAAGACAGAAGAAAATATACTTAGGATCATAGAGTCAGGTATTGGGTCTGAAAAGATCAGGGTTCTTATTCTAGCTCTCTTAACAAATTATATAAGGCAAACTTTGGTGAATCACTAAATTAACTGAAATCTCCACTTCTTCATCTTATCAGTGATACTACTGATGAAAATATATGCAGTTAAATTAGAAAGAAAAGACACATATGCATTTGTAATAGTTAGGATTTTGTGTTAACTCGACTAGGCCAGGATCTCCAGAGGTTTGGCAGTTGAGATGTGCTTATTCTCATGGTGATGAAACCTAACACAAGCATCATTAACTCTATGATGAGTAGCTATGAGCAGCCAGTCAATTGACGGGATGTTTTGTTGGGGATGTGACCTGCTCTATTCTTGCTGATTCTGATAATCAGCAGCAGCCTCCCTTCTTACCTGCCAGACGTCCTGCCTGCCTGCCTGCCTCCCTTGTTACCTGCCAGACCTGCCAATCTGACGTGGAATTGGAACTCTTCCACCTCTACAACTTTGTGAGCCATATCCTTGATATAAACTTCATTCTCTTTCTTATGTATTTCTATTTCACTAGTTTTAATTCTCTTGAGAACTCAGACTAACACAATGGTCATATCTGGTTGCTTATTTTTTTCAAGAAATGAGTGCTTGAATTAACTGTTGACTTTCTTTTTGCAGTTGTATGTAAGCAATTGAAAATTGCTGCATAAAAGAGAAGCAATTCGTTTTTTTATGAAGAAAAATTATTTCTGTCTAGTAGCTATAGAGTAACTCAGAATTAGTTAAGTATTTGAGGGTTCAGTTCTTTGCATTATTTAATCAAAACCCAAAGACAAGAATTTATCACAGTCAGCATTGAGTCCTCGATCATCCACCAGCCTTCATGGTAGTTATCTCCATGGTATCATAGCTTAGTGTCCTAGGGTTATCATAACAAAATATCACTAAGTAGATGGCTTTGAAGAATGAAAATTTGTTTTCTCAGTGTTCTAGGAGCTAAAAGGCCAAATCAGTGTTTCAGCCTTGTCAAGTCTTTCTGTGGTCCTCTCTCCTACTTTCTGGTGGCTGCCAGCAATCCTTGATATTCCTTGCTGCTTAGCATCTATCTCTGTCATTACATGCTTTTATCTTCCCACTGAGTGTCACTTTTGTTATAAGACATCACTCAGGAGAAATTAGGACTAAGATTTACCTTATCCTAGTGTGACTTTTCTTGACCCAACTGGCTAAAAAAGAAAAACTCTAGCTCCCTAAATGAAATCACATCAGAGGTGCAGGAGTTAGAACTTAATATACTAAAAATATACTAAGTCTATTCATAAATGCCAGAATCTCCTCATCTATAGCTTATTAAATTACTTCATACTGTCTTTTTACTCTCCTCCAACCCTTCCTCCCTTTCTTCCTTCATTTGTCCCTTTCTTTCTTTTCTTCCTCCTCTCTTTCCTGTCCCTACTTCATCTTTCATTTATTTCCCTATTTTCCATCCCTCTTTTTTCTTCCCCTCCATCAATATTTTTTATGTACCTACTTTTAACCTGTATGCTGAGCAAATAATCCAAGAAACTGGGTTATATGAAAAAAAACATGACATCAGGATTGGAGAAAGACTCATTAACAACCTGTGATATGCAGATGATACAACCTTGCTTGCTGAAAGTGAAGAATACTTAAAATATTTACTAATGAAGATCAAAGAGCACAGCCTTCAGTATGGATTGCATCTCAATATAAAGGAAACAAAAATCCTCACCACTGGACCAATAAACAACATTCTTATCAACGGAAAAAGGATTGAAATTGTCAAGGACTTCATTCTTCTTGGATCAACTATCAGCACTCACGGAAACAGTCAAGATATCAAACGATGTATTTCATTAGGCAAATCTGCTGCACAAGACCTCAAGTGTTGAAGAGTAAAGATGTCAGCTTGAGGATTAAGGTGTGCCTGACCCAAGCCATGGTATTTTCAATAACCTCATATGCATGGACAGGTAATAAGGAAGACCATAGAAGAATTGATGTTTTTGAGTTATGGTGTTGGAGGAGAATATTGAAAGTACCATGGACTGCCAAAAGAACAAAAAGATCTGTGTTGGTAGAAGTGCAGCCAGAGTGTTCCTTGGAGGCCAGAATGGCCAAACGTCGTCTCTCATACTTTGGACATATTGTCAGGAGGGACCAGTCTCTGGAGAAGGATATCATGTTTGGTAAGGTGGAGAGCAGAGAAAAAGAGGAAAACCCCCAGTGAGATGGATTGGCCAAGTAGCAGCATCAATGGCTCAAGTATGACAACAGTAGTGAAGTTGGCTCAGGATAGGGCAATGTTTCATTCTGCTATGCACAGGGTCACTATGAGTCGCTACTGACTTGATGGCATCTAGCAACAACAGCATCTGTAAACCAGAGCCCATGCTAAGTGCTCAGAAAACAACAGTGAATAAAAATGGCACAATCCCACCCACCTTTAAGAAACATACCCATCTAGAGCAGGATGAATCATGGATAAAGATAATGGCAAGGCAGGCTAATAGATGCTGTCCTACTGGAATCCCAGGAGTACACAAACAACCTAGACATGAAGAATCGGGGAGAATCTTCCAAGAGTTGACACCAAAACTGAAACCTGAAACATAATCAGGAGAGCGTCATTTTTACAACCACTCTCCTCACACCGAGGAATTGGTTGTCCTAGTTAATTTAAGCTTCTGGTTAACTTAAGTAGCTCAAGAACTTCTGACCTGCACATTTTCTAATTTCTCCCACTGAAGTGGTTAGGTACTATCTGGTCCATTTTGACTTGTAGCAACCCTGTGTGACAGAGGAGAACTTCCCCGTAGGGTTTCCAGGTTGCAATTGTATGAAAGAAGACAGCCAAGTCTTTCTCCTGTGGAGCCAGTTGGTGCATTCAAACAGCAAACCTTTTAAAGATTATGCCACCTGGTTTCTCCCATAATCTAACCTTATTTCACACTTCTCTTCTGATTTCCTTCCACCTCATGGACCTTGTTCCCTTGTGCTCTGCACTTTTGCACAAGAGCTTTCTGTTGTCTAACATGTCTTCTCTCCTTTCTCTTCCAGCTGGTTAAATCCATGATGTACACAGCATCTATTATACATCTCAGTACAGTTTTCCCAGGAGAAAATTGAGATGTAAAGAAGTTTAGCAATTAGTCTGGGTTATATAGTCAGTAAGTGGCTAAACTGAATTCTAACTAGGTCAATTTGTCCCCAAAGCTCCTTCTCTTTCCACTACATCGCACTAGTCCCTTAGCATAAGATACTTTCCTTATCTCAGGCCAAGTTCAAGTCATTTTACCCCCATCATTTGTTTTCTCATAGTTGTAGTCTATACAGCTCCTTCCTCCCCTATCCTATCTGTGTTTACTCCCTGAAGTTTATTATATACTGTTATATGTATTTAGACTGCATATTCTTCTTGCTGTTGTTAAGTGTTGTAGAGTCCATTCTGACTCATAGCTACATTGTAAAGGGTTTCCAAGGAAACCTTAAGGTTCAAACTGACTTTGTGGTCCAGTACATTATGTCACAGTTCCACACCAGGGCTCCTCAACTGCATATGTTGCTGTTGTTAGGTGCCATCGAGTCAGTACCAAGTCATAGAGACCCTATGCACAACAGAACAAAACACGCCCTGTCCTGGGCCAACTTCGCAATCATTGCTACGCCTGAGCCCATTGCTGCTGCCACTGTACCAATCCATCTATTTGGGTGTCTCCCTCATTTTCTTCAACCATCTACTTTACCAAACATGATCTCCTTCTCCAAGCACTGGTCTCTTCTGACAATATGTCTGAAGTATGAGAGACAAAGTCTGACCATCCTGGCTTCCAAGGAGCACTCTGACTGTATTTCTTTCAGCACAGATCTGTTTGTTCTTTTGGTGGCCCATGGTACTTTTAATATTCTCCTCCAATACCATAACTCAAATGCATCAATTCTTCTACAGTCTTCTGCCCAACTATCACATGCATATGAGTTATTGAAAATACCATGGGTTGGATCAGGTGTGCCTTAGTCCTCAAGCTGACATCTTTGCTCTTAAACACTTTAAAGAGGTCTTGTGCAGCAGATTTGCCTAATGCAATATGTCTTTTGATTTCTGAACTGCTGCTTCCATGAGTGTTGATAGTTGAGCTGAGCAAAATGAAGTCTTTGACTTCAATCTTTTCTTCATTTATATGGATATTTATTGGTCCAGTGATGAGGATTTTTATCTACGTATAGACTGTTACAAATCTGCATGTTTCTCCAACTAAATTGTAAGCACCTTGTGGGCAGGGATTGTATGTCTGTTTTGTTTGTCCTTATCAACCAATTGTTAAATACTAATACATGACAGACAGCACACTATTCTGTTTCTGTAAATATAAATTTAGAAAATCAGAATATTAGCTATCTAAGTGTTAAAGAGCAAAGATGTCACTTTGAGGACTAAAGTACCATGGTATTTTCAATCATTTTATAATCATATGAAAGTTGTACAGTGAACATGGAAGACAAGTGAAAAATTGATATGTTTGAATTATGGTGTTGGCAAAAAAATGTGGAAATACGATGTTGTTGTTAGGTGCCATCGAGTTGGTACCAACTCATAGTGACCCTATGCACAACAATACAAAACACTGCCCATTCCTGGGCCAGCCTCACAATTGTTGCAATCCTTGAGCTCATTGATGCTGCCACTTTGCCAATCCATCTCGCTGGTGGGGAGGGGGGGGTTCTCTTTTTCTTTGACTTTCCACCTTACCAAACATGATATTCTTCTCCAGAGAATGGTCCCTCCTGACAATATGTCCAAAGTATGAGAGGCGAATATTGGTCATTCTGGCATCCAAGGAGCACTCTGGCTGCACTTCTTCCAACACAGATCTGTTGGTTCTTTTGGAAGCCATGGTATTTTTAATATTCTCCTCCAACACCATAACTCAAAAGCATCAATTCTTTTATGGTCTTCTTTATTCACTGTCCAGCTTTCGCATGCATATGAAGTTATTGAAAATACCGTGGCTTTGATCAGGCGCACCTTAGTTCTCAAGCTGACATCTTTGCTCTTCATACTTTAAAAAGGCCTTGTGCAACAGATTTACCTAATGCAATACATAGACTTCTAGAAACAAAAAACAGGTCTGTCTTAGAAGTACAGCCAGAATGCTTCTTAGAAGCAAGGACATTCTTTGGGCATGTGTTCAGCGGGACCAGTCCCTGGAAAAAAGATATAATGCTTAGTTAAGTGGAAGATCAGGAGTCCTGATGTGGCACTGTGGGTTAATGTGCCAGACTGCAGAACTGTTTTAACTGCAAGGTCGGTGATTGAAGCTCACCAGCTGCTCCTTGGAAACACTATACAGGGTCATTATGGATCATAACTGATTAAATGGAACTTAACAACAGCAACAAAGTGGAAGATGAGAATAAAAAGAGGAAGAGTCCCAATGAGATGGATTGACACAATAGCTGCCACAATGGGCTCCAACATGACAATTGTGAGGATAGTACAAGGCCAGGAAGTGTTTTCTTCTGTGGCACAAAGGATTGCTATCATCAGAACTGACTCAATGGTACCTAACAACAGCAATGAAGGGAATTCCTCAGTTGGGTTCCAGGTAATGGAGGTTGGTGGTTACACTGGGCTATAGACGTTCTCAAGGGCACCACACACATCATCAGTCCTATTCCAAATTGTGCTCTTCTAGGCAATGCCATGAACTTAGCATGCATTCATGACAATCTGAAATGAACAAAAACTGAAGATTTGAAAGGTTCCTGAATTTTACAGTCCCTCCCTGAGCAGCCAGACCAGAAAAGTAGCTGTCTTTGAATGCAAATCAAATGCCATTGTGGATGTGAAATTGGATTTCTCCATTGAAATTACTCAGGACATGAATTCTCAAGTGCATCCGAACTGACATGTATTGTTGGGTTTTATTCTTCCCAATACCTAAGTCACTCTAAGGGTGTTCATAAGGCACTTAGAGCGGTGCAGTCCTCCTGCCAGGCTGCCAATTGATCATTTAGTGCATTATTACATAACTTATTACCAGAGAGTGGCAAAAACGCTGAGCGACATTTGATTCCTTATCATTATTTGCATGACATATATAGCACTTTTCACTAAGGAGCTCCAGGCTCTGTGAGGAGAATATTTAACAAGCCACATTAACTCCTAGGCATCTGGAATTGTACAGTTGAAAATAGAAGAAGCAGAAGACAGACTAGGAAAGGTAAAGAGTAGGCTAAGAGAAGATCTGACACAAAGCATAAAAGGCAGGTAAAAGCAAAATCAAGTCCCAGTGGGAATAAAAGACCATATTCTATTTTCCTGGAGGTGATGACACCCAAAACAGTGCATAACATTAGTCCATAAAAAGTTCCACTTACCACTATGCCCTGTGACCAACGCCAATCTGCTTAACTAAATAAGGACCTATTTGGTTTAGGAAGCAATAGGAAAAGGCAGAGCAAAAGGACATCTTTATGGAAAGGAGACTACTTTCTAGCTGATATGGGTTGTACATAGAAATTATCCAGAACTGGGAACACATATCCTTGAAAACTTTTTAAAATAAGAAATACAAACATGACTGTCCACACATCAGTCAATCAAAAATTTTACTTTAAGATTCTAACCTTTGTTAGTTCTTACCAGGGTAGATGTTTTTCTCCCTAAAATGTTTCCCAACTTGATGCATTTTAGTTACAACTTCACAAGCAAGCACACATGCATACACACCATTCAGGATTCTAGTGAATGAGAAGTGAAGGGTCATAATGTCATACAAGGCTATAATTTTCAGGTGACTTCTTTTACTACACACCCCCACCTACACCAAATGTCTTTGCGTTCAATGTACAGAACTTAATTTAGAAGTTAGACGTTTTTCATTTATCACATTTTAATATTTCTTCTGGATGTCTCAAAAACCATATCAACTTCTAAAAGCCCTCAAATCCTTAATTGTGGTCATGTAAGAAATGCAACAATTCAAAAAATGTCTATTTAATCACATGCGAGTCTCATTACTAGGAAGTACTGTTTCCAAGAAAGTGCCAAGAGAAAAGAGACAACTTGAAGAGATTTGGCAAAACACTGGTCATTTGCAAGAGATAAACGTTTCCTTTACCTCATTAATTCAACATCATTTGGCAGAGGGAATGTGCATTATCCTAGCAGTGATCAGGAGCCTCAAACAACCCTGGAAATCTTATGAAAAAGCTTAATGGCTCATGTGATAAATGACAAAATTTCCCCAACTGGCATTTGCAACTTGCTAGAACCATTCATGGCATGTTGATATCCAGATGAAAAGTAAGTTGTAAATTAAAATAGGGAAAGCATCACAAAATGCTTTGTAATCTCCAGATATATTTGGGAACAGCTTAATTTCCATTTGCCTAGGCTTTTAGATGTTGACCACAGAGCTTGCATTTGGGACTAGGAAACCCGGCTTGCATGATAGATAATACTTATGTTGCCTCAAAGGATAATGTGCAGTGTCCATTTTTATCTGTCCATGTAACTTTTTAACAAATATATTCTAAATATTTATTTATGTTGTTCAGGTTCTAGAAGATGGAAACAATAAATCATATGCTATCCCCAAGGAGTTTAGTCTTTTTTGAAAGAGAAGGTATATATAAAAACATCTAGTTATGACCAAAAACATAATACCTTATAAGAACAAACACAGAACATCCCACTCAACTTTTTCTTACCTATATTGAAAGACAGGTTGTTGTTGCTAAGTGCTATTGAGTCAGTTCTAACTTATAATGACCCTGTATAGGGTTTCTGAGGCTTTTTAAATCTTTGTGGGAGTAGAAAACGTCATCTTTCTCATGCAGAGAGGCTAGTGGGTTCAAACCAATGACCTTGTACTTTGCAGTCCAGTACTTATCCTATAGAGCCACTGCGCTCCCTGAGGACTATGCTATATAATCCAATTAGATAAAATCCATGGTTTCCTGAATTCAATTCATGTGGGTTAATCTACTGGCCCTCTTTTTAAAAAGAAGCTATTGTTTATCATTTTTGAGTGTTAGCTTATCGAAATGATGACAAAGAACAAAGCAGGTTCATGGAACCACAAAGTGCCTGAAAAGACCTGGTGGGTCTACATTGTAGAGTCTTAAAATCAAGGCTATGACAAGGCAATAACAGCTTTTTTGTTGTTGTATTTATTGTGAACTGAGTGATAGTTTATATGGGAGAATATATTGGCTTTACACCATCGTTTCATTGCAATGATTACAATCTCTTCCATGCATCATCATTCAACAGTATTTGCTTCCATTCCCTGTTTTACTTTTTTTATTTTTGTTTTTGTTTTGGGGGGTGGGATGTACACAATAACACTCAGGAATGAATATATAATAATTAAAACAACAGAAGAGCACATTCTCCAAGTCTGCTTCCTGTCTGCCAGCACCCAGTCCCTCTCTTTCCATGAATCCAGAGTCATCAACTGCTCCCTCTCTCAATGTCCTCATCTCTGCCTCCATTTCTGGTGTTGCTGCTTCTCTGGATAGGTTCCCACACTCTGTTTGTGCTCTTCTCTCTTGATGGTCCTAGTATCCTCTGTTTCTGTACTGTAAAATTAACTATTCCTCCATTTTTGTTACAAAACTTCTACCTTTACAGTTGTGACAGTCGTAATTAGTAATGATAACAATTTCTCACTATTGAATTTTAAGAATCTTATCCCCATCTCTCTTCACCAGATGCATCTAGACAAGATGAAAACTATTCAGTGGGGACTCTACCTTCCTCTGCACACTTAAACTAAACTCCCTCTTGAAAATTTATAAGCAAGCAATTCAAGCCCTTAACCCCCCCCCTCATTTTAGATAGGCAATGCCTAAATTGCCCATCCCTATATACCCTGTATACAGACGGGATAGCATTGATACTTGATATGAAAATTCCTTCCCTCTCAGTTGGTATTTTGAGCTACTACATCCATAAGTATAGGTCAAGTTCATCAAATTGTAGCAATTTACACTCATTTACTTTAACTTTTTTTTCCCCTCTAGTTGAATTCTGATTATCAAGCCATCAAGGCTAGGTCTAATGGGTACTATCTTCAAGTTTGTATGTTCTTGTGTCTCCCCTCACTTCATATCAGCTGGATGCTTCACTCTCACCTCTAGCCCTCCGTGGCTAAGTCCTTGTGCATGGGCTCAGGAATCCCCAGGTCTCACCACACTTCGGACCAACCACTCCTTCCATTTCTCTCTCACATCTCCAGGTCAACAGGAGTCTATGGAGCGTTGTTGAACTCAGCCCATTTCTTCATTGCTGCCTTTCCCCCTCTTCCACTCACCAACAGACCAACATGGTCACCAGCAAGCTTACATGCCTGCTCATGTGTTCCTTTTGAGTTTCAGTCTTACAGGGTGGTTTGTCCTGAAGGAACTTGATTGTTTGCCTTGATGGCTCTCTGATGAACAACTTGCTTGTTTTTGTAGTAGTCAATCATACTGCCATTTTTGTTTTGGATTTTTCCTGCTGATCTTTCTTTGAAGATGTATCTTGTATTGCTCTAGCTGTCCCAGACTGGTCTGCTTGTCCTTTCTAGTGGGAATGTCCCACCTCAGAAGGTTCTGGATGGGGCTCAGAATTGTACCTAAGGTCCTATACCCTGCAAAGGCTCCACACGAAGCCTATTTCACTGGGCAAGTTCTAGAACCCCTTTTAAGTATTCCAATCAATTATAGGCTGAAGACAGGCTTACAAATTTTCTGTAATCATTGTTTCCTGACATTTCTTTCTATCCCACTGTAGTGTCTATTTTAGGCAAAGGAAACCAATATTCATAAGTCAGTCAAGCATCTGAACATTATTTCCCCTCTTCTGATTATGTGTAGATCCCTGTATCACAGAGCCCTGTTGTTCCAAGGTTGAACATACATCAGTATTTACCTCTGTCCCATTTAGCCCATGCAAACCTGCCTAAGCGTTCACCTATCTTCCTTATTCTTCCACTCCCTTCCCCTTCTTGTGTATTACCCTCCCCAACACTCAGACTATGATGTGTCTACCCAGTACCCTGTGCTCTATCATCTCCTCCCTCCAAATAGTAGCTTTTGAAGAAGGTCAAAGTTTGAAACTAATCTATTAGTTAATTCATTCACACATGTATGGATTACAAATGGATAGCTGGGAATTAGAATGACCAGTCTAGAAGATGTTGCCTCACTAACACAGCACTGGCACAAATGCTGAAGTGTTACTTACGAGGCATCATACTAGAAAACAGTAGCAAACAATAGTGAATAATTCTTTTTAAAGCATTTAAATATACAGTGCAAAAAGGATTTTTATCTTGCTCGAGCTGTCTCCTGTTCTTTTTGTGCATGAGATTTATAGCGTTTTCTATGATAATTCTTTAGGCATGAGGACTACGTCTAAAGTCCAATTAGATAAATCCTCCACCAATAAAGAAATGGAATCTTGATGTGGTGCTATGGGTTAATGCACCAGACTACAAAGCCGTTTGAACTGCAAGGTTGGCAGTTCAAGCTCACCAGCTGCTCCTCAGAAAACATATATAGGGTCGCTCTGGGTCGGAGTCAGCTCAACGGCACACAATAACAATAAAGAAACATCTCGTTTCATTATTTTGAGTTAGTTTGGTTGCCAATAATATATTGTTTTTCAGCTGAATAAACAATAATTCCAGGAGTTTATTTAGACATATGGTGTACTTGAAAGAAGCTTTTTGGAACACAGAAGCCAAATTGTTCACTCTATCATTAAAAAGATAATGTAGCTGAGCTGAATTAACCCATTTAAAGATTCATTTCTTCCCAAGGGAAACTACAAAGTTATTCCTCATGAGCAGACATCACTACCTCCACACAATCAGACATTGGGTCCAGATAAAATGTTGCTGGGCTTATCACTGTAAACTATAAAACCTTCCAATAAATTCAATTACTGGCTTAGATAACCAAAGAAGTATTCTTAAAGGGCATAATATTTCACTTTGTAGAAGTTATTGCATGTAAAGAATGCTGTACAAATGGACAAAATTAGCTCAGCACTCTCCCTTCTTTTTCTCTCTTTATTGGGCTCTCCATTTGGGAATAGCTGCCCTCCAAAGGTGCAAGACACGGCATGGATCAGAAACTGTGGCAGAAATGGTGCAAACAAGAAACAGAGGGGTCTCTGCTCCTGCTCTGCAAACATTAATGGTTGTCTGGTTCTGAGACCACAGGAGGTACCTGAGGCCTTTCTAATTATAAGACTTTTAGTGAAGGAAAATTACTTGAAAATACTTCACAATATAAGCCAATCGACTCTCAATGCATCTGAAAAAGAGACTGCTTACAGAGTTCCAATGATATTTTCACAATCTGACAGATTAACCACTGGTGCCCAGTAATCCCTATTAAGACTGATTCATTTCCTAGGGCTTGCATAACAAAGTACCACAAACTGGGTGACTTTAAGAAACAGAAATTTATTGTCTCATAGTTCTGGAAGCTAGAAGTCCAAACTCAGGGTGTCTGAGAGGAAGAGGTTTCCTTTTCTTTTCCAGAGTCTGGTAGCCCCAGCACTCTCCTTCATTTGTAGCAGCCTAACTGCAATCTCTGCCTCTATCTTCCTTCACATGATCATCTTCCTTCTGTGTCTCCCTTAAAAGGACATTGTTGTTGTTGCTAAGTGCTATCAAGTTGGTTCCTATTCATAGCAACCCTGTATAGGGTTTTCAAGAAGTGGCTGGTGAACTTGAATTGTTGATCTTGCTGTTCAAATCAACCTTGCAGTTCAGAGCATTAACCCACAGTGCCATACCAGGACTCACCTTACTCCAATACAATCTCACCTTACTCCAATATGATCTCAAGTCAAAAAAGGACATATGCAACTCATTTCCAAATGAAGTCTGATTCTAAGATTCTGCTGGATAGGACTTCAACATACCTTTATGTAGGTGACACAGTGCAATGCATACCAAACTCCACCCTCCCATTTGGGTTCATGTTGCTCTGCCCATCTACAAAGGGCTCCTTCCTCTGCTTGGTTTTGCCTCCTGCCCACTTCCAATGCCCAACTGAAACCTCTGTGCTCCCAAAGTGCTTCCCTCAAGGGCTCTAACTCTCAGTTCTCTACAGCCTTTGAACCTCCTGTTTTATCTATTGTGTGCCACTCATGTGTCCCATATTCAGTAGTAAGACACTATAATGTCAGCTTTCATTTTTATGCCTGGAGTTCTTGATTACCTTGTGGATGTTTAGTGTCACAGACTTAGCCTCTCCCATTCTAGAAGACAAAATATTCTCTTCTAAGATGCTGAGTAGATAACTGAAACTCTTTTGAGATAAGAGACACATTTATTCAAATGCACAGTCAGAAAGTGCCCCCCTGGGCACATGGATGAATCCATCCAACCTCAAACCCAGCCTCATGTAATAAAGGGCACCTCTTCTGAGTATGTTTGAATTTGGTTATTCCTAGAGGAACAAGGAATTTCTGAGTGGTACAAATGATTAATGTACTAGATTTCTGAATGAAAGGTTGAAGATTTGAGTTCACCCAGAGACACTTTGAAAGAAAGGCTTGATGGTCTACTTCTGAAAAACAGCCATTGAAAGTCCTATGGAGCACAAGTCTGCTCGGACATACATGAAGTCACCATGAGTCAGAATCATTGAGTAGTTAAAAAAAAAGAAGAAGAAGGAGAAGAGGAAGAGGAAGACAACAGACTTCATTCTGACCACAGCAGGGCGTGGAAGGACAGGTATATGCTAAAGACCTGCATGAGGTCAATACACACTTACATCTGCATGCACTCACACAAGCGCACACACACACACACACACACTTTGCACTTCGTGTTTACTGGTTTCATAGTAAATAGAAACAAAAGTAACTTTTACCAAGTCGTGATCATCATCCACAGCAATCTTTGAAACTGGAATCACTGTTTCTGCTCAGTTCAAAATGATATGCTCTCCCTTGAGACTAAGCAAGTTCACTTGTTTTGATTTTCCATTGTCTTTGCTTCTTGAGATTTCATGGTTGTGCTGGCCGCTAACCCCAAGGAACTGAAGTCCAGAAAATATAAAAGTGTCAGGCTAGATAACACCAATCTTTTGCTCTAATACCCGAAATCCTTCCCATAAGATCCTTGTATAAGCTGTCTAACCATGTGTTTGGACAATACCTAAAAATTTCTTTCAAAATGAAACCACAAGAGTTCTTATAAAACAGAAATCTTTAGACTGGGGAAAATATTTCTTTTATCTCAGTTTGCTAAAATTCATTAAACATAAGTCAGCAACAACATCTTAGGTATTCGTCTTCGATTTTATTCTTCACGAAATATTTGGTTTCAAAACATATTTTGAAAACTGAATACCTCATATCAGGATTTATTATTTTAAAGGGGAAAATCTTGTCTCTGTAAAACCTAACTTTAGCATGGCATGCACCATCTCTTCCAAGTTTCTAAAATAAATCTTAAGAATTTTGTTTTATTTTTATTTCTCTTTTGGCTTAGGAACAGCAGAGAGTTTTTGTCCCTTTCGTATCTCCAGAAGACTGGTTCCTAAAGGCAAGGAGTTCATCACAAGCAAGACCAAGTTGGGAAAGAAACAGCACTTCACAGCTCACAGATTGTACAATACAATTTCTTGTTTGATTAAACTTCTTAGATGCTGTCCTCCTCATTCAAACCCTAAAAAAAACTCTACCTAGCTGTCAGATAATGCTGCCTTTAGACCCGGACTACTGGGCCCAATGACCTTGGTCATGCATCAGAGGACCTTATTCTGACCCTCCTCTAATCCTGTCCTTCTTTAGATAACAAAGAAGACACTCTGGGATCTGGGCACCACCTCCATACTTCTAGATGGTGCTCCTAACAGTCAGGACCACAGAATCCCCCGTACAAAGAAACCTGAGGCAGCCCTGGAGTCGTGTGCCTTGAGAGTCCACAACTAGATATACACAATCAAAGTCAGTCATGAACTCTGCTAGAAATTTCTATTACATAAGATTTATTTAAACATTGTCTCTGTTCATTTCCATAGATGTAATGCAATTTTAAGGTTGAAAGCACTTGTTCTTTGTTTATAGTAAACTGGGTAAAAGCAGAGACCCTACCTTGGTTGACATCTCAGCTCTTAATTGTTACAGGTTCACAGCCTCTTGTCAAAATCCTATGGTAAGATATGTTTTGTGGTTCAGGATTTGGGACAAGTTAGAATGGTAATAGTGATAACAAGTTGCCATCAATCTAACTCCAATTCATGACAACCATCTGTACAACAAAAGGAAATGCTGCCGAGTCCTGTTTGAATCTATTTTGAGGCTATTGTGCTAGTCTTTTTCATTAAGGTTCTCCCTTGTCCTTGTTGCCTCTCGACTTCACCAAATATGATGTCCTCCTCTAGCAATTGATCCCTCCTAATGATAGGCGTCTTGGTGTGGAGCTGCAGGATAAAGACTGCACTGCTAACCATGAGGTTGGTGACTAAAACCCAAAGACATTTTACTGGGCCCCTTAGAGTCAGAACCAACTCAATAGCACTTAACAACAATGACAAGTATAAAGCAAGTGAACCAGACATTGTTCTGTTGTGACGCCGAGGGTTTTCATTGGCTAATTTTCAGAAGGAGATCACTACACTTTTCTTCCTAGTCTATGTTAGTCTGGAAGCTTTTCTAAAACCTATTCACTATGGGTGATGCTTTGAAATACTAGTGGCATAGCTTTCAGCATCACAGGAACCCACAAGCCACCACAGTACGACCATTTGAAAGACAGGTATTGGAGAAAGGCAACACAGCCAGTACATATAACATAAAATCCCCAGTGGTACTCCAATATCAAGCACAGTACTATCTCTTCAAGAAACAAATTGTTAATACTCAGTAAAGCTGATAAATAACTCATTTGGTTCAGCTCAAATTCCATCTAAATGAGTTATAAAAAAATTACTGGTTTTGCAGCTTTGTTGGCTTTTATAAGAATACAGTGTGGACAAATACTGTCTTTGGATCTGGGGACAAATTATTTAACCCTATCGAGAATCATTTTTTTATTATTATGATTCATGGAAGCAGCAGTCAAGAAATAAAAGGCCATATTGCATTAGGCAAATCTGCTGCACAAGACTTTTTTTAAAATGTTGCAGACCAAAGATGTCAGCTTGAGGACTAACGTGCGCCTGACCCAAGCCATGGTATTTTCAATAACCTCATGTGCATGTGAAAGCTGGACAGTGAATAAGGACGACTGTAGAAGAATTGATGTTTATGAGTTCTGGTATTGGAGGAGAATATTGAAAGTGCCATGGGCTGCCAAAAGAACCAACAGATCCATGTTGGAAGAAGTGCAGCCAGAGTGCTCCTTGGAGGCCAGGATGGCCAAACCTCATCTCTCATACTTCAGACATATTGTCAGGAGGGACCAGTCACTGGAGAAGGATATCATGTTTGGTAAGGTGGAGGGTCAGAGAAAAAGAGGAAGACCCCTAGTAATATGGATTGGCAAAGTGGCAGCATCAATGGGCTCAAGCTTGGCAACAATTTTCGAGGTCGGCCCAGGATTGTACAGGGTTTCATTCTGTTGCACATAGTGTTCCTATGAGTCGACACTGACTCGATGGCACTTAACAATAACAACAATCAAGCATCCGGAGTCATAAACATTTCTAAAAGCACATCCATCCAATGTAAACTCATTTACAGCCTGACTGCCCAAGATCCTTGTTATTTATCCTCAAGTCCATTATGACTCATGGTGACCCCGTGTATGCAAAGTAGAGCTGCTGGGTGGGGTTTATCAAGGCTGTGACTTTTGAGGAACAGATTGCCTGGCTTTATTTCCACAGAACCTGTGGTTGAGTTTGAACCATCAACCTTTTGTTTGTATTCCTGAACTCAACCATTTGTGTCTGCCAGGAACTCCTTGCCCATGTTCCTAGCCTGCACTATTAACAGGCTCAGATGAATACAAATCCAGCAAAATCAATAGCTCCTGTTAAACAAGCTCTCTGTGCAAGGAAATTCTGAATTAGCCTCTTTCAAGGTCATTCCTAAATTGGCTGAATACTTCAGATTCTTTGAATTCTGGGTTTTTATCATTGTTTTCATTTTAGCAGCATTTGGATAAGAACGGTCTCCTCTCTTACAAATACTTTGGTTTGATTTCTATAATGAATCAAAAGAAGAGGAGGGTCACCTCAGAGCTTCTATCAGGTAATACATGTTTGTATGCAAAATAAAATATTTGCAAATAATTTTATTTAATAACCAGCTGTCTTTCCCTTATTTTTTGTAATCAGGGTAGGCAGCCAGTTACAAATTTTGACAGTTTATCATTTTGCAATGAAAGAACAGGTTATTTATTAAGCTTTTAAAGAAATAGTAAGTGCCATTTTTATTCAGTTAGTTCTTTAGCACTAACTGAATAAAATGTTCTCTGCTGTTTGAGTTTCTTGATTTTCTTAATCTTTTTTTTTCCCCAAACTAAATGATCATTCTTTAAAATTCTGCCCTATATGTTCCTCACAAGTCATAGAAATGGTACTTTCAAAAATAAACTTATTTCTACTTTGTTGTTGTTAAGTGCCATAGAGTTGATTCCTACTCAGAGCACCCCTGTGCAAAATAGAATGAAACCCTGCCTGGCCCTGCATGAACCTCACAATTATTGCTATGTTTGAGCCCATTTTTGCAGTCCCTGTATCAATTTGTCTCATTAAGGAAGGGTCTTTCTGGTTTTCACTGACACTCTCCTTTACCAAGCATGATGTGTCCAGGGATTGGTCCCTCCTGATAACATGCCCAAGGTACATGGAACAAGGGTTAAGGAGTCCTGATGAGGTGCTGTAGTATAAGCACTGGACTGTTAATCACAAGGTCAGCAGTTCAAAGTCAACACCTGCTCCTCATAATGAGTCGGAACCAACTCAATGGTACTTAACAAGAACAACAACAACAGCAAGGTTTAAAATCAGAAAAAGGTGTGTGCTAGGATTGTATCCTTTCACCAGACATATTCAATCTATATGCTTAGCAAATTTTGTGAGAAGCTGGCCTATATGAAAAAGAACGTAGCATTAGGGTTGGAGGAAGACTAACCTGACACATGCAGATGACACAAGCTTGTCTGCTGAAAGTGAAGAAAACTTAAATCACTTATTGATGAAGATCAAAGACTACAGCCTTCACTATATATAGATTACACCTCAGTGTAAAGAAAATAAAAATCCTCACATGGCGCTAATAAGTTACATCATAATAAATGGAGACAGATTGAAGTTGTCAAGGTCTTCATTTTACTTGGATCCACAATCAATGTCCATGGAAACAATAGTTAAAAAGCATATTGTATTGGGCAAATCTACTTAAAATATCTCTTTAAAATATTAAAAAGCAAAGGTAACACTTTGAAGAGTAAAATATGCCTGACCCCAATTTTTAATTAGCTCATATGCATGGGAACGTTGGTCAATGAATAAAGACCAGAAAAGAATTGATGCCTTTGAGTTATGGTGTTGGTGAAGAACAGTAAATATGTTGCAAGAAGAACAAACAAATCTGTCCTGGAAAAAGTACAGCCAGAATGTTCTTTAGAAATTCAGGATGACAAGACTTTGTTGTTGCTTTTTTCATGTATGATATCCTTGATGTCAACCATAATTCCTCTGGTCTTTGATAATTAGTGTTCAGTGTCATCTCTTCTTGAGATGATCTCTAAATTCAGATGTGATATATAAGGGGGTTTTCAAAAAGTTCATGGAAAAATTCCATTCTCTTTTTGTTTTTCCTTTCATATGTCCTGTTTTGTTTTAGAGTAAATCCTGGTGTGACACTGTGGGCTAATGCGCCTGACTGCAAAGCCATTTGAACTGCAAGGTCAGTGGTTCAAGCTCACCAGCTGCTCCTTGGAAACCCTATACAGGGTCGCTATGGATCGGAACCAACTCAACAGCACTTAACAACAACAAGTAATAGTATAGGTTTTGCAAAAAACATTAAGCTGAAAAATTAGAACAACAAGGATCTGGTTCCATAGGCATCAACCTTATAAATAATTTACAAACACTAAGGAAGGTAAAGCAAATATAAAACCAAAAGAATAAGGGACACTTCTATGTAGGAGAGAGGCACTGTTCAGGAGAAGAAAACAAAATTTGCTAAGCATAGACCATATATCAGAGCTCCAATCCAGAACACAATCTCCATATAAACTCTCTAAGGTCAGTGTTCTAGGTTGAAAATGCTGCCCCTTCTCAAGTGTCTTAATCAATGGAACCTATTACTGTCAATCTTATATTTGAGAAATGTCTTTGCAGATGCAATTAGACTAAGGATTTTCAGATGAAGAGATCATCCTGGACTATCTGATGAGAGACACACAGAGAAGAGCTACATAGAGAAGAAAAGGAGGAATTGTGACCCAAAGGCAGAGATTGGACTGATATGACCACAAGTCAAGGAATACTGGCAGCCACCAGAAACCAGAGGCAAACATGAGAATCTTTCCAGAGCTTCTAGAATGAGCATCACCATACTAACACCTCTGTATATCTGTACTCCTA
>NW_006408530.1:10247027-10261923 GCF_000296735.1 Chrysochloris asiatica
ATGAAAACACAACATACCAAAATCTTTGGGACACAGCAAAAGCGGTGCTGAGAGGACAATTTATTGCAATAAATGCCCACATCCAAAAAGAAGAGAGAACCAAAATTAGCACATTAACACAGCATCTACAACAATTAGAAACAGACCAACAGAGGGAACCTACAGCCACCAAAAGAAAAATTAACACAGCCAATATTATAAGAACTGACAATCATAGGGTTGACAGATGCCGCATGAAGCGTATTCATTGTTGCTGTTATTAAGTGACTTCTAGTCAGTTTTGTTTTATTGCAAGCCTGTATTTAGTTTTCGAAGCTGTATTTCTTCATGGGAACAAAAAGCCTTATCTTTCTCCTGAGAAGCACTGGTGTGCTCGAATTGCTGACTTTGTCATTCCCAGCACTGTTAGCTTACAGTAGCAGCCACATAAATATCAATAGAAAACTAATTCTCAGAGAATCCCTCCTTCTTTCCCTACTACGCCCTTTAACATAAAAGTGGGAGGATAAGAATCCATGAGGTATTAATACAAGTCTTTGAACACTAAAAAGCTACATCATGAAAGCAACGGTAATGATAATGATGATTTTGATGATACAGCATAGAGAATGCATGATTCAAATATTGATGGTAATATATGGTTAGAAAACTCACTAAACAGATATTTCTGATTTTCAAGGAATTAAAGCATATAAAGTATACATAATAACAGACTCCTGTGTGGTGCTATAGGATAAGCACTGTACTACTGCCTGCATAGTCAGTGCTTCAAACCCACCAGCTGTTCCTTGGAAACCCTATACAGGATCCCTATGAGTCAGAGCTGACAAGACAACACTTAACAACAATAATATACATAATGATAAAGTATAATTATATATGTTTTGATCATTCAGAATAATTAGATTGTTCCTTGGTCTTCATCATGAATATTAATTATTACATTGGCAAAGCAATTTTCAACTATTTCATTGAAAATTGAAAAATCTAATATTTGTGGAGTGTTCCCAGTGTAGCAGGTAGTGTGCTTTCATAAACATTATGTTACACAAATCACCTTCTAATTTTCAATAGGTGGTCAACAACAGAGTAGAACCCAATGGGCAATGCCTTTTCTGACAGCATTGTTGTTCTTCCAACACATAACAAAAGTGTCTGCTGTTCAACTATTAATAAATGTTTAATTATACCACTTATGTAGAAAGAAGTTATTAGGGCATTCATCCAATCCAATTCAAGCTGTTGCAAGTAATGAACCCAGTCTGTTCTTCTGAAAGTTCCTTTATTAATGGGCACCTTTCCAATTTCAGTTAGATCAGAATGTTTTTACAGAGATTAGACCTTCCTAACATTCTCTGTCTAATCAGTATTGACACAGTGAAATGTGCATCCTTTGAAACATTCACCTAAGTTTGATTTATTTCCTTTAGATATTAATATTTGAAGAAAGAAAAAGCAAGCATGTAAATAAGTAAAACAATTTAATGAACCTATTCAAGAAAGCTTTGTGAAGAAAATTTAAGAGAACGTAGAGAAAATATGTCCAGACAAAACCAAATATTGTGGAAGAATAAAACTTCTGACACACAAAGGCAAAAAATAGAAAAGGAAGCTGGAGTTACTGTAAAGACTGGAGAAAAGGATCCAGAACAACACATGTGGAGTCCGAGCACCTATAAATCTATGCTTATTATGGGAGGCATGCAAAAGAAAATGTGGCATGTTGATACAAAGAGAAAATATGTCATCACATTCAAATATAATATTAGTGTTTTATTCAATAGAGACTCCAGAAGTCATCAATAATCAAATGGATTTGATTTTCCCATCAATTCAGTAGCAGTAAAAGGCTACAAACTGTTCAAATTAACAGACCAGTTCAGGTGGGAAGAATCACTGTGTGGGTTAAGATCTTTGACGAAGAGAATGAGAAAAAGAAATATGGAAGCAGTTGGTGAATCTAGTCATAGGTTATATTAATGTTCACTATTCAAGTCTTTCAATTTTTTTGTAGGTTTGAAATTTTTCAAAATAAAAGTTGGCATTCAGGAGAAAACATTCACCTAAAGTCCTAAATTTAAATATTCAACTAGAATAATCTAAAGTTTCCAGCTCACAAAATTTTTTTGTTTCACCCATACAATATTTCTGTTTGTTTCAGAGACTTATTTAATATTTAAAAATTATAACCTTTTACATCAAAATCTGAATTTCTGAGTTATTATGAAATAGTGGATGATTTGCCCACCAAACCTCAATTTGACAATTGACCGGATGGAAGAAATCATGGGGACTAAGGAATTAAAGATGAATCCCAGCTTTTAGAATGGTGACTTGGTCAATGATAGATCAGACAGCTACAGTGGAGAGCCCAGGACAAGGCTCAGAGAGGAGGTCTGGTTTCAGTACACATTTTATTTCATTTTTGATGTTACTAAGTGATATTGCTTATTTGGGCTCTGAGAAAATCTCAAAACTTCCTTGTGAGTCCTTGAATACACAAGCAAGCTTTGTTCCAGGGTTCTCAAACCTGTTCTTTCCACATGGAATGCATTTCCTGGATAAATCCTGATGGCTGGCTCCCTCATTTCATTCAGGTCTTTGCCCACGTATCACTTATCAAAGAGGTTTTTCCCTAGTAGTCCTATATAAAAGAGTACTTACCTCCTTTTCCTCCATCATTATTGCAATTATCTTCTTCAATTTTCATTATTTAATGAAATGCATCTATTTATTTTCTTCCTACTTCTAGTACGTATGTAACCAAACCTGATGCCATTGAGTTGATTCCAAGTCATAGTGGCCTGAAGCGAACGGTCCCGTAAGGTTTCCAAGGCTGTATTTTATGGAAGCCAACTGGCATATCTTTCTTCCACAGAGATTGCCAACCTTTTGGGTTCAAATATTTAACTCTTTGGTTAGCAACCAAGTGCTTAACCATGGCACCACTAGGGCTCTTTCTACTACACGTATATGAATATATATGATGAGGAGTTCCAGTGTGGCACTGTAGGATAAGCACTGGACTGCAAGATTGACAGTTCAAATCCACCATTCACTCCTCAGAAACCCTATACAGGGTCATTATGAATCAGAACCAACTCAATAGCACTTAACAGTAACAACATATACAATGAGGCTTAAGAAAGTTTATGGCAAATTTTTAATACATTTTCATTCCATTTTTCTTTTGAAATCCCTTAGTGGTGCTGAGAATAAGCAATGTACTGATAAACACAAGGTCAGCATTTCAAATCTATTAGCTTCTCCTTAGAAACCCTATACAGAGATGTTATGAATCAGAACAGACTCAATGGCACTTAATAATAGCAACAGTGCTTTGGTGCTGCAGGACAATGCACTGAACCGCAAGATGGTTTGAGCCTAAAGGTAGGCAGTACAATCTCATCAGCTGCTCCTCAGTAACCTTATACATAGTCACTGTGAGACGGAACCAATTCAATGTCACTTAACAACAACAAAATATGTGCCATGGAGTCAGTTCTGATGCTTAGCAACTCTGTATAGGGTTTCCGAGGAATGGCTCATGGGATTGAGCTGCCAAGCTTGTGGTTCGCAGTCCAGTGCTACATCAGGACCCCATACACTATATAGACAACTATGTGCCCATAAAAAACAAACCCAAAACATTGCCATCAAGCTGATTCTGACTCATAACAACCCTATAAGGCCAAATAAAACTTCTCAGAGTTTCCAAGACTATAAATCTTTATGGAAGCAGACAGCCTCATCTTTCTCCTGAGGAGCAGATGGTGAGCTTGAAACACTTGACCCAGTTCTTATCCCAGTATGCCACTAGAGCTCCTTAGATAATGATACCGTTTATCAATATAGAGAGACCAATGACTTGTGCTCTTTGCTGTTTTTGTAGAGCCTAGAGTAGTATCTGGCACACTGTTGTTATTAGGTGCTGTCGAGTCCATTTCAACATGTGACAGAATGGCTTCACAGAGTTTTCTTGTCTGTACTCTTTATGGGAGCCAATTGCTAAGTCCTTCTCCTGGGGAGTCACTGGGTAGACTCAAACGACCAAACTTTCAGGTAGCTTAACTCTTTCACCACAAAGGCTCCTTTGGCACATGTTGCTTTGTGTGTCATTGAACCAGATATAGAAAATGTGAGGTAAAGACTTAAGAATATAAACAGGAGTGTTCATGTTTCTTCCTGAGTTGTTTATAATAAGAAAGAGAATAGTTGACCTTCATCTCTATCAAATAGGCTGTTGTCTGAAACATCCTTATGTAATTCTGGAGACACTGACAACATTCAGAAGAAGTTGATCAGAGTATTGAAAGATGTAGATCATGTAAGATAAGTTTTGTTTTTCCATTCCCACATGCCACCATTTGTATTTAAGCCAGGTAAGCAAACTACAAATGACAATAATGGCCTCCTTCAAAATGAAGGCAGTGTTCTAAATTCCCTACCAGATGCTCCTCTGTCTTCATCTTCAGAAGTGGAAATGCTAGACTGATTAGTGGGAGGATATAAAACTGATTGAAACACACTTGCTAGAAAGTTGTGGTTTTAAAGGGTGAGTCCTCGTGTGGCACTGTAGGATAAACACTGGATCGCAAGGTGTTTGAACTTCAAGGTTGGTGGTTCAAACTCACTAGCATCTCCTTGGAAATCCTATACAGGGTCGCTAGGAGTCGGAACCCACTTGATGGCTCTTAACAATGATAACAACAACTTATACGTCAGAGATTACATTTTACTTGGATTCACGATCAATGCTCATTGAAGCAGCAATCAAGAAATCAAACAAAGTATTGCACTGGATAAATCTGCTGCAAAAGATCTCTTTTAAAGTGCTAAAAATCAAAGATGGCACTTTGAGGATGAAGATACCTCTGACCCAATTTCAGTCTCCTTATATGCATGTGAAAGCTGAATAGGAAAGATACAATGAGTAGGAAAGATAGAAAAAAGAATGGATGCATTTGAATTATGGTGTTGGAGAATATTGGAAGTACCATGAACAGTCAAAGAACAAACCTGTCTTGCTAGAATGCCCCTTGGGAACAAGGATGGCAAGATTTGTTTCATGTACTTTGGGCATATTATCAGGAGGGACCAGTCCGTGGAAAAGTACATCATGCTTGGTAAATTAGAGGATCAGCAAAAAATAGAAAGACCCTCAATAAAATGGATTGGCATGGTGACTGCAACAATGGGCTGAAACATTACAATTGTAAGGGTGGTGTAGGATGGGGCAGCGCTTCCTTCTGTTGTTCATAGAGTTACTATTAACCAACTCCATTCCACCTAAGAACAACCATACCTATATATAATATGCCTCTGTGATTTTTTTTTTTTTTTTTTAATTTTAAGTTCCCTAGGATCTCCTTCAACAAAATCATTTTTGGCTCCTCTCTCTGTACTCTATAGAAGTATTTTCAGCAGCCTGAGTAGTGAAACCAACCGGTACCTTTCTGCTCTCCAACACTTCCTCACCCAATTCTCCTTTGCACATGCTCTAGCACATTCTTATCTCTTCTATCTCTTTCGTACTAGTTAGTAGATTTGGATTTGGGGATTTGGGCCAAGTTATTAGGATTTTTCAGTAATGTTTCAACAAGAAGTCACGTGAAGAATAAAGTCCTGGTGTGGCGCTGTGGGTTAATTTGCCAGACTGCAAAGCCATTTGAACTGCAAGGTTGGAGGTTCAAGCTCACCAGCCGCTACTCGGAAACCCTATACAAGGTTGCTATAGGTTGGGATTGACTCCACAGCTCTTAACAACAACGACCTGTAGGTCTGTCCCATAGAGACAGAGACTCCTCAGTGCAATCAGACTGCTTCCATGTTTGACTTGGAATTCCTGAATCCTTGGGTCAGTCTATTGGAACCTCAATCATCTAATACTTTCAACACAAATATCTGAAAGGCAATTGTGTAAAAAAAAAAAAAAAAAAAAAAAAAAAGAGGTGGGAGAAAACAGAAAATAATGCTTCAGAAAACAAAATGAGAATATTTGAGTAGTTACAGACGAGCAACATTTACTCACAGTGAGGCAATACTTTGTACAAATCACATCTTTTATTCCAAAAGTGATCAAAGTGAGGTTACTGCCTGCCACCAAAAATGTTAAAATGTATATTGGTGAGGAAAGACCAAGAGAGCACAGACTGATAGTTAAAAGGCAGGAAGATTAGATTCAGCTTTATCACTAAATGGCTTTATAAATCACTTCATTGTTGTTGTTGTTAGATGCCATCGTGTTGGTACCAACTCATAGTGACCTTATGCACAGTAGAACAAAACACTGCCTGATCCTGGGCCAACCTCACTACTGCTGCCTTTGTCAGTCCATATCACTGGGGGGTCTTCCTCTTTTTCCCTTACCCTACACCTTACCAAACATGATATCCTTCTCCAGTGACTGTTCCCGCCTGACAATATGTCTGAAATACGAGAGACGAAGTTTGGCCATCCTGGCCTCCAAGGAGCACTCTGGCTGCACTTCTTCCAACATGGATCGATTGGTTCTTTTGGCAGTCCATGGCACTTTGAATATTCTCCTCCAACACCATAACTCAAACGCATCAATTTTTCTACGGTCTTCATTAATCACTGTCCAGCTTCCGCATGCATATGCGGTTATTGAAAATACCATGACTTGGGTCAGGTGCACCTTAGTCTTCAAGCTGACATCTTTGCTCTTCAGCACTTTTAAAAGGTCTGTGCAGCATATTTGCCTAATGCAATACGTCGTTTGATTTCTTTTGACTGCTGCTTCCATGAGTGTTGATAGTTGATCCAAGAAGAATGAAGTCCTTGATAACATCAATCTTTTCTTCATTGATAAGAATGTTGTTTATAGATCCAGTGGTGAGGATTTTTGTTTTCTTTACATTGAGATGCAATCCATCTCAATCACTTTATAGCTCTGCTTTTTGATGGTGCTTAATAACCACTAAGAGTCTTTCCACTGTACATTAAATTTGTTTTGCATCTAAGATGTGCCTGACACACAGATCAGTCAGAGAAGACTTTGTCTTTTAAGTAATTCTATGCTTAAATGCTGTCTCCTAGTTTGTTTTTTTTCCCCTTTTCTTCCTTCCTTTTTTTCTGGAACACTAAAGACCTAGAGGTGCCCATTGCCCCTCTCCTTTAGCTACATTCTAAATAAATGCAAAAACAAACTGTTTTTAAGGATTGGTTTTATGATTTCCTCTGACTATGGGTGGTAGATCTAGTTTAAATGGTTTTAATTTTGGCTTTAACATTCCAGTATGTTTTAGAGCAAGGAATGAACATCAACTGGTAAACATTTTCTTTTCTATATGGCTAGAGACCAAGATATATGTTTCTTATGTGTTGCCAATGTGACACATCGGATGTCTTTACAGTATTCTTTTCATTGACTGTTGGACTTTCATTTCTAGAATTAAAAAAAAAAAAAAATCCATGTGTTTCTTCAGAAGACAGGCATAAACAAGCTTGTGATACATTATGGTCCAATACAGTTAAAACAGCTCTAGGATATTTATAGCAGCTGGACCATAAAGATGGACGCAAACCATATGTACATTGATTATATCCATAAAATATAACATATGGAAATCCATTCTGACAGTGATGCTGGAAATATTTGTGTGTCATGCACCCTCATGTACCACTGGAGTTAATGAATAGGACTTGTCATAATGCTTTCTTTTTTGCATCTGGAACTGTCGAATTGTCATAGTAAATATTATCTGTGGCTAACTTTGGGTGACATCTTAGGGACAGAGATGAGCCTGCCCTTACTTCACTTTCCTTCATATTCAGTTATCTCATGTTAATTCTCAGGAGATGAAGAGTGACATTTCACTCAAGCCTTTTTCCAAAGTCGGAGAGGCCAGAAGAAGCTTCTGTTTCTCAGGCTCACCTAAATCAACAGAAGCAAATTTTGATCTAGTAGTTGAGGCCCCGGATAGGATGTCAGTTGCAGACACAGCTGCAGCTTAACCTGGCAGAGTGGTGTCAGTACCAGGGTGGGCTTGTATGGTGAGAGTTTTGCTTCTCTAGCCCTACATTTCTCATGTGGAGAGCACTAGGCCAGGTACTATGATAGAAGAAAAACTGGACATCCAAAGAATAAAGGTTTAGTTCATCCCCCTTAGAGATTAAAATGTAATTGGGAAATGGAACATGTACACATAAAATAATTATAGGATGACCAAAGCTTTTATTTATAGCCCCCATTGAATTCTAAGGAGGGTGGATCCTGATAACAGCTGAGGACTATAAAACCCTTACCCTAGTTATAATGAATACCCTTTGACAAATTTAGTGTTAAGTAGTGGGTGGGAGTATTCAAAGATAAAGGGCTCTTCAGAAGAGGAGGAGTCAAGGACAAGTATTAGGGCAGATGCAGCAGTGGGAGGCCAGCATAGATCTCCTTCCTCCAGGATGAGAGAAGCAGGGGAAATACAGCATTGATCAGGGCTCCCCTAAAGAGGTAAAGGAGCTCTCTATTTGAGGATGTGATGTAGAACCCATTTCTTTCTCCCATATGTGGTCATTAGTATCACTATCTTCATTTTTCAGAAATTCTCTATAGAATTAATTTTTCTTAAGGGAAGGGGAAATTTCAAAGACTCCATGATTACTCATTGAAGTTCAGAATGAGGTAAAAGCTGATGTCCTTTTATGGATTCTACATCTAATCTACAATGGGATTATCACAAAGCAATAAATCAGCAAGGGTTCTAATCCTATCTATCCATTAAACCCCCTTCAAATTTCAATCCAATTTAAGAAGCTTTCCTTAGGCCGCTCTTAGTTTAAGTAATTCTCTTTCCTCTGAGCTATTGTATTGTTTCATTTGTACTTCTTTTGTATTCATCATTTCTACTTGTGGACATGGCTGAGCGTAATCTTCCCTTCTAAACTGAACATTCCTTGAGGACATGATTTGTGATGGAGGCAGCTTTATAACTCCATATTCCTAGAACAGGATTTGCCATATGGATGTGCATTTTTTATGATTGTTAAATAATATTGTGTATATGATATAAATCAGTGCTGAAAGTTTTTCAGTATAAATATGAACAGACTGAAGTGGAATTGTTGAAAGTCACCAAGTTGGTTCCTAATAATAGCGACCCTGCATAGGGTTTCTGAGGCTGTAAATCTTATGGAAGCAGAAAGTCTCATCTTTCTCCCATGTAGTGGCTGGGGGATTTGAACTGTTGACCGTGTGGTTAGTAGTCCATTGCATATCACACAGTGCCATCAGCACTCCCTAAGACATTTAGACAGAGGCAACTTTTGAACAGCTCATAAATAACGTAGTGGACTTAGATCAGTGTGGAGCATGACCAGCTTTCTAAAAGAGAAAAAAGACATCATTAGAAAAATCTCTGACCATCATGAAGCAGGGTACAGCCCTGTATTTACAATAGTCCCAACTGTTTCTCTAGGAACAGAGGGAAAACTAGGCTCTAATACTCTGGGGCTGAACCAGGGTACTGTAGGATGAGGATTGTTGTTGTTAAATGCCATTGAGTTAGTTTATAGCAACCCTGTATAGGGATTCTGAGGAGCACCTGGTGGGTTTGAACCACCAACCTTGCAGTTAGTAGTCCAGTACTTATCCTACTGTGCCATACCAGGACCTTAGGATGAAGATAGGGAATCACTAAAGTTACTATTCTGTTCTGGTTACAAATCAGGCTGCTAACCTCAAGGTCAGCATTCCACGGGAGAAAGATGAGGCTTTCTGCTCCCATAAAGATTTACAGCCTCAGAAACCCTGTACATGGTCACTATGTGTCAGAACTGACTCCAAGCAAGGCACCCCACCACCACCACCACCACTCTGTTCTGAGAATCAAGCATACACACACAAACATATATATAAAGAGGCATCAAAAAGTTCATGGAAAAATCCCATTATCTTTTCATTATATTTTTCTATGGCTTTTTAGATTACATTGTTTCGTTCTGCTGTGCATGGGGTCGCTATGAGTAGGTTCCGACTCGATGGCACCTGACAACAACAACAACAATGGGCTTTCTGAAGCTTGTGTGTGTGTATGTAATCCTTTTACTATAGCAATGAGACATGTAATGAAAATATATTTATTAAGTAATTTCAAGAATACTTTAACTTATGCTTTTAAATGCTCAATAACTCATTTGCCATATTAATTTATTCCTTTAATAGCTAACATCATTCTACAACATTTACAGTAGCAAAACCATACCTATTCAGATATGAACAAAAATGTGAACAAAAAAAAGACCATCTGGTTAGAAATCCACTCATTTGTACTTTAAACAAATGTCCATCGAATAACAAATGCATTAAAATCAATGTGCTAAGCAAATTGGAAATTGTCCACACATTTCAAACAAGGTCTCTGTCATCACAAAGATTCCTGTCTGGTTTGGAAGATCAGTATTGTGTGCAGGTCAGTATACGGTGTGTCTTACATGTGAATGTAAGTAAATTAAACCACTTAGAAAGGACTTCAGAAAAGAGAGAGGCTAATGACACAGCCAGAGTGCTTCCTAGATGAGGTGGCTTTATATCTAGGACTGAAGGAGGGTATGAGTGTCTTAGGCTAGGTTCTCTAGAGCAGCAAAACAAATTTTGTGTATATACACATGTATGTACATGTATATACACACACGCACATAGACACATGTATATATATGTGTATACATACACATATACATCTATGATGGTGGTAGTGGTTATGTGCCTTGGAGTTGGTTCCAACTCATAGCAACGCTGTAAAGGGTTTCTGAGGCTGTAAATCTTTACTGGAGCAGAAAGCCTCATCTTTCTCCCATAAAACAGTTGGTAGTTTTGAACTACCGACCTTGAAGTTAACAGCCCAATTCATAACCACTGCCCTACCAGAGCTCCTTATAGATAGATAGATAGATAGATAGATAGATAGATAGATAGATAAAGTATTGTAGCTAAGTGCTTTCAAGTTGGTTCCTACCCAGAGCACAGGGTTTCCAAGGAATGACTGGTGAGCTTGAACTGCCAACCTTGCAGTGCCACCTGGTGTGGCACTGTGGGTTAATGCTGCACTTGTCTGCAAAGTCAGTTTGAACTGCAAGATCAGCGGTTCAAGCTCACCAGCCACTCCTTGGAACCCCTATACAAGGTCACTATGGGTCAAAACCAACTCAACGGCACTTAACAAAAACAACAACATATAGATATATAAAAGAAAGTTTATGTCAAGAAAATGTTCAACACAGTTGTAGAGGTGGGAGAGTCCCAAGTCCATGGATCAGATGAACCCAAATCAGCAGGTCAGATGGCAGGCAGCTGATAACTCCCAGGACTAGAGGACAATAGAGCAGGCCACTAGCTCAAGTCCAGAGAAGAACTGGACATCACAGGATGAGTCAGATGAAGGATCCAGACCCAGTAGAAAGCAAGCAAGCCTTGCCTGAGTGTCCAATAGATTGGCAGCAGCAGGCCACATCAGGCCAATCCCCAAGGAAGCTTCCCTTCAAATGATTAGCTACTCATAGTAGATCTCATCGTTGTCAACCTCAAGGTCATCAGTTCAATACTACCAGCAGTTCCGTGGGAGAAAGATGAGGCTTTCTGCTCGCCTAAAGACTTACAGTCTCGGAAAGCCTGTATGGGGTCGCTATGGGTCAGAACCGACTCAATGGCACACAGTTGAGATGATAACTACATCTCAACTGACACATCACCGAAAATCCTGAGCCAGTCAAGTTGACACAAAGGACTTTCTATGTAGACAGCAAGGAAATAGTAAAAACTATATGGTTGTATAGAGTGCTTTGGAACAGGAAGGATTCCAGATTCTAGCTCCACTTAAATGGACAGAAAAGATGGAGAAGAGAAAACAAGACAAAAAATAAAGGACAATAGGTTGGGGCAGATTTATGAGGGTTGTTTTTTTTCTGCCAGTCCCATGTTTATTTAATGCACAACACTTTTCCAACATTTCAAGCAATCATAAAGATTTTCCCATGACTAGAATTTACCTGATGCTATTGAAAACAACTGTTTGGCTTCTCTTGGGTAACTTTCCAATTTATTCCCTTAAAGGATGGATTGTTTTCATTATCAAAAAAAAAAAAATTCAAAGCCACACAAAATTGTGCATCGTGACATAGTCCTTGATATTTTTTATATTATCATTTAGATATTTAAAGGCAAGTAAATTCCATTTAATGATACCAAGTTAATTTATTCCATAAGTAGTTAGCATAATCCTTTATCATTTATGGCAACAAAACCAGAACCTCTGAAGTTGATAAATAGAAGCTAAAGTATCAACCATAATTTACATTTCCAAGTTATAGCAACAGTAATAAAATCCTTTAGGATTATTAAAATGCAATTTGTACTCTGTATTTATTACTTGGCATTTCTTATTTATGAGTCATAGAAAGATGAAGCTAAGTGAAATAAAACACAAACTAAGCTTTCACTAAAATAATGAAATCCAATTTTATCTCTTGGCCAAATGCTCTTTTATTAGGTTTTAAATGGTTGTGTCAGTTTGATTCTTGGTATCAAGGCTGTTTTTGCATTCTTATCTTGGAGATCTTTCTTCTGCCAACTAATTCAACATAAAGAAAACATTGAATGTAGGTCTTAGACTATATCAGTATATCACTATAAACTGTATTGCTTAAAATACCTGATGGGCAAGTTTTATTTGCTGTGATATCATGTGGAGCAAATGATTTCAAGTTTTTTCTGATTGGATTATTAAAAGCAATATTAGGGCTGATTGACTTGATCCGACATTATCTTAATAATTAAGAACTGTGCTGCTCACTTAAGTCAGAATGAAATACCCAAGCTACATCACTGAATTACTACCATTTTCCACTTATATAGAAAAGCAGAAACTCCATTACAATCTTTCTACTCTCAGGAAATTATTCTCTTTCAGACTAGAAAGATTTATAGCACATGCCTTCTTTCAAATGCTACATTTTACCAACAGCATGACCATCTCCAGAAAAACAAAAGTGCAGAGCCTTTGACTAAATCCTTTCTTCTCTAACATAAGTGTTCTCAGGCAGAGGAGAAATAATGTGATAGTTTTGTTCAACCCTCCTTAGCTGTTTTTCTTGCTGATACCAAAGACCCCTTACAGCACGGTGCACTGAACATTGGGCTGCTAACTGCAAGGTTAGTGGTTCAAACTCAGCAGTTGCTCCATAGGGAAAAAATGAGACTATTAGCTTCCATAAAGATTTACAGTCTCAGAAACCCAAAGAAGCAGTTTTACCTT
The DNA here is from genome assembly GCF_000296735.1 of Chrysochloris asiatica. Lineage (NCBI taxonomy): Eukaryota > Metazoa > Chordata > Mammalia > Afrosoricida > Chrysochloridae > Chrysochloris > Chrysochloris asiatica. Next base: position 10,260,293 of record NW_006408530.1, read on the forward strand.
GCCCTATTTTGGGTCACTGTGAGTCAGAATCAGCTTGATGGTAGTAGCAGGTTTGGGTTTTTGTATTTTTATTTTTCAGTTTCTTATGAATACCATCTCAGAGTGTGCAAAATGTCCTGCGTCTAACTTCAAACCTGGATTCTTGAGAAAATTCCTGATCCTGCTTAGGAAAGCAGTGTCCCTTATGGCCTGGCTGCTCTGTTGCCTCTTGGTATGTGTGGCTTCACTGTGCTGTTCTCACCCTTGAAAACTAGAACATTCCCCAAGCGTGCCTGGTCAAGCACGACATATTGACTCCATCATTAGCAGCATTATGACTGGGGCATGTTTTATTCAATTTCTCTGTACCTCACTTTCCTCATCTGAAAAATGGGTAAAAATTTAGTAAAAAATCCGTTGTCATTGAGTGGATTCTGATTCATAGTGAGCCCATATATATGAGACTAGCATTGTACTCCATTGAATTTTCAATGGCTAATTTTTTGAACCACCACACATCTGTAAGTTTGTTATGCTGTGGTGGCTTGCATGTTGCTGTGAGTCAAGAAGCTATGCCACAAGTATTTTCAATATCAACAGTGTCTCCCATAGTGGACAGGTTTCAGCTGAGCTTCCAGACAAAGACAGACAGAAGAAGGAAAGAAGGACTACTTTCAAATATTTAGTCACTGAAAACTGAAAAATTTATGAATAGCAGTGAAACACTGTCAGCAACAGAATATACAAAATACTCAAAAAGCACCAGAATATTGTCAGATACAGTGCCAGAAGATGAGCACCTCAGGTTGGAAGGCACTCAAAATATAATGGGGGAAGAGCTGCCTCCTCAAAGTAGAGTTGAATGTGATGATGCAAATGGAGTAAAGCCTTCGGGAGCTTCTTTTGCTGATGGGGCACAACTCAAAAGAAGAGAAACATCTGTAAACATCCATTAATAATCAGAACATGGAAAGTACAAAATATGAATCTATGAAAATTGGAAATAATAAAAAATGAAATGGAACACATAAACTTTAATATCCTAGGCATTAGTGAGCTGAAATAGACTGGTATTGGCCATTTTGAATCTGACAATCACATGGTTTACTATACCAGGAATGACAAATTGAAGAGAAATGGCAACACATTCATCAACAGAAAGAGAATGTCCAGATCTGTCTTGAAGTACGTTATCTGTGATAGGATAATATCCGGAGTCTACAAGGAAGACCTGGTATGATGCTGTGGGTTAATGTGCTGAACTGCTAAGTCAGTTTGAATCACAAGGTTGGTGATTCAAGCTCACTTGCCACTTCTAGGAAACCCTATGCAGGGTCGCTATGGGTTGGAACCTACTTTATGACACTTAACAACAAGAACAACAAGGAAGACCAGTTAATTCAAATTTACACACCAACCAATAAAGCCAGTGATGATGAAATTGAATATAATACCAACTACATCAGTCTGAAATTAATCAAACATGCAATCAAAATGTGTTGATAATTACTGATAATTGGAATTCAAAGGTTAGAAATAAAGAGGAAGGATCATGAAAATGGTCTTGGAAAATATGGCCTTGATGATAGAAATGATGCTGGAGATAACATGATAGAATTTTGCAAGACCGATGCCTTCTTCATTGCAAATAC
>NW_006408530.1:10262698-10271154 GCF_000296735.1 Chrysochloris asiatica
GGAAGAAATGAGAAGTTTAAAAAGCCGAATAGAAAATTTCAAAGAGCAGCTCAATAAGACAAGGCAAATATTATAATGAAATATGCAAAGACCGGGAATTAGAAAACTCAACATTTCTGAAGCTGAAAGAGTGGAAGAAAAAAATTCAAGCCTCAACTTGAATTATTGAAGGATTCTATGGGCAAAATATTGAATGATGCAGAACACATCAAAAGAAGATGGAAGGAATACACAGAGCCACTGTACCTAAAAGAAATGGTCAATGTTCAACCATTTAGAGAGGTAGCATATGATCAAGAGTCAATGATACTGAAGGAAGGAGGCTAAGGTACATTGAAGGCGTTGGCAAAGAACAAGACACTTGGAATTGATGGAATGCAAATTGAAATCTTTCAACAAACTGATGCAGCACTGAAGGCACTTGCTCATCTATGCTACGAAATTTCAACGAGAGTTATCCCACAAACTGACTGGAAGAGATCCATATTTGTGCCCATTCCAAAGAGAGGTGACACAAGGAAATGCAGAAATCATCAGACAACATCATTAATATCACACACTAGTAAAATTTTGCTAAAGATCCTACAAAAGCAGCTGCAACCATACATTGATAGACAACTTCCAGAAGTTCAAGCTGGATTCAGAAGATGTGGAATGAGGAATATCATTGCCAATATCAGATGGCTTTTGGCTGAAAGCAGAGAATTCCAGAAAGATGTTTACCTGTACTTTATTGACTACACAAAGGCTTTCAATTGTGTGAATCATGACAAGCTATGGACAACATTGTGGACAATGAATATTTCAATACATTTAATTGTGCTCATGAGGAATTTGTACCTAGACAGAGGCTGTTATTAGAACAGAACAAAGGAATTCCAACTGGTTTAAATTTAGGAAAGGTTAGCTTTCTATTCTTTCACCATACTTATTTAACCTGTAGACTGAGCAAATAATCCAAGAAGCCAGATTATATATATATTCTTTTAAAGTGGCATCAGCATTGGAGGAAGACTCACTAACAACCTGCGATATGCAGATGATACAACCTTACTTGCTGAAAGCAAATAGGACTTAAAATACTTACTGATCAAAGACCATACTGCAGCCTTTGGTATGAGTTGCACTTCAATGTAAAGAAAACAAAAATCCTCACCAATGAACCAATAAACAACATCCATATAAAAGGAGAAAAGATTGAAGTTGTCAAAGACTTCATTTTCCTCAAATTTTGCTCAAATCAACCATCAGCACTCATGGAGAGAGCAGTGAAGAAATTAAACAATGTACTGCATTGGGCAAATCTGCTGCACAAGACCTTTTTAAGGTGTTCAAAAGCAAAGATGTAATTTGAGGATTAAGATGCACCTGACCCAAGCCATCAGATTTTCAACAGCCTCATATACATGTGTTAGTTGCATAGTGAATAATAAGACTGTAAAATAATTGATGCAATTGAGTTACAGTGTTGAAGGAGAATATTAAAAGTACCACAGGCTGCCAAAAGAACAAACCAATCCATGTTGGAAGAAGTACAGCCAGAATGTTCCTTGGAAGCCAGGATGGCCAGACTTCATCTCTCATACTTCAGACATAGTATCAGGAGAGACCAATCCCTGGAGAAGGATATCATGTTTGGTAAAGTGGAAGGTGGGGGAAAAAGAGGAAGACTCCCTATGAGATAGCTTGGCATACTGGCAGCAGAAATGGTCTCAAACATAGCAACAATTGTAAGGTTGGTGCCAGACTGGGCAGTGTTTCATTCTGTTGTGCATAGGGTCTCAGAGTGTCGGTACTGACTTGATGGCACCTAACAATAACAACTGGTGTGGCACTATGGGTTAATGCAACAGATTGCAAAGCCATTTGAACTGCAAGATCGGCGGTTCAAGCTCACCAGCTGCTCCTCAGAAACCCTCTACAGGGTCGCTATGGGTCGGAATCGACTCGATGGCAAATAACAACAACAAAAATTTTTGGAAGTTGACCACCACACCTGTCTTCCAACACTTCTGGGTAGACTCAAATCTCCAACCATTTAATTATGGTAACCATTTGAACCACCAAGGGACATGATAACTAAATAAGATAATTCACATAGAGCAATCATGATTTTTAAAATCATGGAAAATTTCTATCATCTTTTAATTCCATTTTTCCATGACTTTTTTGAAGCCCCCTTGTATTACTATTTTATACAGCTCTAATTCCCATTCTGACATTAGCCATTGGGCTGAGTCAGAAAGAATCTGCTTACTAGACTCAGTAAGTCTACTCAGCTTCTCCTTACCCTAGAGTCACCAGCCTTGTATCAAATTGTGTTTCATGAATCCCCTGTCTTTCCTTTTCTCAGTAGGATTGTTGTTGTTTTAAAGTGTTTAAAATCAGTTTTGACTCACAGTGATCCTTTATAGGGTTTCTGAGGAGGATCTAGTGGGTTTGAAACACTGACCTTTTTGTTAGCAGTCCAATTCTTGTCCTACAGCCCTACCAGGACTCCAGGAGGAGGGAAAGGTCATTTCTGCTAACACTCTCACAGTCAGTCTTGCAGTCTCCATCAATCCTGAGTGGAGCCGTAAATACTTTATGAAATTCTTCTGAAAAGCAGTGTCAGATCATAAAATGCGCATGAGGGATTGATAACACTGTGTAGTAGTTAAGAGCCTGCCTGTACTTAAGTCAGATGGCAGATTCAACTAGTCACTTATCAGCAGGAATCTTGAGCAAATTACCTAACCTCTCTGGGTCTTGGTTACTGTCTCTTGAAATGTGGATCATATAATGGTACCAAACTCATAAGGTTATTGTGTCTAAAAGAAGGGTTGTTGTTGTTATAAGTGCCATCAAGTCAGTTCCAACTCATAGCAACCCTGTCTAGGGTTTCTGAGAAGTGGCTGGTGGGTTTGAACTGCCAACCTTATATCTCAAACCAACCTTGAGGTCCAGTGCTTATCCTACAGCATCACACCAAGACCCCTATATAAGGGGTTATACGATGTATAGATGCTTTGGACTGCTGGTGTGATACTGTAGGATCAGCATTGGACTTTGAACCACAAGGTCAGCAGTTCAAACCCACCAGTTGCTCCTTGTAAGCCCTGTACAGGGTTGCTATGAGCTGGAACTGACTGGATGGCACCTAACAGCAACAATAGTTTTTATTAGCTGCTATCAAATCAATCCTCAACTCATGGAGACCCCATGAACATAAGAAAGTAATTATCAGATTGTTGTGATCTGTAGGGCTTTCATTCACTGATTTTTCAGTCATTGATAGCCAGGCCTTTCTTCCTAGTGCATCTTAACATGGACATTCCATTAAAACCTGTTCAGCATCACAGCAACACACATGACTCCACTGACAGACAGGTGGGGTGGGTGGTGGCTGGGCATGAGCTGCATTAGCCAGAAATCAAATCCAGATCTCCCACAAGAAACTAGACAATTATTACACGAATGAAAACTATACATAGGATACGGATGCCACAGCACATAGGTATGTTAGCAAAAATTTAAACTAACAAAATGTCATCAGTACCTCATTATGCCAATTAGGGCAATTGACTAGAATGGCCTATTAAGCATCCATCAAGTATAATGATGTACATCCCTATCCACTGGGAAAGATGACCACTGTATGTTGTCAAGTTTTAGTAAGGTCAGTTGGAGGAAAAAAACATATAACTTGATCATCTGTATATCAAAATAAATTTTTAAACATGTATGTATACTTTTCAAAAGAAAAGGTCACCCAAGTCTTGAGTGATCTACTCTGAATGATGGAATGTGCAATGAATTTTGCCTTCTTTGGTGTGTACTTTTGTAAATTTTCCCTGTTTGTGATGAGGACTGATATTTTTTTACAAGAGCTTCCCAGCTATTACTGGCATGGCTAGTGATATGGCTTGTGTTTAAGTTTGATGCGCTTTAAAACATAAACCTGCTTGTGCCATTCACCTACTCCAGATACGTCAATGATTTCCCACCAAACCTGTGATTAAACTTAAATTGTTAATATGGTCTAGCTCATTTTTGCCTTTCCAGTCTCATTTGTCACTCACAACCCCACCCACCTCTAGTCTGCTGTTCACCAGCCATGCTGACCCTCACTTTCTTCAGCACGCTGAACTTCCTTTCCACCCAAGGGTAATGCTGTTCTCTCTCCTAGCAAAAATTTTAACATACTCTCTACCTGCCCAGCACTCCCTATTAACTTAGTATCAAATGTGATGCCAAATCTTTAACAGGCTTTCCTTGACCTATAATCCAAACTAAAGCTTCATTACACTGTCTCCTAGAAACCATTGTATTTTCACTTTAACTTTTATCACCATATCGCTTATATATCTATTAATGGGTTGCTTCCAAGTTACTCTCATAATTGGACCTTTAGTTTCACATGAGAAATGCCTACCATATCCCAGTACCTACCCAGAGTCTGACACTAAGTAGAAATTCAATAAATCTCTGTTGAGTGAATAAATAGCAACAGGAGAATAGGACAAATAGAGCATGTTATTTAAAATTTCAATACAATACAAAATAATAACATCTCTTGAGATTGGATAAAGTAATTTTATGATTTTTTCCTGTGTGAAGTAGCTTATCATTATCCATGGCTTAAGAAGAGATTAGGTGACAAAAATAAAGATAAGTGAGTTATCTAAATATATGAATTATAAAAATGTTGATGCAATTCTCACAACTAAGTCTTCAGTTGTAAACCCAGTCCTCACAACACTGCCCCCTTTTAAAGGGGAAAGTTGAAAATCAGCAATACAATCAGAATCTCTGGACAGGTAGAGGGGCAGCTTTCACATTGTGTCCCACCCAAAGGGTTTATGAGAGAAGTTTAGTTGGTCCATTTCAGGAGCCTCCGTGATCTCCCTGATTATACTTCCTCTGCACTTCCCCCCCCCACCCCCGCCCACACCCAGTTATTCAGCTAAGAATAAAACTTAAATACTTGGAAAAAATGAGAAAAAACTTGCCATATCATTTTTGAACAACATTTACTTGTGCAATATTGACTATGCATAGAGCTTCAACCATATGGATTATAATAAACAATGGATAATATTGCAAAGAATGAGTATTCTTAATTGTATGCACAGGAACCTGTACACAGACCAAAAGGCAGTAATTAGAACAAAACAGAAAATAGCAAATGGTTTAAAATCAGGAAATGTGTGTACCACAGTTGCATCCTCTCACCATACTTATTCAGTCTGTATACTGAGCAAATAATTTGAGAACCTGGCTTATATAAAAAAGAATGTATCATCAGGATTGGAGAAAGACTCATTTACAACCTGTGATGTGCAGATGATACAACCTTGCTTGCTGAAAGCAAAGAGGACTTAAAATACTTACTGATGAAGATCAAAGACTGCAACCTTCAGTATAAATTGCACCTCAGTGTAAAGAAAACAAAAATCCTCACCACTGGATCAGTAAATAGCATCAGGATAAATGGAGAAACGATTGCAGTTGTCAAAGACTTCATTTTGCTTGGATCTACTATCAACACTCATGCAAGCAGCAGTCAAGAAATCAAAGGACATAATGCATTAGGCAAATTTGCTGTACAAGATTTCTTTAGAGTGTTGAAAAGCAAACATATCAGTTTGAGGATTAAAGTGCACCTGATCCAAGCCATGCATGTGAATGTTGTACCATAAAAAAGGAAGACCAGAGAAGAATTGATGCATTGGAAATATGGTGCTGTACTATGAACTGCTGGAAGAACAAATCAATTTGTCCTGGAAGGAATGCAATCAGAATATTCTTTAGAAGCCACAATGGTGAGACTTCTTCTCTCATACTTAGGACATGTTATTAGGAGGGACCAGTCCCTGGAGAAGGACTTAATGCTTGGAGAAGTAGAGGGTCAGTGAAAAAGAGAAAGACTCCCAGTTAGATGGTGCAGAACCGGGCAGTGTTTCATTCTGTTGTGCATAAGCACTGCACCTAACAACAACAACATAGCCTTTGAATACTGTTTTGGTTTTTTTATATAGTTTATGTATAAAAGTGCATAATTCAAAAGACTTGGCCATTTACCTAAAAACCATTAGACATAGATAAACAATTATTGTTTGTTATTTGGGGGCTTAGCCCATGAAAAGCATGTGCACACTTGTGTGTACACACACACACAGACACACACACACTTACACACCATAAAACAAATCAGAATTCTTTTTCTGTAGCATTATTTCTGAAAAGCCACAGACAACACTTATCTAATAAAGAAGAGAGACAGCAAACAGAAGAGTGATGGTTTTGGTTCTTAAAGCCATCTAAGTAACAAAATTCCTGTAAATAAAGAAAAGAACAAGAGAAAGAGACAGAAACCATTTCATAAACCAACTAAGAGTCTATGTCACTTTTTAAAAAAAACTTGTTTGTCAGCGTCCATACAGTTTTTGCTCCTTTAATCCCCCAATTGATTACAGTGAGCTATAATCTGAACAAAACTCACAATTTTAGTGTACCACATACAAAAATATTGAACTACCATTTTGTTGTTGTTGTTAGGTGCCATTGAATTGGTACCAACCCTTAGTGAATGTATCACAGCAGAACAAAACACTGAACTACCATAGTGCTTAACATTTGTTTTTAAAAAATCTATATTGATTACAAATAAAATTTAGTTCCTTTCTCTCATTTGGTTTTATTTTAAGTTTTACTTTAGATTTCAGAAAGAGCTGCTTTTGTGAAAACAAATAGAAATGGGGACTCCCTTATGACAAGAGAGAAAAAAATCCATTGAAAACTTTTATCATTTAATTTCTGACAGAAGTAGTTGTTAAGTTGCCAACTATTATGTTATTCCAGCATAAAACAATTCATCATATGAATGATTCCCCCACTCCTCAAATATCTAAGCAATAGTGAAGGAATTTAAATTTTTATTGGAAACATCTTCCCAAAATCACAGGCACTGGATTTTCCATCACCTATATAAATATAAATGTGTGTGTGTATGTGCATGCATGTGGGTATGTACCCATAAATGACATTAAAAAGAGCCACAGTTCTAAAAGCTACAGAAAGAAATTATTTCTCAGAAGATGAGATATATCTCAAAAATGCTTCAATTAATACCAGACATCCTTATCATCTTTAATATTGCACAGGCAATCTATCTCATTCTTTACAGTCTGGTGTCTTTTTGTAAATGATAGCTCCCATATGTCAGGGAGGCAAAGCTCACAATGAAATGTTAATAGCTAGCCTATACCTTCAATCATTTCTGGCTTCTTTTCTGGAAAAAAATGGGTTAGATCCATAAAGAGGTCACTTGTGAGAGGTCTTATATTTTCTAAGGTTTGGTTATTATGCTTGAACTCAGTGTCAGCTGTAAACATCAGCAAGGTTTGGGGTCACTGAATTTTTTAATATTCAATGTTTTTTTTTAAATTTCATGATGGTTCCAATTGTACACAGTGGGGGATCAAAGACTCATAGGATTCATTTTCTTCTTAAAGGATTTCTATAAAGTTAGATTCTCATTGGTTCAGGAGGTAAGACTCTCTAGAACTCTCCATAGATTTTAATTTTGCCCTAGATTGCTGGGATCTCAGAGAGACCAAGGAAAGTTAAAATTGACTGGTAGTACTTCAATTAATTTTGAGGTGAACATTACTGCTGCCCCTCTTCTGCCCCCAAACCCCTCATTCCCTGGGATTCAGAATACATTTGGAAACAGTCTGCTAGAAAAGCAATCTTTCCCTTATTGCATAGTTGCAAAATGATTCCTACCTATACCAGTGTGCCTCCAAAATTAAAAGGTACCAGATGCTGGAAGTACCAATACATTCCCAAACCTGTATATCTAACTGGCATAATGGAGCATCCCATGTGCCAATAATGAAGTCATACAGTAGAGCCATAGGCTTGAAAAACAATGCCTTTGAATCGCTTCTCATGCCAGGCTAGTAGTTGAAATATCCTCGCCTAAACAAGTGTGACCAGTTGGGTCCAAGGCAGATACCACAATGTGAACACTGGATTCTGAGGTGAGAAGCCAACTGGCCCATTTCCAGAGCCTGGTTCTCATCACTTCTCAGCCAGAACTGCTATTGGCTGAGTCAACAGTTAAAGTTATTCACCTCTTGAGGTAGTTTTCCATAGGAAAGCCCAAATTAGACAATTGGAAAACTTTATATCTTCATGATAAGAGTTATGAAAAGGATAGGATTTTTTTTATTAACTTAAAAATACTTATCAGAACATACAAGATCACGGATTGGGATTGCAGTGAGGAGCTCCATTAGCAACAACACAGAATACTGGACCCAGCAGGCTAAGGTGATGGTGCCAGAACTCTGAACCACATGTAAAGGAATATTTAGAAGGTTGGAAGGTTTACAGCTAGGGGGATTAGTAACAGAAGCAAGAAATCCATTGCTTTCTAATCCAAGACGCTCAACTGCTCCAGGAGCCAC
>NW_006408530.1:10274650-10322406 GCF_000296735.1 Chrysochloris asiatica
GGTTCCAACCCATAGAGACCTTAAACAGGGTTTCCGAGGCTGTAAATCTTTACAGGAGCAGAAAGCCTCACTCTTTCTCCCGCAGAGCAGCTGGTAGTTTTGAACTGCTGACCTTGCGGTTCACAGCCCGATTTGTAACCACTACGCTACCAGAGCTGTTGTTGGTAAGTGCTTTTAAGCTGTTTTCACTCATAGCGACCCTGTATAGCGTTTCCAAGGAGCACCTGGTGAGTTTGAAGCACAACTTTGCGATGCAATTCAAACTGACCTTGTGGTCCAGTGCTTATCCTATAATGCCACACCAGGACTCCAATAATAAATAAGACCTGTCAGAGACAGGCTTCAAGAGAAATTGAGCATTCTCTATGGGTCATTGTATTACTCAGAACTACTGCAAAAGTGAGTTTGGAATCATACATGTATTAGCAAGTGTCTCTTCCACTAAACTGTTAGCTTGAGGAACCCAGTGGTTATGGCTACCTGGCTCACCACTGTCACCAGTGACTAAGGCAGAGGTACATAGTAGGCACTCAATAAATATTTGCTTGAACAAAGAGATTTGGCATTCATAACAAAAACACTGTAAGAATCTCAATATTAAATGTTTTACATTGCTTTTAACTTTGATGTTAAGTGTCGTTGAGTCAGTTCTGACTCACAGTGACTCTGTATAAGGTTTTCAAGGAGCATATGGTGGATTTGAACTGCTAGCCTTGTGATTAGCAGTTCAGTGCTTATCCTACAGCACCACACCAGGACTCTGCTTTTAATAGTTAGCATACTTGATGTGGCAGTGCAAGTCAATGCACTAGACCACAGGGTAAAAGGTTCAAGCTCATGAGCCACTACTCAGAAACCCTATACAGGGTCACTATGAGTCAGTACCAACTTGACAGCACTTATTAAACAACAACAATTTCTCTTGATTTAAAATGTATTTCATTATTGTGGCAAAAGCTGCTGTAGCTCTTCTAGCTCTAACTTCATTTTTTAACTTCATTTTATTCTGATTATGTGACCAACAGTGTATTTTCACAGGAGTCATATGCCATGACTTAGAAAATACCCTGAAGTCTGTAAAGATCAGGCAGTCTCAGAACATAATTAAGATTTAGAAAAATTGGGGAAATAAAAAATTTAAAGCTGAGAAGCAAATCGAATTGATATAAGTGTTAAAGTAACTAGTCAATTGAAGAATTATAGCTCAATTTCAGAATATGTTCAGATGTTATCATATTTTGCTGAGAATTCAAATGGACTAAATTTCCACCATTTGGGGCAGAACAAAGTATCACCTGATAGACTAGCAAAACAGTCATAATGGCTTTTACCCCTAAATAAACCTTCCTATTACCATCTCCACACACAGAGTACTTTGCCTTGAATCAGTGACCTTAAAAGGAAGCAATATCTATCTAGTTTTCCATCACTGCTTCATTTCATGGATAAATCACTCCAAGAATGGCATGAATATGTAGAGAATTCCTGGTATGTGATTTGCCATGGTAACTTTTTAAACTTATGTAATGTTAGATCTAGGAGGCTTATAAAATGGCCTGAGAACAGTATTCTACTTGCTGCTTACTAGAATTCATTCAAAATTTAATCATTAAATAGATACCATGGAAAATGTATAGAAGGACATCATCCTTCGTCACGTGGAAGCTTAGTGAAAAAGAGGAAGACTGCAAATGAGATGGCTTGGCACAGTGGCAACAACAATGGGCTCAAGTGTAACAACAGTTGTGAAGATAATGCGGTACCAGATAGTGTTTCATTCTGTTGTGCATAATCACAACTGAACAAGTCAGAGCTGACAGCATCTAACAACCACAAAAACAACAACATGGAAAATACGACTCACAGAAACTCTACTTAGATACTGCCATTTCCCCTGGGAGTATAATATCTATCATAACAGATTGGGTAATTATGAATGTCATTAGTTAGAAGGGAGAGGAGAGAAAAAAATTGAAATAGAGAGGAAAAGGTATTCATGCATGAAAAGTGGAATCAGCTACAAGACAAAGGATTGTTGCATAGAAACAAAGATCTGTTGAAATGGTTAATGTGCCGGCAATAGAAAATGAAACAGAATGAGAATCTCAAAGAAAAAATGAAAAGACCTAAAAATGTACTTTCCATACTGTCAAAAGATAACTGTAGTATGCAGAAGAATACTCACAGCCCCCTAAAGATGTTTATAAGGAGGCCATGTGGTACAACAATTAGATTTTAAATTAAAAGTTGAGTGTTCAAACCCAAACAGCAGCTCTATAGTGACACGATGCACAACAAAATGAAACACTGTCGGGTCCTCTGCTCTCCTCATAATTGTTATGTTTGAACCCATTGTTACCACCACTGTGTCAATCCATCTCATTGGGGGTCTTCCTCTTTTTCACCAACCCTCCACTTCACCAACCATGATATCCTTCTCCAAGGACTGGTCTCTCGTGACAACATGTCCAAAATATGAGAGATCATCTTGTCATCCTGGCTTCTAAGGAGCACTCTGGCTGTACTTCTAACACAGATTTGTTTATTCCCCCAGTAGTTCATGTTATTTTCAACATTTAATGTCCCCTTGTTCTGTTCAAATGACTGCCTTTTGGCCTATGTACCAGTTCCTCATGAGCACAATTTAGTGTCCTGAAATACCCATTCTTCTCAATGTTATCCATAGTTTGCTATGATCTGCACAGTCGAATGTGTTTGCATAGTCAACAAAGCAAAAGTGAACTTCTTTCTGGTGTTCTCAGGTTTCAACCAAGGTACATCTGATGTCAACAGTGATAGATCTATTTCCATGCCCTCTTTTGAATCACTGTTGAAGTTCTGCCAGCTCCCTGTCAATGTACTGCCGTCACCATTTTTAGAATTATCTTCAGCAAAAGTTAATTTGCATGTGATATTAATGATATTGTTCAATGATTTTCACATTCTGTTGGGTCACCTCTCTTTGGAATGGGCACAAATATGGCTCTCTTCTATTTAGTTGTCCAAGTAGCTGTATTCCAAATTTCTTGGCATAGATGAGTGAGTACATCCTATGCTGCATCAGTGTTTTCAAACATAAATTGAAATATTTGTGTTTTTATAGTTACTGATTTTGGCAAATTTTCTGTGTTAGCTGCAAAATTGTGGTATGTAGTATTTTTGACCCAATTATCAATAACTCTTTTTGAGAATGAAGTAGTAATTAAAGGAAAAGAAGAAAAAGCAGAGTTTAAGTTTAAGCAACTTACAACTATATTTATTACATGTTGGTTTATGATTAAATTCATAATGCTGTTGTTGTCAAGTGACATTGAGTCTGTTCTGAGTCATAGCAACCCTGTATGGGGTTTCCAAGGAGCAGCTGGTGGGTTTGAACTACTGACCTTGTGATTCTCAGTATAGTGCTGAACCTACAGTGCCACAGCAGAAGCTGCATTACTAAATAGTCTCTATAGACTGTAGTGCCTAAGGAGGTCCATAGGAAATTACCACAAATTACTACTCTGGGTGACACAAACCCTAATGATGCCACTGACAACAACAAAGATGTTCATAAATCCTGATGGCACAAATAGTTAAGCACTTGGCTGCCAGCAGAAGGGATGATGGTTCAAAATCCACCCAGTGGCTTTATGGCAGAAAGAACTGATGATAAGCTTTTATAAAAATTACAACCTAGAAAGCACTCTAGGGCAGTTCTCTATCTCAAATAAAAAGTGACTTGATGGCACCTACCAATAATATTGACTGTAGGCATTAACCAAAATTATGAAAAACTGGTTAACATTGAGAAAAGTGGATATCCAGAATACCCAACTATGCTCACAAGGAACCTGTATATAGACCAAGGGGCAGTCATGAAAACAGGCCAAGGGGATGCTGAACGGTTAAAAAATCAGAAAACATGTGTGTCGGGGCTGTTTCCTTTCACCATACTTATTTGCCGTATGCTGAGCAAATAATCTGGAAAGCTGGATTTTATGAAGAAGAACATGGCATCAGTATTGGAGGAAGATTCATTTACAACCTGTGATATGCAGATGATACAACCTTGCTTGCTGAAAGTGAAGAGGACTTAAAGTACTTACTGATGAAGATCAAAGAGCACAGCCATCAGTATGTATTGCACCTCAATGTAAAGAAAACAAAAAATCCTCAACACTTGATCAATAAATAACATCATGATAAGTGGAGAAAAGATTGAAGTTGTCAAAGACTTCATTTTGCTTGGGTCCACCATCAACACATGCAAGCAACAGTCAAATCTGCTATACAAGACCTCTTTAAAGTGTTGAAGAACAAAGATGTCAGTTTGAGGACTCAAGTGTCCCTGATCCAAGCCATGGTATTTCTAATCACCTCATATGCTTGTGAAAGTTGGACAAAAAATAAGGAAAATCAGGGGAAATTTTATGCATTTGAATTATGGTTTGGGACAAGAATATTAAAAGTACAATGGACTGCCAGAAGAATAAGCAAATCTGTGTTGCAAGAAGTACAGCCAGATGCCCTTTATAAGCTAGGATGGTGAAACCTAATCTGTCATACTTTAGACATATTGTCAGGAGAGACCAGTCCTTGGAGAAGAACATCATGCTTGGTAAAGTACAAGATCAGTGAAAAAGAGGAAGACACCCAAAGGGATGGGTTGACACAGTGGCAGAAGCAATGGAGTCAAAGGTAACAACAATAGTGAAGATGATGCAAGATTGTGTAGTATTTCATTCTACTGTGCACAGGGTCACTACGAGTCGGAACCGACTTGATGGCACCTAAGAAGAAGAACAACAAAGATGTCTACACCTTAATCTCAAGGGGGCATGATGGTTGTGACTACAGGGCACAGACCTTCTCATGGGGAGATTACTTTAGATATCTGAGTGGGTTCAGTCTGATCATATGAGTCCTGTCATAGATTGAATTGTATCCTCCAAAATTATGTGTCAGCTTGGCTGTATCATGAGTCTCAGTGGTTTGGCAATTATGTGATGATCTCATGATGTGATCTGATGTGATAAAACCAGTAAGAGAATTAAGGGTGAAATGTTGTTGTTATTAAGTTCTGTCCAGTTGGTTCTAACTCATAGTGACTCTGTCTGTGTAGGGTTCCCAAGGGGTGACAAGTGGGTTTGAACCACCAACCTTATGGTTCACACTCCAGTGCTTATCCTTCAGAGTCACACCAGGACTCCAAAGGTGGGATGTTATTGTTGTTGTTAAGTTCTGTTGAGTCTGTTCCTACTCATAGCGACAATATATAGGGTTTCTGAGGAGCAGCTCATGAGTTTGAACCACCTTAGTCCCACCATGACCCTGATCTAATGTGCAGGAGATTCCTAAGGGTGTGGCATGAAAACTTTTTGTCTTGCAAGAGGAAAAAGCAAGAGATGTGAGCAGAGAAAGAGGGCGCTGCTACCATCAGGAAAGATGGGACAGGAAATTGAAGTCAAACAAATGTCTCAACTGACCTAAATCTTCACAATTAATAAGATGCAGATTTGCTGTCGGTCTCCCAAGTCTACACTCTTGCTTAAAATAAAGCTCTAACTCTTCAAGGATGAAATAGCATTTCCTGTGTTTACTCCCTGATTTGTTCTACGTGTCTCTGGTGTAGAGCAAACACTCAACAAAGATTTGCAGAGGGAAAGGAAAGAGGTCATGAGTGGAAACGTTTCCAAACGAAAAGTACAAAGTACTTGTAATGAAGGACATCACCTACTTAAAATTCAGTTCCTGGTCTCTCCAAATGCTAACTCAGAATAATTAGAGTCTTGTAATTCCTGCACTTAAGAATTGCATTTCTAGATTTATATTTATATATTCTCTTTTTTTCATTTTTTTTGTTTTGCTCCCAATAAATGATTCCAAGGGGCAAAAGGGGAACTTGATATGAAGAATTATGACTGAGTACAATGGTCTAGGGAAAAGTATAGACCGGAGACCCTTCTGGCCATATGCCTCTTCTTATCCAAGAGCTCTACATGGGGTGTCCAGGAACCTCTATAGTCTGATTAGTGAAACCAGACTCTTCATAACCTCCAGCTGTAGTTCAAAGTACCTTGGCCCAGTGTACATCCTGAAAAGGTAGATGCTGCCGCTGCAGGTAAGGTCATCACTAAATCTATGTGCTATTATTATGCACTAGTTGTACTTGTTCAAGGAATACCTGGATAATGCAAATGGTTAAGCAGTCTACTACTAGCTGAAAGGCTGTCAGTTCAAACTTACCAGCCCTGGTAATCTGCTTCTGAAAGAGCACAGCCTTGAAAACACTTCTGTTCTGCACATAGTAACCAGAAAACAGTGCACGTCATAAAAGCTCACACAAAAAGCCCATACAGAAAAACAACCATATACTAATCCAGGTTAAAGCTCCGGTGGTGCTATAGGATAAACACTGGACTGCTAGCCACATGTTGGGCAGTTCAAACCCACTAGCTCTGGAGAAGAAAGATGAGGCTTTCTGATCTCTTAAAGATTTGTTGTTAATTTACAGCCTTGCAAATCTCATACAAGATCACTGAGTCAGAATCAACTCAACAACACCTAACAACAACAATTAGGGTTGGGTTGTATTTTTCTAGTGCACATTTATCACGTTGTTTTTAAGTGCCATTGAGTTGATACCGACTCATAGCGACACTGTATAGGGTTGCTGAGGAACAACTTGTGAGCTTGAACCGCCAAACTTGTAGTTCAAACCGATCTAGCAGCCTAGAGCACAGTTCCACACCGAGACTGTGTGGGGTTTTTTGGTGTTTTTTTTTTTTTAAGGCAGAGCATTTTATTATTTACATGGATGAAGCGCAGAAGAGTAGAGGCCCTGGCACGGCAGGAAGGTAGCTGGGGCTCAGTCAGTGGTGATGAGTTGGTCCACACCCCAGTCCTCATAGCTCCCGTCTGGCAGGTAGCAGCGAATGATGATGGGGATTTTTCGGGCCTTGAACTCCTTCATGTTGCTGAGCAGTGTGCCTGTCTCCCCCTCCAGCTCCACCATCATGGGGGCACACATCGCGATCTGGAGGGCTCTGGTGCCCAACGTGGGCTCCCTTATACACATACGGCATGGTAATCAGCTTCTGGTTGGCCTGCAGTCGCTCCCCTTCAAAAAGGATCTCTATGTTCTCCTGACCTTCCTCCTCTCTTGGCATTCTCCAGTCATCTAGTCCTTCCTCCTCCTCCACATCATCAAAGACGTCGCCATCAAAATTGTTGTGCCACAGAGACCGGGTTTTACGATCCACAATCTGAAGCAGACCCCCAAAGAGCGTCCCTTTTGCCTCTCGAGGTGCCAAGCGGACCTTCTGTGTGGAGTTTTTGGTGAGTATTTTTTTCCTAGAACCTCTGCACACATGAGGTCACTATGAATTAAGATAAACTCGACGGCAAATAATAAGAACAACAAAACTTGCTCAATGTTTCTACTTGCTGCTAGATCATCAATTCCATTTCAGATGGACTCCTAGTGAAAATCCAGTAACTGTTCATCAAGGAACACATGAATGGATTCACTTCTTCTAGACCAATGTCAAACGGGTTAATTAGTAAGAACACATTATTTTATTTTTATACAAATTAACAATGTTTTATACATTTTTTCCAATCACACTCTTCCCCTGGTATGGTGCTGTGGGCTAATGTGCTGGATTGCAAAGTTGGTTTGAACTGCAAAATCAGTGGTTCAAGCTCACCAGCCACTCTTCAGAAGCCCTATACTGGGTCACTATGGGTCAGAAGTGATGCAACAACATTTTATAACAATATATATATATATATATATATATATATATATATATATATAGAAACGTTATGAAAATAATTTAGGAGAAGAGTGTGGTAGGCAAAAAACAATATAGTATGCACATTATTTACTTTAAAATGTGGTATATGGGTTAATTTCTGATATAATTCCAACAATGGAACATATAATTTATCTCCAACAACGCTGTGTTCACTTTTGGCTAAAAAAAAAAAAAAAAAAAAAGAAAAAAAGAAATTCAAGTCAGTTTAAAAAGTTAATTATAAAAATTAGGGTATTTATTTGATTTATCAAGAAACTGGAATGTAGAATGGTTATGTTACTGTTGTCAGGTGCCATTAAGTCAGTTCCAACTCAAAGTGACCCTCTGCACAACAGTATGAAACACCACCTGGTCCTGTGTCAGCCTCACAATTGTTGTTGGGTTAGAGCCCATTGTTGCTGCCGCTGTGTCAGTCCACCTTATCTTCCTCTTTTTCACTGACCCTCCCCTTTACCAAGCCTGTTGTCCTTATCCAGGGATCGAATCCCTCCTGACAACACATGCAAAGTATGAGAAGCAAAGTCTCACAATCCTCATTTCTAAGCATTCTGGCTGGACTTCCAACACATACTTGCTTTTTCTCATGGCATATCATGGTACTTTCAATATTCTTCTCCAACATCATAATTCAAATGCATTGATTTTTCTCTGGTCTTCTTCCTTATTCATTGTCCAACTTTCACATGCATATGTGGTACTTGAAAATATCATGGCTTAGATCAGGAATACCTTAATCCTCAAAGTGATGTCTTTGCTCTTTAATAGATTGAAGAGGTCTTTTCCAGTAGATTTGCTTCCTTGACTACTGCTTCCATAAATGTGGACTATGGTCCCAATAAAGTCTTTGGCAATATCAATATTTTCTGTTTGTTGTTAAGTGTCATTGAGTCGGTTGCAACTCATAACAATTCTGTATAGGGTTTCCAATGAGTGGTTGTTAATGAGTCTTGCTCCAATCCTGATGTCACGTTCTTCTTTATATAATCCAACATCTCAGATTATTTGCTCAGAATACAGATTGAATAAGTATGGTGGAAGGATATAACCCTGTCTCATACTGTTCCTGATTTTAAACAATTCATTATCCTCTTATTCTGTTCAAATAACTACCTCTTGGTCTATGTACAGGTTTCTCATGAGCAAAATTAAATGTTCTGGAATTTCCATTCCTGGCAATGTTATTCATAGCTTGCTATGATCCACACAATCCAATGCCTTTATGTAGTCAATAAAGCACAAGTAAACCTCTTTTTAGTATTTTCTGCTTTCAGTCAAGATCCATCTGATATCAGCAATGATATCCCTAGTTCCAAATCCTCTTCTGAATCCACCTTGAATTCTGGCAGCTCCTCATCAATGTACTGCTAAAATCTTTCTCAATTTACTTCAACAAAGTTTTTCTTGCATTAGATATTAATGATACTATTAGATGATTCATTAATTCTGTTGGGTCACCTTTCATTGGAATGGGCACAAATATGGATCTCCCCCAATCGTTTGGCCAGGTTTTCCAAATGTCTTTGTATAGATGAGTGAATGAGTCCAATGCGCAATCAGTTTGTTGAAACATTGCAGTTAGTCCATCAATTCCTGGAGCACTGTTGTCCTCAACGCTTTCAAGGCTTCTTGTACTGTTCCTTCAGTACCCTTGGATCTTGATCCTATACCACCTCTTAAAATGGTTGAACATTGACCAATTCTTTTTGGTACAGTGACTCTGCGTATTCTTTCCATTTTCTTTTGTCATTCAATATTTTGCCCATAGAAACCAACCCAAGGCTTTAATTTTTTCCTTCTGTTTTTTTCAACTTCTGGTTTTGTAACTCCAAGTCTTTATGCATACTTTATACATTTCATTATAATACTTGAATTTCTCTTCCCAAGCTACCCTTTTACTTATCATTTATTCCAGTCACTTTAGCTTCTCAATGATCAAGAGTTATTGTGCTGGACTGAAACAACAATTAAAAGCAAGTTTCTGAGTCTCAGTTTCTGAGTCTCTTCTGACATCCACTTTGGTCTTTTCTTGCCTTACTGTCTTTTTAATAACCTTCTGCTTTCTTCATGTAAGATGTCCTTTATGATATTCCACAACTCTTTTGGTCTTCAGGCATTAGTGTCTAATACACTAAATCTGTTCATCAAATATCTTCTAAATTCAGGTGGGATATATCAAAGCCATATTTTGACTCTCATGGACTTGTTTTAATTTTTTTAATGTGAAGAAGCTGAACCAAAGTTTGAAATTTCTCTTCTCATTTAGCAAGCAATAATAGCGGTAAAAAACATGGATTGTGAATAATCCTTCAAAAGACACCCAATGGTACTTTCACCTCTTCAGCTCTAATAGAGTCTGGATGTCTGTGTCTTTTTCCTCCTGCCTTGATGGTTGATAATGAGATTTAAAACAAGAGAGAAGAAAACAAAGACAATTTCTATGCTAGTCTTCCTGTCATAAGTTCAGAGACCGAGTAGAGTGAAAAATCTATGCCCCAAATAAAATAACAATACTAATAAAAGTTTAAGACTCTCAACAGGGGAAGAGCAAAAAACACGTGTGCTCAGACTCACACAGGATACAGTAAACTTGGCTGTCTATTGCAGTGAAGTCTATGGAATTGGCAAACATTCTGTCAGTCCCAATTACCTCTCTGGTACTTGTTTTTGTTATTTCAGGCTCTCTGCTGTCTGGCATCAGTGCCCTGTGTCAGCCAAGATCCCAGACAGCTGAAGAAGATTGAGAGGCAGGCCTTGCTCTTCAGCCTGTGAACTGTCATTCTGTGTTTCTTTAGGCTGGTGACAGGGAATGCCTTTCCAATAGGGTGTCAGTTGTATTCTTGACTTGCCAGAGCAGCTGTTTGCACGGAGGTCTTGAAAAATAACACAGATCTAGTCCAGCAAGAAATGGCAAAAAAAAACAAAAAACAATCATTGCGTCTTTAGAGAAAAAAGAAAGCATAGTAACAATTAAATGGCAAAATTAATTAACTTATTTTGTGACTAATAACAGTAATGCAAAAAAAAAAAGACACAGTCACCATCAAAGCCCACAAATTAGCATTGTAAATAATCCATAAATAAATGAACTGGAAATTAATTCTACTGGCTGAGTTAATATGTTGAAAATGCACACTGAGTTGGTAGTTTTCGCGGCTTTTTTACATTCAACACTGTTTTTTGGGTTTTTTAAGGCCATAATTGATAGCAACTCATCATGTGAGCTGCAAAGTAAGAATGTTTGCTTGTCCATGACATTTTTCCCAGGGTTAATATCCTTCTAACTTCAATTAGAAGACAGTAAAAGATCAACCCAGGATTAGCACTACAGCATATTTTTCTTTACTGCTTTAATGTCAAGGGTGGCTAGCAGAGGTTTACGTCTTTATAACAGTGAAGCATTTTAAAACTTTAAAGATCAATGGAAAACTGTTCTTTGGTTAGGAAAAACATGGTGACGTAGTCATGAACTCAACACCAGTTGATACCGCTACTGTCCTGTTTTTCTGACCCACTCATTAAAAAGGTTATTTCGTCAATCTTCCTCTCCCAAAATGAACATCAATGCTTACACTCTTCAGCCCTAAGTAATTCTCTACCCCACAATGTAGGGCAATCTGAAAAAGTAGAGAGAAACACTGTCTTCCAGGAAGAAGTGACTGTTAAGCTATGTTGTGCATCTGGGATAGACCACCTGAACGTCAGTTTCTCATACCATAATGACTTATGTCTTGATATCCTGCTGGAAGCGATGCCATCAGTATTTCAAACACCAGCAGGGTCACAAATAGTGGATAGGTTTCAGATGAAGACAGACTAGCAAGAAAGGCCTAGTAATCTACTTCCAAAAAATCTGTCAATATATTTTGTCAATAAAATTTCCAGGTCTGGAAAGAAACTCACCTTCTTGGCCCAATTTTCAGGTAAGCAGTAGATAGGTATATAGGGGGTGCAGCAACACTAGTAAGGTATGCTTACCATAGAATGGTTACTCATTCATAATCAAAGGGCAACATGTACCTAAGGATAAAGTTGACAAGGTCTAAGAAGGTGGGTGGAATGGAAATAAGAACCTCAGGGAGGAAGTGTTGTTGCATGGTGCAGATTGCAATCATTGAGATGAAACAAAGTAGATGGTTTACTGAAAGCAAAACTGATGACCTTGTCTGTAAACCTTCACTCAGTTAACAATAAAGGCAAAAAAATCTTCAATTCTCTTGCTTTGGACATATCATGAAGAGGTATCAATAGTGGAAGAAGACATAATGTTTAAGGAAGCAGAGAGCCAATGAAGGCAAAGGAGACCCTCTGTGAAATGGACGGACACAACAATATACTTAAACATGCTGGCCATCATGAGGATGACAAATTTTGTTTTTGTACTTAAGATTGTCATAACAATGTTACACAAGTTACCTTTTTATCTATATTTGAGAAATTGGGTCCAAATTATCAAGAGAAGATGGGATTTGGCTGGAGACCATGTGGTCACAAGATTCTCCAGAAGATTCATCTGGCTGCCAAAATTACCACAGAGGACCATCCAGAAACCCAAGAAGCTGGGCAAGGGCAATAGGCATCAAAGACACAAACATATTCCCTGCTGAGAGCCAGCTCTGGCTCCCACTTTTGTTCACTAGATCATAACACAAACTACCTGTTTTTTTTTTAAATGCCAAAACCATGATTTCTACAATGTCTTTTGGGAAAGGGAAGTAAAGTGGAAAAGTTAAATCATTATGTGATTTAAAGCTGCTAATATAAGGCTCCAAAATTACTTGTTTTAGAAGGCAATGGGATGACATATACAAAACTCTGAAAGAAAAAAAAAAGCCAATCAAGAATCATATACCCAACAAAGCTATCCCTCAAATACAATGGCAAAATTAGGATATTTGCTGATAAACAGAAAGTGGAGGAATTGTAATGACCAGGCCAACTTTACAAAAAGTGCTAAAGGATATTCTTGGGACTGAGAACCAACAACAGCAGACAACGACCTGGGATTACCATAAATGACAACATCACCCAGAACTCAATCCAGTCATGTTGTTAAGTGTCTTCGAGTTGCTTCTGACTCATAGCGACCCTGTAGAGGGATTCCAAGGAGCTACTGGTGAGCTTGAACCACCAACCTTGCAGTTCAAACCTACTTTGCAGTCTAGCACATTAGCCCACAGTGCCATACCAGGACTCCATCCACTTATAGAAGTATTTGAAGTAAAATAAACCTATAAGACTGAAAACAGGAAACCAGCGATATCAATCTATACTAAAGTCAACTACAAAGCAAAAAGAGGGAATAGTGAGGATACAGAAATTCCAAATGGCAAGGAATTCATGTAGATTTCAAGATAAAACAGACTGTTTTAAGCAGAGAAAAAAAGTAATAAATTGCAGGGTAACCTCAAAGAAAATTAATACACCTGTACATCAAAATTTTTAAAGAAAAAAATCAGAAAGACTTAGTAAACATTAACAACAGAAATGAGAATGAAGAGAAAACCCACAAGTAAAATGAACTCAGCACAGATAATTATGTAAAACAAACCAGCAGTACCACACACACACACAAAAAAACACACATAAAAATGACAGCAATCAATTCATACCTCTTGACAATTACACTGAATGTAAAGGATTAAATGCAACAGAGACATAGAAAGTAGAATGAGAAAGAAAACAGGATCCTTCAATATGATGTCTCAACAAACCCATTAAAAAGATGGAGATAGCCGAACTGCCTATCAAGAATTGTTAAGCAAACTTTGGTACATACACACAATGGAATACTAAGCAATGTTGGATATTAACAATGGCTGTGAAACACCTCACAACATGGATGAACCTGGAGGAAATTATCCTGAATGCAAATAGCCAATCACAAAAGGATAAATATTCTATGAGACAAATGTGAAAAGTTAAGAAAAGATTTTCTTGATAAAAGAAGCATTCGGTGATGGTTACAGGGGGGAGTGAAGAGGAAATTTTTGGTTATGGATGGGGGGCTATTATTTATTAACATGGGTGATGTGTCAGGCAATAGAAAACATGAGGGGAGTTGGCAATGGAAAGATGAATGTAGTGGGAGACACAGGGAGGAATGTAGTAGTTAAAGTAAATTGAGGTAAATAATATTAACTGTTGGTACATGGAGGGGATTGTAACCATTATAATGAAGCAAAGTCTATAATTTGTTGAACGTAAAACTGATGATATGCTCTGTAAATCTTCACTCAAGTCACAATTAAAAGTTTTATTTGAAAAATTACTTGCTTTCTAAGCTATTTATTCTAGAATTGGGTCACTTACTTGCTATCTCTTTAAGATCTTGGTTTCTTATGCTGGCTGGATATCCAATGTTGATACATAAAGAGAGAGTATTTGAAACATCCCCACAATATCCAGCAAATTTTATTGATGAACATTATTCACTGTGCAATATGTTAGACATTTTCACATGTGTATGAATTAGGAGAACTAGTGAGAAAAGCAAATAGGTTTGATATTTTGGAGACTAACACCACCCATAAGGCCCCATCTCCACATCCCTCAGATAAACACAGAAACCAATGCCATGTACTCACAGGACTTCTGGTTCCCCCTGAGAGGCTCCAATGATTGTTCAAACTAGCCTATGGATTTCAGGAGTACCCACAGGGCTTAAGTTACCATGAATTTCTCCACCCAAATATTCTGTTCTTTGTTATTCCAAGTTAGTCGGAACTTGCTCAACCCAAATAAAATATTGTTGCTGAGCATTTTGTTGTAATAATAATTCCAAGATGAGACTTCATTAAGTAGCTTATTAGACGTATTTCTAGATTTTTTTTATTACGTTATGGGGGGGGGGTGTACTTCTAGAGTAGATTGACCAATTAGTTTCTTCATGATCATTCTATGAAATGTGGAAATCATTTTAATACTATTTGAAAAAAGAAAATTTCTAAAGAGCTAAGTTCTCTACCTCCCATAAAATTTTGTGTTATACTACTGAAGCTCCATGTAGAGAGGATAGAATGAGTTCCTTTCTCGGTTGTTCATTCTCTTTCATATGAAATGCATACAAGTGTACAACGGTAAGTCAAACAGTATTGCTACAAGATCATTGGTACATTTATTAAACAAAATATCAAAATGGGACACTACTCTTTCTCAACATATCCTCCATCTAGGTCTGTACATTCCTGAAGGCACTGTTTCCATTTTTCCAACTATCCCCCAAATAATTCTGGGCTCTTCGATAGACACTGCATCAAAAGTAGCATTTTTGGGCATCTTTGAGGGGCAAAGATCGTGTTCCTTTTAAATGTTCTTTGAGTTTGGGGAACAAAAAGAAGTCTAACTGGGCAAGATCAGATCTATGGGGTGAATGGAGTATGGTTTCCAAGAAAATTCTCATAGGGCAGCCCTTACTAACCTTGAAGAATGAGTAGATGTGTTATGAGGATGGAAAAAAAAAAAAAAAAACATCACCAGAACTTGCCTGACTTTTTTCTCACCAATGCAGTTTTTAATTTTCTTCAAACTTCTTCTTAAAAAGCCCCTGTGATCATCCTCCATCCTTCAAGAAATTCTATCAAGATTGCCCCTTTGGGATTTCCAAAGCAGTCTCCATAACCTTCTCAGCTGAACTCTCTGCCTTTAATGTAACTAACCCAGTTGATTTGGTTTTGATTGGACTTTTTTTTTATGAAGTCACCCTGATTAGATTAAGATAAATGTATTGCTGAGAGAACTTGTCTGCAGCCATCCACTGATTGCAGAGACATTATCAAACACATTTTATTTGGAATAAACCCATGCATGAACTGGAACATTGTAAAATAAAAGCATGCATATGCCAAACATGTACAGATAGCAGAATTAGGGTAAAAATTATTGATTCCCGAGAATTAACAAACTACTAGTTAATGAAAACAAATCATACTGTATGGTAGTCCAAGGGTTGGAAGGAATATTAAGCAAAGAACCAGAGCTAATGTCATTCCTATTTGCCCTTCCAACATTCACTTACCCCTTCCGATGATGGTAAAGCAGTACACTGAGATGCAGCCTGCTCCAATTCGAGAAGATAAATGCACACAAAGAAATTCAAGTTATCAAAAACATATAATCTACCCTCTTCTAACATGCATCTTAGTTCTGTCCTCTAGAACAATATAAACTAAGTATAATCCCTCATTGCATAGTTGAAGACCATGTATCATGTCACCTCCATTGTTGTGCTTGCTGGCAAAATATCATCAGGTCCTTTCATTGGTCCTCAGATGACAATGTGTCTTATTGATGTCTCTTAAATGCAACCTTGACAAGTGAACACACTACTATCGATAAGGGCTGACCAAATACAATAAAACAAAACCAATATTCCCTTCATCAGAATTCTACAATTACTCCAACACTAGCATTGCTTAGTCAAACCTTTCTATTAGGATGCTACTGAACGGAGTTATACAATTCTAAAAGTTATCATTTCCCATCTGATTTTATTCCCAAATTCATATTAAAATAATAATAATAATATATAATGCATCTGTCTCATAATTTAAACAAGAGACAAGAGACACTCTCATGGTGTTCTTTGAATTCCATCTTCTATTTCATAATCAATCAAAGACAAAACTTCATTAAAAATAATGTATATAAAATGGTATGGGAGAGAAAGACTTTTAAAGAAGAAAAGCAAATGCTTCAAATCTTGATGAAATCATTTTATTTATCTGTCTTGTTCTTTGGTGGCTGAAGCTCTGCCACCAAGATTTCAAATAGCACCAGAATCACTTATAATAAGAGGTTTCAGTGGAGCTTCCATACTAAGATAGACTAGGAAGAAAGACCAGTGTGAGCCTTATGAATAGCAGCAGTACACTGTCAGATGCAGGACAGTGTCAGATGCAGGTCCTCAGGTTGGAAGGCACTTAAAATATGACTGGGAAGAGTTGCCTTCTCAAAGTCAAAATGACATCAATTACAAAGGTGGAATAAATATCTCAGGACTTTCATTTGTTGATATGGTATGACTCAAAATGAGAAGAAACAGCATCACTCATCCATTAGTAATTGAAACTTGGAATGTATGAAGTATATGAATCTAGATAAATTGGAAGTTATCAATAAAGAAATGGAACACTTGAAGATTGATATGCTAGGCATTAGTGAGTTGAACTGGTATCGTCCATTTTGAATCAGAAAATCATATGGTCTACAATCCCAGGAATGACAAATTAAAGAGAAATGGCATTGCATTCATTGTCAAAAAAAAAAAAAAAAAATTGAAGATCTATCCTGAAGTGCAATGTTGTCAATAACAGAATAATATCCATACTCTTACAAGGAAGATCAGGTAATGTGACTATTACTAAAATTTATACAACCACCACTAATGCCAAAGATGAAGAAATTGAAGATTTTTACCAACTTCTGCTATCTGAAATTGATCAAATATGCAGACAAGATGCAATACTAATTACTGGTGACTGGAATGTGAAATTAGAAACAGAAAGATGGATCGCTAATTGGAAAATATGGCTTTGGTGAAAGAATGATACCAGAGATTGCATGATAAAATTTTGTAAAACCAATGACCCATTGATTGTGAATACCTTTTTTCAAAAACATAAACAAAAATTATACATATGGATCTCTCCAGATGTAATACATAGGAATCAAATTGACTACATTTGTGGGAAGAAACCATGAAGAAGCTCAATATCATCAGTTAGAACATGGCTAGAAGGCCACTGCAGAACATACCACCAATTGTTCCTACACGAGTTCAAGTTGAAGCTGAAAAAAAATTTTTTAAGTCCACAAGAAACAAATATGACCTTGAGTATATCCCACCTAAATTTAGGGACCATATCAAGAATAGACTTGACACACTGAACAGTAATTACCAAAGTCCAGACAACTTGTGGGATGACATCAAGGACATTATATATGAAGAAAACAAAGGTTATTTAAAAGACTGGAAAGAAAAAAGAAAAGATAATATCAGAGAAGACTTGGAAATTGGCTCTTGAACATAGAGTAGGCATTAAGTTAAAGGGAAAAAATGATGAGGTAAATGAGCTGAATAGAAGATTTCAAAGGGTATCTAGTGGAGACAAAGTAAAGTATAATGATGAAATGTATAAACACCTGTATTAGAAAACCAAAAGGAAAGAACGCAATTGGCAATTCTCAAGCTGAAAGGACTGAAGAAAAAAATCAAGCTTAGAATTGCAATATTAAAGCATTCTATCGGCAAAATATTAAATGATGCAGGAAGCATCAAAAGAAGATGGAAGAGACACTGTATCAAAGAGAATTGGTCAACATTCAGCCATTTCAAGAGGTTGAATACGATCAAGAACCAGTGGTATTGATGTAAGAAGTCCAAACTACATATACTGAAGGCTTTGGTGTAAAACAAGGCTCCAGGAATTGATGAAATAAGAATTAAGTTTCAATAAACTGATGAAGTGCTGGAAGAACTCATTCATCTATGCCAAGAAATTTGGAAGACAGCTACCTGCAAAACCAACTGCAAAGGATCCAAATGTGTGCTCATTACAAAGAAAGGTGGCCAGACAGAATGTGGAAATTATTGAACAATATCATTAATATCACATTCAAGTAAAGCTTTGTTGGAGATAATTGCTGATGTCAGATGAATCTTGGTTGAAATCAGAGAATACCAGCAAGGTGCTTGACATTGTTTTTGTAGTATGTCATCAAGTCAGTTCCGACTCGTAGCAACCCTATATAGAGTTTCCAAGAGCAACTGATGAGTTTGAACTGTTGACCTTGTGATGACCAGTCCAGGGTTTATCCTACAGTACAACACCAGGGCTCAGCAAGGTGCTTACCTGTGTTTTACTGACTATGCCAAGGCATTTGACTGTGGAACATAACAAATTATGGATAACATTTTGAAGAATCAGAATTCCAGAAAACTTACTTGTGTTCATGTGGAACCTATACATGATCAAGAGATAGTCATTCGAACAGACAAAGGGAATATACTGTAAGGTATGTGTTAGGGTGGTATCCTTTCATGATACTTTTTCAAACTGTATGCTGAGCAAATGATCTGAGAAGCTAGACTATATGAAAAAGAACATGGAATCAAGATTAAAGAGACACTCTGGCAATCTGTGACATGCAGATGACACACCTTTTTTGCTGAAAAAGAATATGTGAAGCTTTTATTGATAAAAATCAAAGACTGTAGCCTTAGTAAGGATTACACCTCAACATAAATAAAACAAAAATGTTCACAACTGGACCAATAAGCAACATCATAATAAACAAAGAAAGATTTAAGTTGTGTAGATTTCATTTTACTTGGATCCACAATTAATGCCCATAGAAGCAACAGTCAAAAAAAAACAAACATTGCACTAGGCAAATCTGCTGCAATAGAAATCTTTAAAGTATTAAATAGCCAAGATGTCACTTTGAATATTGATTTTTCAACAGTCTCATATGAATGGGAAAGTTGGAAGACCAAACAACAATTTATGTTTTTGGATTATGATGTTGGTGAAGAATATTAAATATACCATGGTGTGGCGCTGTGGGTTAAAGCACTGGACTGGCTCTGAGGAAGGACATCATGCTTGGAAAAGTAGAGGGTCAGGGGAAAAGAAGAAGACTGACTCTCAAGGAAGTGGATTTACACAGTGGCTGGAACCATGGACTAAAGTTTAGCAATGATTGTGAGGATGGTACAGGACGAATCAGTGTTTCACTCTGTTGTACATCATTATCTTTATGAGTCACAGGAGACTTGATGGCATCTTACAACAACATATCTATATGTTTGTTAAGAAGAAAGGTCTGAAGCAAATATAGTAAGAAGTTAGTGCCTTTAAATCTAGGTGATTGTGTGTGGCTTTGTCACATCCTTCGCTGTATTTCTAAGTATTTTAAATATTTAATGAAAAATTTCAAAGGAAAGGACTGGAAAGAAATATCTAAAGATGTTAATAGTAATATATCCAGGTTGTTGGGTGATGAATATACTTTCTTTCCTTGATTAGAATTTTCTGATTTTTCCAAGTTTTCTACATTGTGAACGTATTTCTTTAGTACTTAGGCAAAAAGAAGTGTTTTTTGTGTGTTTTTTTCCTTCTAAAAATAAGATAAAATTGCTTTAATATTGAGCCCACTAAAGGTCTGCTTCATCTAAATTCATATTTATGTAAGATGCTCTGCAATGCAAATCAGATCTCCATGAATTTAAAATTGCATCATTTTAATAGTACAGCATTTTATTTATTATATCCAAGTTTATATTTTCAAATTAAGCATCTCTTTTTTCCTTTAGTATTCAGAGTCATAAATTACAAATAATTCATGAATGTGTGTTCCTATCTTTAAGGAGCTCTGATGGCACTGTAAGATAAGAACTAGACTGCTAATTGAAAGGCTGAAAGTTCAAACCCACCATCTACTCTGCTGGAGAAAGATGAGGCTATCTGCTCCCATAAAGATTTGCAATCTTGGAAACCCTATAGAGGATCGCTGAGTCAAAATTGACACGATGGCAGTGGTTTTGGTTTGGTCTCTATCTTTAATAAATGACAGTTCTATAAATTCCCTATTGCTGGCACAATGGTGGAGGAGTACAGAAATTTTCTGGATGTATTACCTAGAAAATCTACATAATAACACTGCCACAGATCTATTCTGGTCTATTCTCTTTAGTGTTTCATGTCCAAAAACACATCTAATCTGAAAACATAACTGATCTGCAGAGACCTTGTAATTTATCTTTCACCATGATTACAATTTCTAATCTAACCAGCAGCAGTTCAAGTTGAACTCTGATCCAAATAATCAATAAAGGTGTGCAACCCATTACATTTGTGAATATTAAATGGTTTTTGAATAAAGGCTGTCCAAATGGAAAGCATATAATTATCATCTATTAACATATATTGAAGCAAATAATGCAAAAATGCAAAATGTGTCACATGTAACCTATCACAATTCCTGTGTCTATGAAGTTAAGGTTAGATCTTAGGTTTTACATATGGATTAGTACCAAAGTATGATTTATGTCTTTTAGTGTTTACTGTGAATAATCTTAGCCTTAGGCCACAAATTGGATAAATTTGTGAATAAAATACCTTTAATTTCCTATCCATCCACTTTTTTTACCCCCTAAGCATGAAAGTTTCTCTACTTGTTGGTAGTAGCCAGGGACAGTGATGAACGGATAATTAAATTCAGCTTTATATGAAAAAGAATTGCAAAACAGCTTACTTTTCATGTTTTTTTTCTATAAATAAAAACCTATATGCTATAAAGGAGTCCTGGTGTGGTGCTGTAGGATAAGCACTGAAATGCAAGGTAGGTTTGAATCACAAGGTCGACAGTTCAAACTCACCAGCCACTCCTCAGAAACTCTATACAGGATCACTGTGAGTCAGAACTGACTCAACGGCACTTAACAACAACAAAAGGCTATAAAAGCATAAAACTCTATGAGTGGAATATATAGAAACACACCTCTAGTGTTAGAGAGAAAAGCAACGAAGTTCCCCAAAATGACTATGAGAATTCCTTCCAATGTTTAACAATGTTGTCTTTGAAAATGTTTCTTCATGAATGAGCTAAATCCTTAGTATTGTCATGTAAACAGACATGTAATCTTTTATGGTACATTTCCCAATCTTCCCTGTAATTACTTAGGGTCATATGACTACTCCCAGGCCAATATGATGTAGACTAGAAAAGATGATGTAAACCACTTCTAGGTATGATCTTTCAAATCATCTCATCCTCATTTCTATGGCTATCTTGGATACCATGTGTTCCAAAGGCTTAGCTATAAAATAAATAAGTATTGTCCAACACCACTGAAATTTGCATGAGCCAAAAGAAACTTCTTTTCATGGGCTGCTGAACTTTCTGGGCTTCTCTATGAATACATCATAGCCTAGACTATTCAGATTCATAAACTTAATAAAATGTCTTTTCAGGTATGTGATAATGAGAATGTATTTGCAACATTCCCTCTGATTCTCTTTACCACCTGAGTCCTAATTCTCCTCCACCCCGCCATAAAATCCATTCTTTCCATTTAACAGTGTTGTGATTCAGGATTAGCTTCCTGTGTTTATGGTCTCTAGATTCTCCCTCTTCACTGACATCTGTCACTCGATCCATCTCCATTTGTGCCTTTCTGCTCTATCAGGCTCCTAAGTTTCTGCTATCAAATCCCATTCTCTGTGTTGGGGTCAGGGCTAGGTTTAGGCAAGTTATCCTTAGGTATCTGTGCATGCTCATGTGTGTTAAAGACAATTTTCTCTTCCACCATGTCCTGGTGTTTTGGGTGCCATTTTGTAAGAAACAGGACTTGAGGGTCAGAGGAGTTAGATCTTCTGCTTCATTAGATTTTAGTCTTGTTGAGAAAGGGTGTGTGGCTTTCTTCTCTGGTCTTCATGAAGTTTGGGCCCAAAGTGGTATCTCTTTAGCCACTGCCTTTGCCAGTAGTGGTGGCTGTGTTGTTTAGTGCTGTCTAGTCGGTTCTGATTCATAATGATCTTATATAGGGTTTTTCAGGAGTGGTTTGTGGATTTGAATCACCAACTTTGACATTAGCAGTCCAGTGTTTATCTTATAGCACCACACCAGGATCATATTTCCCCTAGAACCACTTCACCAATTAAGAAGGTGTTTCCAATGAACCCCACTATAAATAAAATCAACTAGTTGCCACAAAGTCTATTCCAACTCATGGTAACCCCACGTGAGTCAGAGAAGAACTACTCTATAGGGTTTTCAAAGGCTGAGTTTTCAAAATTAGATTGCCAGGGGGCTACAAAGGCAAGAAGTGACTGACATACAAGCTTTCAAGAGGGAGCCTAGATCCAGAGGATAGGGAAGAAGGTAGAACCTTCACTGAGTAGTATCCCAATCTGTCTGGGCGGGGCTAATGAAAGGAGATGGGGATAGGTCTCTTGTGGCACAATAGTGAATAATTATTATCAGGACTGACTGTGAGGGTTGTAAATGCAAAAGTGGACGTTTTGTAGCAAAAGGAGGGGAATGATTGACTTTGCAGTCCAGGAATAGAGGTCCCAGGAACCATCAAAGGAGAAGAGCAGAGTGCAGGACCCTACCTAGAGAAGCAGTGATGCCAGAGATGGAGGCAGAGACAACGACGTGGAGAGATGCAGCAGCCAGGGACTCTGGACCCACAGAAGGAGACGTGCTGTGTGCTGATGACCGGGGGTGGGGTTAGGGGGTTGGGGGGCCAGGCTTGCAGTCTATACCCTTTGGTTGGTTGATGATGCATGGAGGGGATTGTAACCATGGCAATGAAACGATATACAATAGGATGAATGTAAAGCTAATGTTCTCCCATGTAAACTATCACATAATTCACAATAAAGCACTAAAAAAAAAATTAGATTGCCAGATCTTTCTTCTGAGACACCTCAATGTGAACTCAAACATCTAACCTTCCAGTTAGCAGTAAAATATATTAACCATAAATAAGATAAAGGAAACTATAAGTAACTTTTGGAGTCCTGGTGTAGTGCTGTGGGTTAATACACTGGACTGCAAAATCCATTTGAACCACAAGGTCAGCAGTTCAAGCTCACCATCTGCTCCTTAGAAGTACTACACAGGGTTGATATGAGTCAGAACAATGACAAGTAACTTATACCTTCCATTCCATTTGTTTTACTGCATTAATTTTGAACATTTTATGAGATTTTGGCCACTTTTTTTTTTTTTTTAACTTTCATTGTTGTTAAGTTCCATTGGGTCAGTCCTGATTTATAGAGACCATGTACAGGGTTTCTGAGGAGTGGCTGGTGGATTTGAACCACTGACCTTGCAATTAGCAGTTCAGTGCTTACCCTACAGTGCCATATTTATTATTATTATTATTATTATTGCTGCTGTTAAGTACCATTGAGTTGGTTCCAACTCATTAAAACCCTATAGAGGGTTTCTTAGGAGTGATTGGTGAGTTTGAACCACCGACCTTGCAGTTCAAACCAACACTGTAGTCCAATGCTTAGCCTATAACACAACACCAGAACTCCTGTTTTATCATTGTTGTTGTTGTTGTTAAGTGCCGTCGAGTCTATTCCGACTCATAGAGACCCTGTGTAGGGTTTCCAAGGAGCAGCTGGTGAGCTTGAACCACTGACCTTGCAGTTCAAACGACTTTGCAGCCCACAGTGCCACACCAGGACTCTATTTTATCATTCGAGCGCCTTTTATTTTTTTAAATCTTTTTTGCACCTAAACAATTTCAACACACCTACCATATAAAACCTAAATTGTTCAAGCAAGATAAAGATTAGCCTGACCTTTCTTACATCAATTAATCAATGTGATTAAACCCTAGCTTTACCTTTTAACCTTGGTGTTCCCACAGTGCAATATTAAAGCATGATATGCAAGGCTGCTCTGTTTTATATACGGTTAAGAACAACCTCCATCCGTGCACTTTGATAAACTGTCAGAACACCAAGTAACATCGAAAATGGCTTTGTAAATCGAAGATTGGAACTGCAAAAAATGTAAAGCTAGCTGATTGAAAATAACCACTGGCTTCTCGTCTCAAGTTGATGCTGCCAGGTAGGCCATTGTTGGTAAAGATCCTAACAGGTGGAATCATTTGGTCTGAGTTTCCATTAGGACTATGTTAAGACTGTGCTGTTGTTCATCTCATAACTCACAAGGGTCACATGAGTCAGAATTCAACTCAACAGCAATGGGTGTAGACTTCGTTTTTGCTTTTGTTTGATGCGTGTGGCTGTTAGTTGGTGTTCTACTTTGTAACTGATAGTGATCTATGTGCTAGAGTAGAACTGTTCCATGGGGTTTTATTGGCTGTAATCTTAGCAGAAGCATATCATCAGGCCTTTCTTTCAAAGTATTGTTGGGTAAATTAGAACCACTAACCTTTAGTTTAGCAATCTAGTGCAAACTTCATAAACCATTTGAGTCTGTGCTAAGAATGTGGCTGTTGTTGCTGTTAAGTGCCATCAGTTCCAATTCATAGCAACCTTGTGTAGGGTTTCTGAGGAGAGGTTGTTGTTGTGGTTGTTAAGTGCTCTTGAGTCGGTTCCAACCCATAGCAACCTTGTATAGGATTTCTGAGGAATGACTGATAGGCTTAAACCACCAACTGTGTCATTTAAACTGTCTTTGCAGTCCAGAGCATTAACCACAGTGCCACACGACGCAATGCTAGTGGGTTTGAACCACCGACATTGTGCCTAGCAGTCCAGTGTTTATCCTACAGCAACACACCAGGACAGTATCAATACCCTCTTTTCCACCACTGAAGCTGGTTCCTACCAGAAACAGGGGAAAGCTGTGTGGCATTGTTTCCTGAACCCAGCATCGCCACTTCCTTCCTGCTGTAGCCAGTTTTACATGAGAAGTAAGAGGAGATGAAGCACCAAAGCATTCCAGAATATGATCAATCCTTTCATGAAACCCATTTTATGGTAAAGAACATAATTATTACAAGTCTTCATTGAGGTCTTTAAAGACAGAAGGACTTGTTCACCAGACCATATGTGCTTACTGTTTGTTTCATTAAAGAATTTTAAATATCTTCTTGAAAATGTTATCTCCTTTTGTTTTACAAAAAAGGGAATAGGAATGGAGCCCGAGAAAATGTCAAGTTTTGGCCCTGGTTGATATTTAGTAGTTGACTCAGATCTTAGAAAACAATTCTCAAGCCACTGGTGTTTCCTAGCCACATGCCAATACATTAGTTCTTAAGAGTGCATTTCATTCCAAGGTATTTGCAAACTTACCACTTCCTCAAAAGCCAATCATAAAAACTCCCTGGGGAGGTTGTGCACTTCCTTGGGACTTGATGACAATGTTCTGTTTTAATTTGGGCATCTAGATACAACCTTCTGACTCAAAAGAAACTAAATTACAGCTTGCCAACTTTACTAGTTGTGTGACATTTGACAAGTTATTAACATCTCTGTGCCTTAATATTCTCTGTTGCAAAGCAAAGTTATTGGGAGGACTGAACAAATAATATATATAAAGCACTTAAAACACATTCCAACATGTAATAAACACAATATATGTGGAGAAAAGGTTGGCATTGTCAAAGACTTCATTTTGTACCAATCAACAATCAACACTAATGGAAGCAGCAGTCAAGAAAGTAAGCAGCGTATTGCACTAGGCAAATCTGTTGCACAAAAGCTCTTTAAAGTGCTGAAGAGCAAAGATATCAGTTTGAGTACTAAGGAGTACCTGATCTAAGCCATGGTATTTTCAATAACCTCATATGCTTGTGAAAACTGGACTATGAATAAGGAAGACCATAGAAGAATCGATAAATTTGAGTTGTGGTGTTGAAGGAGCATATTAAAAGTACCATGGACGGCCAGAAGAACAAACAGATCAGTGTTGGAAGAAGTGCAGGCAGAATACTCTTTGGAAGCCAAGATGGCCAAACTTCATCTCTCATACTTCAGAATTATTACCAGGATGCACCAGTCCCTGGAAAAGGATATCATGTTTGGTAAAGTGGAGGGTCAGAGAAAAAGAGGAAGACCCCCCCCAATGAAATGGATTGGCCATGTGGCAGCAGCACTTGTCTCAGGCATAGCAACGATAGCGAGGTCAGCATAGTACCAGGCAGTGTTTCATTGTGTTGTGCAT
This sequence comes from Chrysochloris asiatica, assembly GCF_000296735.1. Taxonomy (NCBI): domain Eukaryota; kingdom Metazoa; phylum Chordata; class Mammalia; order Afrosoricida; family Chrysochloridae; genus Chrysochloris; species Chrysochloris asiatica. Next base: position 10,301,110 of record NW_006408530.1, read on the forward strand.
AAGGTCACTATGAATCTATAACAATGTGTTGGTTGATATTATTCCTTCCATTTATTTCTTAGATTTTTCAGTGAGTCTGGACCATCATTCTATGTCTTTATAATATTTTGTACCTTCAAATATCTGAAGTTTTTAAATAATGTTTGGATCTTTTACAATGTATGTATTGTGGTTTCTTCAGTTCATTTTGAACATTTACATAGAAGGCAACTGGAATATATGCCTTTTTAAATTATTAAACATACTACCACATCATGATCCTTTTAGTATAAGATTGATGATTCACAAAGGGTTAAGCTCATTCCCAGGACATGGTGCCAAAGGCTGTTGAATGAATTTCACTTTCCTTTCAACCTGAAAAGTATGCAAAGCACCACTGACTGCCAAAATCAAGTACCCTGTGATCAGGGTACAAAGTGAACTTTATTATGGATTCTGTGATGTTCCCAATGGAAACTCAATCATTAAGTTTCCTTTTAATAACAGAGCTGTGCCTTTCTCTTGAAACTTGTTTGACCAACCATTAAAACGTGTCTTGTTCGGCCAAGGAACACTCTTAAATAATGTGCAATCCCAGGTAATCATCACAGATTTGAGTTGACTCTGTTTCCTCAACCTTAAATAAGTTTTCATATTTTAAGAAAGTCTTTTAAAATAATATGTGCTACTGATTCAAGTATAAGTTAACTTTTTATCAGAAAATTTCAATTTTATGTTCATTTAAATAGCAAAGGGAAGGGTTAAAATTAAGTTGGAAATCATATGGAGGCAAGTAAAGTTTAGATTTGCTGTTTCCAAATTGAGGATGCTTTTCCTAAAACCAGTTGACAATAAATTGATTCCAAATAATGGCTGCCACATATGTGTCAGAGAAGAATTGTGCTTCATAGGGCTTTCAAGATGGATTGACACATTGGCAGCAGCAACATATTTTCAGAAGTATACTGACAGGCCTTCTTCTGAGGCTCCTCTAGGTCGATATGTACTGGAAGGAGTCGGGTGCATTAACAATTTGCAACTCCTAGGGACTCTATGTTTGAGGAATTAGCAGAGAACTGAACTACTAACCACAAGGTCAGCAGTTAAAACTCTCCAATAACTCCTCAGGAACCCTACACAGGTAGGTTGTGATGAGTTGGAACTGAACTTAGTGGCACACACACCACTACCAACAACAACAACAAATATATTATCTAATTTCTCAGTGTGCTTCTACTCTTATCTTTTTCTGCATCTCATTGTGAGATCCATGTGAATGTGTCTGTGTGTAAAACTGTGCAATCCAGGCTGCTTGACATAAATAATTATTTAACAAACTTGTCTAAAGTATATGGAAAGACAATACTACCCCAGTACTTTTCTTTGTGGGAAAACACGATAAAAATTTTGTTCCAAACAAAGCAATAGCTGTCTATTGTTTAAGTATTTTTTAAAAAATAGGAGCACACAGTCTTGAAGGCCCAGACTATTGATTCTGTTCAATTTTCCACAAAACAAACAGTCAAGCATATTTTGCACAGTTTTCCCATTGAAGCCTGTGGAGATATTGGCATTACAGACTGGCTGTGCTGGCGCTGATCATAGAGGCAAAGACTAAAGTCCAAGCTAGAACACACCAGTCAGGTGATGCAAGGCTGAGGCGCCATAGCTGTCTCCTTTCCCCTCTTCTAAGAGTCTGCCCACCAAGTGTTTATCACTGCTCACACAGTGAGAATGGGTTTCTTTAGCAGATTAGGTTTTTTAATTAAAACACAATTCAAGGTTCTTAATAATGTTCTATATTGTTAATCCATGGTTTTCTGGCACATAGTATTACAAATGCTTCTTTTGGCAGTTAGTTTATATTAGAAGAATGGTGGATGTAAATATTTAAAGGTTTGTAAATTTGTCTTTGACCTAAGTAAGTTCACATTTTGTTTAGTCTTAGAAATGTGATTCTTTCATGGAATGTATAGTCACAGGAATTCAAAGAAGAGCAATAAAGTAACTTTTTTTGGCCTAATGAGTTCTCAAAGATTAAAAGGAATGATAATCATCAGTGTAGGAGTGTGGAAACAGGCATCCTCAGACATTGCTAGAAGGAATGTAAATTGGTACTTTCTTCATGGAGGGGATTTGGCAATATATATCAAAAGCTTAGAGAGATGTGTAAACATCAACATGTGAGTCCCACTTCTAAAGATTTACCCCAAGGAGATAATTGGCCAAGGGCACAAAGAGGAGGAATATATATTTACTTTTATATAGTTCATAAAAATAAAAAACTGAAAATAGTATTAATGTCCTGAAATAGGGAATTATTTAATGGGTACATTCATACAATGTGATGCTATGTAGCTAATAGTGATAACTATTTACATGTGAAATGACAATTTTGGAAAGGTATCTGCAAGTGATTATTACCTGAAAAAAAGCAGATTTGTAGTAAAACATGTCATAAAAGGACAAAAATAGTATGAATGAAAGAATATGTACCAAAGTGCTACCTGTGAATATTGGATATACAGACCATTCCTGTTTCTCTGAGTATTTTAATATTTGTGTAATTAATATGCATTATCAGATTATATAGATTTCCCTAGGTGGCACATCAGTGATATGCAAATGACATTACCTTGCTGGCAGAAAGCAAGGAGGATTTGAAGCACTTGCTGATGAAGATCAAAAATTACAACATTCAATGTGGTTTAATTTCAACATAAAGAAAACAAAGCTTCAAAACTGAGCCAATAAGCAACATTATGATAAATGACAAAAAGAATATAGTGGCCAAAGATTTCATTTTGATCCAATCAACACCCATAAAAGTAGCAATCAAGAAATCAAATGACATATTGCAAAAGGCAAATTTGCTGCAAAAGACCTCTTTAGAGCATTTAAAAAAAAAAAAAAAAGAGGTGTCACTTTGAAGACTAAAATGTGCCTGGTCCAGTCTATGGTTTTTTTAAATCATCTCATATGCATGCAAAAAGTGGACAATAAATAATGAAGACTGACAAAGAACTGATGCATTTGAGTTATGGTGTTGGAGAAGAATATTGAATATATGAACACCATTATTGTTGTTGTTATTGTGTTGTTATTGTTCTGTCAAGTTGGTTCTAACTCATAGTGATCTTGTATAGGGTTTTCCAGGAGTAGCTGTGAGTTTGAACCACGGAACCTTTGCAGTTAGCAGTCCAGTGTTTATTCTACCACACCATAGCAGGACTCCATGATATGAACACATCTGTCTTGGAAGAAGTGCAGTCAGAATTCTCCTTAGAAGTAAGAATGATAAGACTTCATTTCATGTTCTTTGGGCATGTTATCAGGAGGCATAAGTCCCTGGAAAATGACATCATGCTTGATAAAATAGAGGTCAGTGAAAAAGAGGAAGACCCTTAATGAGATGAATTGACACAGTGGCTGCAACAACTGACGCAAGCGTAGCAAGAATTGTAAGAATGGCGCACCACTGGGTAGTGTTCATTCTGTTGTATACAGAGTCACTACGAGTTGAGACTGACTTGACAGTTCGTAAAAACAAGGAGGTACAAATGGTTGAGCACTCCCCTATTAGGCTGACAGTTCTAATGCACCTAGAGGAATCTTGGAACAGAGGCCTGTGCAGCTTCAGAAAGGTCATAGCTTTGAAAACATTTGGAGAAGTTCTACTCTGCACACAGGGTCTCACCATGATTCAGAATTGACTTGATAGCAACTAGCAACAGCAGCTCAACTGTATATCTTTAAAATAAATAATGGGGTATATATTATGGGAATATGGAGATATGTCATCATATTTATTTTAATTTATTGCAATGAAAATATTGTTGTTCTTTTATCAGATTTGGTATATCATTAGTATGAGTGCTTTTTAAAAGATTCTGTGAAGAAATTTGAGAAGGTAGAACTTCAGAGAGAAGAGATGAGAGAGGGACAGAATGATTGAATGAAATGCAACCATTCCTTGGAGGCTTGACATTACAAGGTATAAGTTGAAGTCCTAGCCATTACTCTTGGACTTGTTTAACCTTGTGAAAATCACTTAAATTTCCTGAGTTGTATCTATACATTCAGATTCATAGTAATAGTTCCAGAACTTTCATAAGGATTAAATAGGCGGTTTACATATGTAAGCAAACAGAACTTGCTCACAGTGGGTATGCAATAATGCCTACAATGAGCATGCAGTATGTATGAGGCAATTGGCTGCCCACTTTATATACATTATCACATTTCTATACATTATCACATTTATACACATTATCACATTTGATTATCACAGTGACTCTATCACATAGGCAGTTTATCTCCATTTTGTAGATGGAAAAAAAAAAATCCAGTGGTAGAGAACAAAAGCAACTTTCTGTAAAGTTAAAGCCTTGAAAACCATATGAAGCATACCGCTACTCTGCATTACAGGGCGTAGCCACAAGTTGAAATTAACTCATTGGCATCTGGTTTAGTTTATTTTGGTCCAAAGCCAGAGGACTGGAGAGAGGGAGATGGGGATTGGCATGAAACTGCCCAATGGGATTGTTAGTGACAAACCAACCCATCAAACTCTTTTTTCTGTCTCTGCGAACACAAATTATATTCTGGAAAATGCAGAAAGATGACTGAAGGGCAGCACAGGCTATTTTCTAGGTGTTCTTCTATAGCTTTTTCAGTCTGAAGTTAATTTTTATGTGCTTTTATAGTTTTCATTGAAAACTTAGCCTGATCTTTATACCCACATAACTACCATACTTTCCTAAAACTTCTTTATAATACAGTCCAACAGCATAACTTGCTTGTTTTTTTTGTTTTGGTTGTTTTCTATCAGTTAGCCTATGCTCTATTACATTTGAATGCTTTGTTGTTGTTAGATGCTGTCAAGTTAGGACTCATAGAGATCTTACTGCAAAACATAAGAAACACTGCCCTGTCGTGAGACATCTTCATAAGTGTTATGTTTGAGCTCATTGTTGCTGCCACTGTGCCAGTCCATCTCATTGAGAGTCTTCTTCTTTTTTGCTGACCCTTCACTTTTCCAGGCATGATGTCCTTCTCCAGAAACTGATCCCTCTTGACAACATATCCAAAGAACATGACACTAAGGATAACATGCCAACCTCGCTTCTAAGGAGCATTCTAGTTTTTCTTCTTCAAAGACAGATTTGTTTGTCCTCATGAAAAGGTATTTCAATAGTATTCACAAGTACCATAATTCAAATGCATCAATTTTACTACTATTTTCCTTATTCACTATTCCACTTTCACATATATATGAGGCAATTGAAAATACCATGGCTTGGTTCAGGCACACCTTAGTCCTCAAACGGAAAGCTTTGCTCTTTAACATTTAAGAGATCTTTTACAGCAGACTTGTCAAATGCAACACGTCCCTTGATTTCATGAGTGTTAATGATGGGCCCAAACAAAGCAAAGTATTTGAGAACTTCAATTTTTTTCTTGGCTTTCCATGATTTTGTTTATTGATCCAGTTGTGATGATTTTCTTTCTTTCTTTTTTTTTTTTAAATTGATGTGCAATCCATATTGAAAGTTATGATGTTCATCAGTGTTTCAAGTCCTATTTACTCCCAGCAAACAAGGTTGTGTCATCGTCATATTGCAAGTTGTTGGTGAGTCTTCCTCTAATCCTGATGTCAGCTTCTTATTTGCTCAACATACAGATTGAATAAGTATGGTGAAAGAATACAAACCTGAAACACATCTCTCCTGATTTAAAAACATTCAGTGTTTCCTTGTTCTGTTCTAACAACTGCTTTTTAATCTATGCATAAGTTCCTCATAGAATTCCCATTTTCACAAGGTTTGTTATGATCAATGCAATTGAATGCCTTTACATAGTCAATAAAGCACATGAAAACTTCTTTCTGGTATTTTCTGTTTTAACCAACATTCATCTGATGTCAGCAATTATATTCCTCATTTTAGATCCTCTTCAGAATCCACATTGGATTTCTGGCAGCTCCCTGTGGATGTACTCCTTTAACCTTTTTGGAAATATCTTCAGCAAAATCTTGCTTGCATGTAATATTAATTAAATTGTTCAAAGATGTTCACATTCTGTTGGGTCACTTTTCTTTGGAATGGTCACAAATATGAATCTCTCAATTGGCTGGATATGTAGCCATCTTCCAAATTTTTTAGCATAGATGATTAGGCATCTCCAGTGCTGTAGCAGTTTATGGAAACATTTTGATTTGCAATTTATCAATTCCTAGAGCCTTGTTTTTCACCAATATCTTCTATGTAGCTTGGATGTTTTCCTCCAACACCATCACTACCTCTTGAAATAGTTGTGCACCAACCAATTCATTTTGGTACTCCTTTCATCTTATCATGTTTCCTACATAATTCAATGTTTTGCCCATAGAATCCTTCAGTATTGCATCTCGAGATTCAGACTTTTTCTTCAGTTCTTTCAGCTTAAGGAAACTTTTTGGTTTTCTACTCTAGGTCTTTGCACATTTCATTGTAATACTTGACCTTGTTTTCTCCAGCTACCCTTTGATATTTTTTGTTCAACTCTTTTACTTCCTCGTTTCTTCCATTTTGTTTTATCTTCTTTGTGCTCAAGAACAAGTTTTAGAGTCTCTTCTTACTTGCATTTTGGCCTTTTCTTTCTTTCCTGACTTTTTTTTATGATCTTTTGTTTTCTTCATGGATGATACTTTTGATGTCATCCCATAGCTCTTCTGGTCTTCGGTCATTAGTGTCTAATGCATGAAATTTCTTCTTGAGATACTCTCTAAATATAGGTGAGATGCATTCAAGGTAATATTTTTGTTTCCATGGACTTGTTTTAATTTTCTTCAGCTTCAACCTGAACTTTCATATGCACAATTGATGGTCTGTTCCACTGTCAACCCCTGGCCTTATTTTGACTGATGGTATTGGGCTCCTCCATCATTTCTTCCCACAAATGTAGTCATTTTGATCCCTGTGTATGCCTTCTGGTGTAGTTGTCATTTATGTTGCTGGAAAAAAAGGTGTTTGCAATGAAATGCCATTGGTCTTACAAAATGTTGTCATGTGATCTCCATCATCATTTCTATCACCAAGGCCATATTTTTTGTTTGTTTCTAACCTTCACATTCCAGTTATCAGTAATTATCACTGAATCTTGATCATGTTTGATAACTTTCAGACTGAAGAAGTTGGTAAAATTCTTTAACTTCAGCATCACTGATTTCAGTTTTTAGTAAGTAAATCTGAGTAATAATGGTGTTAACAGGTCTACTTGTAGGTGTATGGATATTATGCTAGCACAGACAGTATTGTACTTCAAGGTTGATTATGAAATGTTGTTTGATGATGAATGTGACACCATTCCTCTTCAGTTTGTTGTTTCTGGCATAGTAAACAATATGATTGTCTGATTTAAAATGGCCAATAACTTCCTATTTCTGCTTATCAATGCCACTGATGTAAGTATGCATTCCATTTCATTTTTGATGATTTTCAATTTTCCTAGATTCATATTTTGGATATTCTATTTTTTTATTATTAATGACATTTGCAGCTGTTTTATCTCATTTTGAGTTGTGCCCCATCAATAAATGAAGGCCCCAAAAGCTTTACTCAGTCCAAGTTACTAAGATCAACTGTAGTTTGTGGAAGCAACTCTTTCCCAGTACTTTGATTGCCTCACATCCTGAAGAGCTCATCTTCTGGTACTATATCAGACAATATTCTTCTGCTATTCAAACAGTTTTCAATGGTTAAACATTCAGAAGTGGTATGCCTCTCCTTCTTCCTAGTCTGTCTTTATCTGGAAGCTCTGCTGAACAATGTCCATGAAGAGTGATACTGCTGGTATTTAAAATACCAGTGGTATACCTTCCCACATCACAGCAACATGCAAATCACCACAGTATGACAAACAGACAGATGAGTGGTTGAGTAGAAAACTGTTTATCCCAAATACCCAAGTTTGGATCTGGTATAAAATGATGCTTCTAAAATATAGAATTATTAATTCCAAATTAACATGATTTAAAAGAAAAGACCTAAAATATTCTGTAAGTAGTTTATCAATTTTTCTGTTACAAATGATATATGAAATGTCTATGCATAATCATAATGTAGCTGTTTCCAGTGTTGCTATACATCATGTAAGTGACCAAGACCAATCACAACTAGCATGTTGCCATGGAATATGGCTGTGACATGACTGTGATAGCCACCGGGGTCAAAGCCATAGTCTCAGCATTATAAGAATAAACCAGGCCAACATGTGGTTATCAAACAATTCCTCATAGTCCATGATCCCACCACCAGAGAACCGCAGCACTGCATGGTACTATAAACAAGAGCAATTACAATCTCTTTAGGACACTCTCATGTTCAGGTACTTCTGATATGTAAACTCTTGGAGAAGTAATGTTCCGTTCTTCTTTGGTTATTACACCTATGGCCTTGAAACTGTCTACAAACACTACCTACAATCTGTGCCTGCTAAAATTATGCTGAGCCTCTTTGCAAACAACATTATTTTCATAAAGCCTATCTATTCTGTTTTCTCCTGAACTGGAATTCTTCCTTCTTGGCACCCCTGTTGGAAATCTGGTGGCATAACAGTTAAGCACTTTAGCTGCTAACTGAAAGTTATGTGATTCAAACCCACCAAACAGCTCTTCTGGAGGAAAAAATACTAGTGATCTGCTTCTGTAAAGACTATAGCCTAGAAAGCCCTATATTGTTGTTGCATGTCACTGAGTTGGTTCTGACTCATAGTGGCCCTGTCTAGAGTTTCTGAGTGCAGCTTCTGGGTTTGAACTGCCAACTTTGAGGTTACCAGTCCAATGCTTATCCTACATGACACAGAAACCCTGTGGAACTGTTCTATTTCTCAAATTGAGTTGTTATGAGTTAGAATTAATGGCACCTAACTTCAGTCTCCTAAGTTAACCATATTCTTCTTGTTCAGTTGGTTCACAATCACTTAGCTGGAAATTTGTGGACTTTAGAAAGGTAATGCTATGAACATAAGCCAAGCCATACATAGTATCTCCAGCAGAGTCGGGAAGCAGTGGTTAGCTCAATGATTAACAAAGGGCTTTACTGAGAGCAAGATCTTATTTGTACCTAAAGGAGCAAAACAAAGATTCTGATTTTACCTGATGGAAGAAAGGACTCTGTACCCAAATAATCAAAGAGAGAAAAACAGCTTTGTTACTCCTATGGGAGGAAAAAAGATTTTATCTGTGAAACTTCAGTATGAGCAGAGACCTGGTACCCACGGTGGATCACTGCTTCCAAACTAATCACTTGAGAAGAGATTTTGAAGTTGAGCAATGGGGGGCTATGAAATTCCCTAGATCATCAACTTCAAAATAAACATAAAGCAAAGAGCTCGATAAGTACCTAGATTAAGTCTTGCAACAATTGGCAAATCACTAATAATAGGTCTTTTGTTCCTCTTGCAGGCGGTCAAAAATAATGAATAATAGAATGCTATGCTAAGTCGACTAACATCAAGTTCACGTGAGATCATTTAAAACAGGAGAAAATGATGCTTGAAAAGGTCCCTGATGAGATTTTGCTTTTTCCTAAGAGACTCTAGATAGCATTCTGCTGCAGCATTTTAAAAACCACTTTCCAAAATTGGGCACACTCATTATCATGCATTACATTTTCACTCTCCACTTAAGTTGCTTTGAAAAAGAATGGCACCCCAGTTGTGTGTTTTTTTACGTTAAATGCACCTTATTCACATTTGATCTCTCCCTTTGTGACAACCATTTTGTTTCATAGGAACTACATTTCTTTGTCTCTATTTTACTGAATGTGTAGTCTTTCAATTATAATTTCACATTTGATGTTGACAATACAGTGAATATGAGAGGCCAACTGTATGACCCAATGTCATTCACTACCTTAACTAACACCAAAATACATATATAGCCACAGAGTTCTAATTTGACCCATTTCCATCTAGGGAAAAAGCTGAGCCACTGGAGAGTAAAACCTGCTGTTTATGTACATTTTGTATTTTTGTTAATTGAGCGAGACTAGGTGACAGGCAGTGTACTAATGTTGCCAGCGCTAGAAGGAAGAAGGCCATTCTTTTTAGTCTAAGGGTAGAGAGTTCTCTCTAATCTGGTAATTATGTTGCCTAGTGGTCAACCTTCTGATTATTAATGGATGTTTACAGCTGTTTCTCTTCATTTTGAGTTGTGCCCCATCAACAAATCAAGGTCCCACAGGCTTTACTCCATTCATGTCATCACAGTCAGCTCTATATTGAGGAGGCAGCTCTTCCCCAGTCGCATTTTGAGTGCCTTCCAATCTGAGGGGCTCATTTTCCAGACAATTACCTGTGCTTAATTGACTACGCAAAGGCTTTCAATTTTGTGGATCATGACAAGCTATGGACAACATTGCAAAGAGTATTCCTGAACACTTAATTATGCTCATGAGGAATCTGTACATGGACCAAGAGGCAATTGTTCAAACAGAACATGGGAACACTGAACGGTTTAAAATTAAGAAAGGTGTGCAATAGGGTTGTATTCTTTCACCATACTTATTCAACCTGTATGCTGAGCAAACAATCTGAGAAACTGGGTTATATGAAGAACAATGTGGCATCAGGATTAGAGGAAGACTCATTAACAACCTGAGATATGCAGATGATACAACCTTACTTGCTGAAAGTGAAGAGGACTTAAAATACTTACTGATGAAGATTAAATACCACAGCCTTCAGTTTACATTGCACCTCAACGTAAAGAAAACAAAAATCCTCACCACTGGACCAGTAAACAACATTCTTATCAATGGAGAAAAGATTGAAGTTGTCAAGGACTTCATTCTTCTTGGATCAACTATCAATACTCATGAAAGCAGAAGTCAATAAATCAAAGGACATATTGCATTAGGCAAATCTGCTGCATAAGATCTCTTGAAAGTGTTGAAGAGCAAAGATGTCAGCTAGATGCACTAAGGTGCATCTGACCCATGGTATTTTCAATAATCTCATATGTATGTGAAAGCTGGGCAGTGAATAAGGAAAACCACAGAAGAATTGATGCTTTTGAGTTATGGTGTTGGATGAGAATACTGAAAGTGCCAAGGGCTGCCAAAAGAACCAACAGATCTGTGTTGGAAGAAGTGCAGCCAGAGTGCTCCTTGGAGGCCAAAATGGCCAAACTTCATCTCTCATACTTCAGCCATATTGTCAGAAGGGACCAGTCACTGGAGAAGGATATCATGTTTGGTAAGGTGAAGGGTCAGAGAAAAAGAGGAAGACCCCCAGTGAGATGGATTGGCAAAGTGGCAGCATTAATGGGCTCAAGCATGGCAACAATAGTGAGGTTGGCCCAGGAGTGGGCAGTGTTTCATTCTGTTGTACATAGGGTCGCTATGAGTCGGTACAGGCTCAATGACACCTAACAACAACAGCAATAAGTGGTCAGTGTGGCACTGTGGGATAAAGGTTGGTTTGAACCACAAGGTCAGTGGTTCAAATTCACGAGCTGCTTCTTGGTAACCTATTTAGAGTCGCTATGAGTCGGAACCAACTCATCGGCACTTAATAACAACCACAACAAGAACTAAATAGATATTAATGTATAAATAACACCCCAGAGAAATATAACTGGAATTAAAAACAATTCTTCATAATATGGGACTATTGTAGGATTTCAGCCTCATCAGTAACCATTTTTATCCTAGGCCATTGCATTGTCTCATCTACAGCAAGAATTCATATAGGAGAGAAGAAAATAGATCTGGGAATCCTGTGTCTATTCAATGCATACGTTATATCAACATATTAAATATAAATATTAGATACATACTGTAATGCTGCAAGCATTTTATACTCATCAATAACAATGTGAATATACTTGGAAGGCATGTATGTACACAGATAGTCAGAATTGTATTTGTATGCAAATAACCAGAAGTTATTTATCATTTATACTTAAATATATTCTAGAATGTCAACCACAGTGGCATTCCTTACCTACTTATTTCATCTAGTAACAAAAATCCACTCCCCTACTACACACACAAAAAACCACTAAAGCTAGAAAATTGGGATTATTAATATACTAGGCCAATTCATCTGTTTGGTTTAGTAGGCTCTGAAGAAATTGCTGTGTTCTATAACATAATACAGCAATTGATTACTATCAAGAAAAGTTTTAAATTATACATCTTATACAAACATATGTAACAAGGTAAAAGAATGTCTAATACTTCTTATGACCATTTCAATTAAATTGTTAAAGCAAAACACAGAAAGGAACCAATTCGGTTATCTGGGAAATCCATTAATGTAGAATGTCTCATACTTCAATGATGTGTCATTGTACTTACATTATTTTACATATTTAAGATAAGTCAAGGGAATTTTGAGAGGTTGGAGACATGACTAGTCTAAGAAATTCCGGAGGATAAATGAGGTTTCAAGTTTTGAAATTAAGAAAACGAATTCTAAAAGTCCCCTTGAGATGAATATGAAGAGGACACTTGGGTGTCATCCTCAGGCCTCCAATTGCTTGCGTCTTCATGATCTTCTGTTCGGGAAGCACACACCTGGAAACCACTGATGCTTGAGTCTTTCCACCTCTTCCAGAGCTGGAGACAGGTGCTTCCCTTCATACCCAACAACACAGCACATTGCTCCCCACCAGAGCCACATAGTCCCAATTATCCACTACAGTCCCTGTAGAGCTCCAGACCAGAGGGAGTAGTAGGAAAGAAACCAGATCCCAGAGCATGTCTGGCTTTGCCCACAAGTGATTTCAGAAAAGAGACAATTGCATCATAAATTTAATAATTCCTCCAGGAATAAAGAAACTGATCTCATATGATTCCCAAGTGGGGAAGAGCGGGATAAAAGGAATTGGCAATTGTGTGGCGCTGTAGGATAAGCACTGTAAGATAAACAAGGTCGTCAGTTCAAGCTCACTAGCCACTCCTCAGAAACCCTATACAAGATCATAGAATTTGGAACTCAATGGCACTTAACAATATTGTAATTCCAGGGAGTGTTAGTAGCACAGTGAGTGAGTATTAGGTTGCTAACTAAAAGGTTAATGGTTAGAGCTCATCTGCTAGCTGCAGGGAAAAACACCTGGTGATCTGCTCTGGTAAAGAGTTCAGCCTAGGAAACCTTATGAGGCAGTTCTACCCTGTCACATGGGGTCACTATGAGGTGGAATCAATTTAAGACACACAGCAACTGTCATTACATTGGTGAGTTTTAATATCCCCAGTGTCACAAATATCACTTTATCAACCATACTTATCTTGTTTACATATTTAAAATAATTCAGGAGAATTCTGAGAGGCCACCAATCCTGCTGTGCTTGGATTTGACATGAGTGGGGGTGTCGGGAGTGGGGAGAGATTCAGCAGAAGTTAACAACAACATCATGAGGAATGACTAGTTTAGGTGTGGCTCTGTGGGTTAATGTACTGAACTGCAAGGTCAGTTTGAACTGCAAGATTGGTGGTTCAAGCTCACCAGCTGCTCCTTGGAAACCCTACGCAGGGTTGCTATGAGTTGGAATGGATTAGACAGTACTTAACAGGTACTTTAGGAATCCTAGTAGCATAGTGTGTTACAAGTTGAGCTGCAAACCACAAAGTCAACAGTTCAAATATACCAGCCACTCTGCAGGAGAAAGATGAGGCTTTCTTTTCCTGTAAAGATTTACAGCCTCAGAAATCCTATACAGGGTCACTATGAGTTGGAACCTACTCCACAGCACACCACCACCACCACCAGGTACTTTACATGCTGTTTTAAATACATCCTCTAATTTAGACTTCAAAATAATCCTCTGGAATAAGTATTATTGTATCCATTATACATATTTAGAAAAAAGTAAAACAGGGAAGTTAAGAACTTTTGTCCAAGATCATACAAATGTTAAACTGCAGAATCAGGGTGCAGACTAGATCTGGCTGACTGCAGAGCCACGTACTCTATAAGTGGGAAGGCGAGCATGTAAATCTTTCCGGTTTTCAGGTGTCTGGATTGCTCAGTTTAACTCTTCAATTACAGCACACTAGCTCCAATTTCTACATGTCATGACAAGGAGTCAAAGAATATTAATACTGGAAGAACTCTTAAAGAAAAAACAGAGTTCTTAACCTTTGGAGGGAACTTCTTTGAGGAGGTAGTGAATAGACTCTAACGCATAGCAACCCCTTGTGTGTCAGAATAAGACTGTGATCCATCGAGTTTTCAGTGACTATCATCTTTAGGGGGCAGATCATCTGACCTTTCTGCCAAGGAGCCTCTGGGTGGATCTGAACGACTAACCTTTCTGTTAGTAGCTGAGCATTTAACTGTTGGTGCCAAAAAAATGAACTGGCTGCCATTGAGTCGATTATGATTCATAGTAACCACACAGAACAGAATAGACTTTTTTCATCCTGGTGTGGTGCTGTAGGATAAGCACTAGACCTCAAGGTCAGTCTCAAACTCACCAACCACTCCTCGGAAACCCTCCACTGGATCCCTATTAGTCGGAACTGACTCAATGGCACTTAGCAACAAGAACAATAGGGTCTTCAGAGCTATGAGCTTTATGGCACATCTTTCTACTGCCAAGTAAGTGGTAAATTCTAACTGCCATCCTTTCCGTTCACAGCTGGGCCCCCTTCAAGTCACCCACAGTCTCTCTTTAAATGTCTAATCTAGATCAGCTCATTTTATAAATGTCGTCCTGGACATCCAGGGAATACTTCAGCATTAAAATGAGCCAGAGTTTTAAATATTACAGAAAATGTACACAAAACACCCAAAACAAATGACTCAAGAATGCATAAAATCCATTTTTAAATAATTAAATTAAAAACAAATTAAATCCTACTCTTATATGAAAGTTTAGGCATTACATGGTGTTTTCTTGGTACTGCATCACCATCTCCTGAAAGTCATAAACATTACCTCTATAAATTCCTGCTCTACACTCTAAATGACACTATTGTGCTCTAAGAAAATTAGGACCTAGAATAAACCCCAGAAGTAACATTCTTACTTAGAGAAACTGACCCAGATTCTGATTAATAGTTGATTTTGGTGATAGGAGAAATCAGAAACAACTGAATGCTTTTAACCTTGATCTCCCAAACAAAGCATCATTATTCTGGTGAGCTGCACTTTCAACAGAACAAGTTTACCATTAAGTTCCAGAAACCTGACCATGACCACATACTGACAAAGGGCAATGCCGAATGCAAAGATGAAATCGCTCACCCCAGGAGTCTCCAACCTCAATAGAACAGAGCAATATATAGTACAGACATAGGTGAAAACATTTTTAAATTTTCTCTTGAGTCACATTGGTCACTCTTTTTTTTGTCCCATTTCCTGCTCCTCTCTGCAATCAACTGTACAGATGAATACAAACATATATGCACAATTCATGGGCTCATTTTCTTGGTGTTCATTATTAACCAACATATATACAAATCTATTACAGTGGCTCGACTTCCAAATCCTATCTGTCCTTAAGGCAAGGCTGTAACATCACGTACATATTTAATTCCCTGGAAACCTTTTACAGGACTGCTATGAGTCGAAACCAATTTAACAGCAATTAACAACCATAACATTTCATCATATATATGATCTGTTTGGTTCATGCATCCCTGGGAAGCTCTCAGTCACCAGTTCACCTTCTGAAATCCTGAGTATTCTTGCATCCTTAGCTCCTCTCTTCTATCACTCTTGCTGTTGTAGTTAAGTGCCGTTTGATTGAGTTGCACACATAAGGTTTCCAAGGAGTGGCTGGTGGGTTTGAAATGCCGACCTGTGGTTAGCAGACCAGTGCTTATCTTATAGCACCACACCAAAGAATAATTTCTCCTACCTCAGAACAATTTTGTCTGCACATTAATTCCCTTTATTTTGCCAATATTTTTGTGCTTACCTTAAATACACAATTGCAAGACCAAGGAGGGTTAGGTAAGTACCTTATACATGTTGATATATCTCAGAAATTTGATATGTCCAATGCTATATCTTGCGATGTGGGTTAATGAACCAGACTGTGAAGCCATTTGAACTGTAAGGTCAGCAGTTCAAGCTCACTAACTACTCCTTGGAAACCCTATACAGGGTCGCTAAGGGTTGGAACCTACTCGACAGCACTTAACAACAACATAACAACAATATCTTGGTTCCTAGAATACTGCCTGGCATAGGCAAAACAATCAATAAATATCTTTGTGGTATATGAAAGGATAAAGTGAATGAAAATGATTAGACTGAATAGTATGGTTGTTCAGAAGACAAACATGGTCAATTAAACAGACAAAATGCTCCACTCTGGTGTCATTTGGCTATATTTTCAGTATGCAAGACCTATGTTTGTAATCGAATTTCAATTTATGTGAACTGGAGTTTATTTATTCAACATGTCTTCAAGAGATATTTATTGAGCTCCTGGTCTGGGAGAGGCACAAAGCTAGAATTCAGGGTACAGCAATGAACAAAACAGAGTGAGGGCCCCCCTTAAACTGAAGAACTGGATATGAAAACTGGCTTCCATTACTGAATGCCAATAAACTCTGAACTAAGTTCTTTGGGCTAGTCAAGAAGCATTTTGATGAAACAGCCAGGAAAGAAGTATCATGAAATGAAGCGATTTCTACAAGACTCTGAAATACAGTACACGCCAGAAGAGAAGGGAGAACACTCCACCTGAGAAACCTTCTGTGCCATTTTTCCAACCTGAGCAGTGTTTTTTTTCTTGAAAAGTTACTGCTCCTGGCCCTGCTCCAAGGCAAGCAATCCAATGATTCATGAGGTTTTCCTCTTTGGGGATCAGTTTTAAGCAGCAATGGCAAACAGACTGTCCCAATAAAAACATGTCTTAAGGAAAGAAAATTCCATATTTTTCTTCTAATAAACAAAAGTCTCATAAATTTTGGAGTTAAGAAATTCCTTTATTCAAGTGACACTGTCCCAGATTTCTTTTATTTATTTTTTAACCTTTTTACTGTGAATTGAGTGAAGGTTTACAGAACAGATCATCAATCGCACATTCAACAAATCACACACTTCATGTGATTATAATGATTGCAAACCCTTACTTGTACAATCATTGAACAGTATTTGCTCACTTTAACTCTTACACTCCTCCCTGTGTCTTCCACTACCTTAAACATTTCTGCGCCATCCTCACTTTTGTTGTTTTTTGCTTTCTCCACCATACAAGATAACATGTGTCTACCCTCTACCCATTGAACAAAATTCCCTTTCCTCCTACCTTTGGTAACTATTGTAGAATGTTTCTTTTAGCAAGAAAACCTTTTCTTAACTGTTTACAACTGTGGTCTCATAGAATATTTGTCCTTTTGTGATTGACTGATTCCACTCAGTATGATGTCCTCCAGGTTCATCCATGTGACAAGGTGTTCCACAGATTCACCATTATTCTTCAATGTTGGGTAGTATTTCATTGTGTGTATATGCCAACGTTTGTATCCATTCTGCTAATCTCTGTCTCTTGACTGGTGTATTTAAGCCATTTGCATACAGTTTAATTATCAATAGGTATGAACTGATTGTTGTCATTTGGCTGTGTGTGTGGTTTTTTTTTGCTTTGTTTTGTTTTTGTGGTATTGCTGGTTTCTTTGTTCCATATAAGTTTCTATTTGGAATTAATTTTGTTTGTGGGTTTTCTTTTTATTTTCTTTATTGCTATTGCTTTAATGTTTACTAAATCTTTCTAATTTTCCTCTTTTTTATTTTGATGTGAAGGTATATTAAGTATTTTTGCTGTTGTTGTTATCCTGTAATATATTAGTTTTTGCCCATTTAAAACAGTTTGCTTTATCTTGAAATCTACTTGGCTTCCTCACCATTTGGAACTTCTATATCTAGATTATTCCCCTTTTTTGCTTTGTAGCTAACTTCATTATAAATTGATATATCTGATTCCTTATTTTCTGTCTCAAAGGTTTGTTTTATTTTTGAGACTTCTATATCTGGATTGAGTTCTTGGTGGTGTTGTCATGTATGTTAACTTCAGGTCTTCTGCTGTTGTTGGTTCTTAATCCAAAGACTATCCTTTAGTTTCTTATATAAAGTTGGTCTGGTTATTATAAATTCCTTTAATTTCTGTTTATCTGAAAATGTCCTAATTTCACTGTCATATCTGAAGGGCAGCTTTGCTGTTTTTTGGTTGGCATTTTTTTTTCTCTTTCAGTTTTATATATGTCATCCCATTGCCTTCTTTTCTACATGGTTTATTGGAAGAAATCAGAAACTTAGTTTTATTGGTTCTCCTTTGTATATAATTTTTCATTTTTCCGGAGCTATTCTCAGGATTTTTTCCTTATCTTTGGTTTTTGAAAGTTGAATTTGATATGTCTTGATGATTTTCTCTTGGATGCTATCCTATTTGGGATTCATTCATCTTCTTGAATGATTATCTTCTTATTTTTCATGGTTAGGGAAGTTTTCTTTCAGCAGCAATTCGGCAATGTTCTCCATGCTTTTTATTGTCTCTTCCCATTTTGGAATTCTGGTCACCTGTAAGTTATTACTTTTCAAGGTATGCCACATAAACCACATACTTTCTTCCAATTTTTTCACCTTTATTTTTTCAGATTATTTTTCTAGCTTACTAATATTGAGAAATTTATCTTCAAAGTCACTAATTTGGGCTTCCATTGATTCAAATCTATTCCTTTCAATGTAGTGGGCATTTCTGAAATCTCAGTGTTAATCTCTGGATTTCTATTTGCAGGTTTTGTACTTTTTTCAAGTTTTGCTTTATTTTGTCTGCCTTGGAGTGTTTTCCTAAATTCTTATAAATTTTCTTCTGTGTTCTCCTTGCTTTCCTCTATCTTTCTGTCAATCCATTGAAGTTACCTAAATATCATCCTTCTTCAGAAAAAATTCTGACTCTACATCTTGGTCATTTGTTTGAGCCACTCTCTCTTGTATCTTCATGTGAGCTAAAACTTTCTGTTGTCTCTAAAACATTGTGGTATTGTTGTATTTAGTTGACAATTGTTTGTTGATGATGTTCATCAGATCTCACCAACTGTCTCCTGGTGGGTGTGATTAGAGATGGAAACTTGTGCACCACATTTTGTTCACCACTCATTCAGCACAGTTTAAGGTGGGTTGACTGGTGTTGGCTGATGTCTGTTGTTGATCAGGTAGTATAGGATCAGATATTGGCTCTTGTCCATTGGATGGATCTTTAGAGGGTATGGTTGTTGCTGAGCTGTATGGGCATGCGTTGCTATCCCCTATCAGGTGGGGCAAGAGAAAATGGGATAACTAAACACAACAAACAAATAAGAAAGTAACAGCAAAAACAGACTATAATGAAGAATAAAAAAGAAACAAAAATTAGCAGCAACAAGAAAAAAAGAATAGTTAAAAAGAGGGAAAAAATTACAGGAAAATAGGTTGTAAAGAGACAAATAAGAGGAAACAAAAGGAAGAGAAAAACAATAAATTAAAAATAAAAATGAAAGATGGAAAAAGAAAGAGATTGAGAATAGTAATGAAAACTTAAGAGGGGGTAAAAAGAAGATGGGAATGAGACACAGAAGAAAGGAAAGAAAATAGAAGTGGAGAGTGTTGTTATTTTTAAGTGTTGTCAAGTAAAGTAAATTCTGACTCATAGCCACCTTGTAATAGGTTTTCCAAGGCGCAGATAATGGGTTTGAACTGCCAACCTTGTAGTTCGAAATCCAGTGCTGATCCTACAGCACCACACCAAGAATGGAAATAGAAAGTATAAAAATCAAAGGAAGAGGAAGCGAGGAGAAAAGAGGAAAAACAATAAACAAAAAAATGAAACAATACAAGGAAAATAAATTAAAAACCAGTGCGGTTGTTGGACCCAGAGAAGAGAAAACCCTGGGGGCTCCTGCTGGTCAAGGAACTCAGGAGGTGGGTGGAGGAGGGATATAATGACTAAATTCCTAGTCCTAGCTGGAATTCTGATAGGCCTAAATTTTGTCTAATTTAAACCAAGCAATCCAAAAGTAGATTGTAGAGGCCCTTCAGATAACTAGTTTCCGTGTCTGTCAGAACTAGCGGGCAGCTAGGGCAGGGTGGCTAATTATGAGGGTTCCTCTTAGTTTCATTCTGGCCTGGAAGCTCTGTGGGTTCTGTAGATCTAGACCAGAGTCCACCTGTATCCAGGCACTAAGGCAGCACAGCAGGCCACCTACTTTACACTGGCTAAAGCTTCAAGGCTCAGAACACCCAGAGAGCAGAATCTCCTCTGGGGGTAGATAAGAGTGGGGGCCAGCCTTACCTCTCTCATCCTGGGGAGTGTGAAGCAAGGAATTCCACTTTTTCAGTCGCTTTATGTGAATATGTGCCATCAGGCCATCATCAGTCTGTCTCTTCAAAGCTGTTTTCAAAAGTTCAAGATGGCTACACCATTTCTGGCCAACTGTCCATTCACCAGTGAGTCTTCATCTTTCACAACCCTGCTCAACTTCTCTAGACTTTCCTCTGCTGCTCAGGATTCCGGATGTCCTCTTTGTCTGTTTCATTTGGTCTCAGTAAATGTGGTAGTGAGTCTGTTTAGCTTGTCTGCTTAGTCAGCCATCTTGCCATAAGTCAGCCCCAAATTTCTTGCAGACATGATGTCTGAAATGGAAAATGCAGACCTGCTCTTTACAACTAAAAAACTCTTATGTTTAGATTTATGCTTAAAAATAATTTGGGGATGAACATAGAAAATAAGCATTCTGAAGAAATATTCCCATTCTGTAAAAAACTGAAATAAATCAGACAAAGGAAAATTCCTCTTCCCTAGTCTTCCTTCTAAGAGAATTTTCACAACATTTTTCTGCGTTTATGACTTTTTTATGGAAACTGAATTAGTTGCTTAAGCTATAGGGTAAGAATCAAATGAATGAACTGCCATAAATTTATTTTGAAATACATTAGCAAATAGTATAGGCTCAATTTTTATTCTAGCAATTATATCAGAGGTCAAACAAAAAGACATTATACATAGACCATCTGATAGCAAAGACAGAAATGCACTGGCATTAGCAAAGAACAAGGCACCAGGAATATATAGAATACAAATTGAAATATTTCAACGAAGTGATGCAGCACTGGAGATACTCGCTCATCTCTGCCAAGAAATTTGGAAGACAACTGTCTGGCCGACTGATTGGAAGAGATCAATGTTTATGCCCATTCCAAAAAGACACAACAGAATGTGGAAATCATTGGACAATTTCTTTGATATCTCAAGCGAGTAAAGTTTTGCTAAAGGTAATACAGAAACAGCTACAATCATACATTGACAGAGAACTTCCAGAGGTTCAAGCTGGATTC